>NC_082341.1:156260015-156560015 GCF_027477595.1 Haemorhous mexicanus | reverse complement strand
CTGAAATCTCTGGAGCTGTTTGGGGTCAAGATGGAATGAAACAAAAAAACCCCAAAAAACTTAAAAAACAAAACCAAAAAAGTCAAAAATGTGTTTCAAAAACTTTTCATTTCCCCTTTTTTTTTAAAACTTTTGGTGTCATGAAGCATGTTGGATTTCCAGCATTCCAAACTGAAATAACTTCTGGGGATTTGTGTCCTGGCCTTATCTAAATGCTGGATGCCTCAGTTTGTGTCTGCCCCACAAACTGCAGATTTTGGGATGACTCTCCCCTGCCAGGACAGCAACTGAATGGTTCCATGGAGACCCCCAAATCTTTCCAGAAGTGAATCCAAAGGATCAACCCTTTCCATGCCTAAATGAGCTGTTTTGAATCCCATACTGAGTGTAGGAAAATAAAACTAATTAAAAAAAAAAAAAAAAAAGTGTCAAAACTATAAAAAGCCTACCCACCTACAAGGTGGGATTTGATGAAAATTGGCTCTTTTCCATAAAATTTCCATGCCTGGGGCACCAATGGATATTCTGAATTGCGGGAGGGCTGGGGGGAGGACACACAACAATTAAAAAACCACTTTTTTAGGAAATTCTGGCTGCTTTCCAGCACGAAGAGCCAGACAAAGCCCACGAGAGGGAGCTGCTGCCTCTGCCCACGGGAAGCTCCAGCCCATGGAGAGCCGCTGATCCTGGAGCAATTTCCAGGGAAAAAAGCGAGCAGCCGTGCAAGGGATGAGCCAGCTGGGTTGGAAGCAGCCCAGGCAAGGATCCGTCCAGGCTGTGGGTCCATCCTGCTGATTCCACCCGAGCCGACAGCAGGTCCTGGCCATTCTCCAGCATCTCCTCGCTCCCACGCCGCTGGCAATCTGGGATGTACCTTGCTTTGGACTCTGGGATAACTCTGGAGCACCCTGTGCTAGAACAGGGGGAATTTCCATCTGAATCCCAAAGCCCTGCAAGGTTTTAATCCAGAGCTTGGGCAGCTTGGAAGGGGATGTGACCCTCTGTCCCACTCTTGGGAATGCCCAAAATTTTCAGGATGGGCCTGGCAGCATGAAGGGAATTTTACTTTCTTAGCACCCATGAAGTTTTGGGGAGTGAAGAGGGGATCAGATTAGATGGGGCTGTGCCTTTCCCCCCATTGTGGGTGATTTTTCCTGATTTCCCTATGCATTCCCACTTTGCAGGGACTCCTTGTGCTGTTTCCTGCCCCTCTAAATTCCACAGGCTTCCTCCAGAAATGGTCACAACACGGGGCCACGACTTGGCCTAATAATGGAAATTCCACTTTTCCCCTCATTTTCTCAGAGCTTTCACTCTGTCTTCAACATGATTCCTTCAGCAATTCCAGGGAAGTGGAGCAGGAAAGAAGTTCTCCAAGTTTTTTTGGGAGAGGGTGGTCCAGGTGGGACTTCAAACCAAGCTTTTCCTGTGTCTGACCTTGGGAGAGTCACTTGGTGTCTGATTTGTGTGATAAAAATGGAGATAACTCCAGGCAACCTTAGGACACGTTGGATCTCCGTCCCTTGGGAATGTTTCATCCAAGGGTGACCTTAGAGCAGGATCAGGAGGGTCAGGTGCTCACCCACAGTGTCTGGGCTTCTCCCAGGCCCCTGCAGCTCTGTGCTGCTCCAACTGCTGGGAACACTTCTCCTTCCCTCAACCTGTCCTGGCAACGCTGGGGCTGCTCCCACGTCGCTCCCTCCTCCAGAAATGCTGTTGCTTGACTCACTGGAAAGCTTTTTTTGGGAGTTCTCTTAGAAACCAGGCCTGCAGAAAAGCATCCCAGCCCTCCTCCCCATCACAAAGGAGCTCGATGCAGACACAGAGGTGACGATGAGGGTGTGGCCATTGCTCAGGGCCTCGGTTGTTACCATGTTCTATGAAAAATCCTTTCCTTAGGATTTTTCCCCCCTGAGAAGCTGAGAGGCCTCAAGAACAAAATGCAAACAATTCTTACCTGCTGCTGTGGAATGCACCAGGTGGATCTGTGATTGGTCTCATCTGGTTGTTTCTAATTAATGGCCAATCACAGTCCACGTGTCCAGACTGTCTGGGTCAGAGACCAACCTTTGTTATTCATTTCTTTTCTATTCTTAGCCAGCCTTCTGATGAAATCCTTTCTTCTATTTTTTTAGTATAGTTTTTATCATAATATATATCATAAAATAATAAACCAAGCCTTCTGAACATGGAGTCAACTTTCTCATCTCTTCCCTCTTCCTAAGACTCCTGCAAACAATGTAACACTCGGTCACTTGGCCACTGCCTGGTTTGGTGTCACCAGGGTGACAGGTCTCACATGGGCTGAGGTTGCCCAGCAGGTCTGGTGGGTTCAAGGACCCCTTGTTCCACTTGGAGGGTCCTGATGGTGGAAACAGAGGAGCCCTGAGAGCAGGGTTTGGTCCCTGGAGTGAGGTGGGTTCCAGGAGGGGATGCAGAACCCTGTGTCCTCAGAAAACCTTGGAAAGCTCCATTAATCTGCTTCCCCCTGCAGCAGCTGCCCACGCCCAGCACTGTCACAGATCTGCCACACAGCAAGGAGGAGATCAGGGATCAGCTCCACCCTGGAAAATTGGGAAACCGGCTTGTCTGCTCCTCAGCCAGCTCCCACCTGGATGACAGCAGGGAGAAAGGGAGCTGGTGCTTTACCCCCTCCCCACAGCAGAAAAACCCCAGAGAATCCCAGACAGGTTTGGATTGAAAGGGACCTTAAAACTCATCCCATTCCATCCCCTGCCATGGGCAAGGACACCTTCCACTATCCCAGACTTCTCCAGATCCCATCCAGCCTGGCCTTGAACACTTCAAGGGATGGGGAAGCCACAGCTTCTCTGGGAATTCCATTCCAGGGCCTCACCACCCTCATGGGGAAGAATTCCTTCCCAAAATCTGATCTAAATCTCTCCACTTTTAGTTTAAAAAATGTTTCTCTTTTCCTTATGCTTATAATTCAGAGCTTTTCCTGGACACGTGGTCCTTGCTGCAGGGTTGGATTATCTGCAGACAGATGCTCTTCCCAAGGTTTGCTGCCTGCTGTGGGGCTGACAGGTTCAGAGGGAGCACAGCTTGGTGGTTTTCTACATTTAACCACATTTCTTTCCCCAAAATACCCCCAGCCCCCCAAGGTTTGGTGGCAGAAACCTGGAGCTTCCCCTGGATGCAGTCCTGCTTCCAAGGAAACCGGCAGCAGTGGTGTTCCACATCTCCCAGGCATCCCCAAAATGTTCTTCCCTCTTCTCTGCAGCAAGAGGGAGCTGGGTTGGAGGCTGTCCCATCAGTGTCCCCAGAGATCGTGGCACCTCCCACCCCAAATCCTCCACCCCAAAATTTGGCACTGCAGGAATGGAAAGAAGCAAACACGTGAGAAAGGTCCTGAGGTTAAATCCTACAGGGAGAGGCTCCAAACAGGCAGATAAACAGCACAGGGCAGGGGATGTCCCCCCAGCTGTGAGGACACGTGTCACAGCGTGCTTGTGGCACCCTTCCCTCCCCAAAACATCCAAATCTGTCTCCTGGGCATGGACTGGGAGGAGTTCCTTGGCACAGGGAGTGTTGACAGTGGGAAAAGGCCAAGTTTTTGACTGATTTACTGGTGCAGAAGTTGATTCACAGCTCTTCTTCATCATCAGAGTATTTTGTGAACATGCCCAGGATCCCTGAGTGGCTGAGAAACCCAAAGGAAGCAATTCCCAAGGATTCCTGAGGATTGCTTGGATGGTGTGGGGTATCCTCCTCTTCTCTGGGCACGCTTCCCCAGGGGAATGAGATGGACCAGACGGGGTGGGCAGGAGCCATCCCACCCTCAGGACCAGGTGGCAGTGAGGACAGAGGGGATGTCATGGCTGGATTTTGGCTCTGGAAGTGCCACCAGAGGCACTTGGTGCTGTGGAGGAGAGGAGATTCCCAGGATGTCGCTGTGAAAGTCATTCCCAGGGAACAAGGGCAGGAGGCTTTTGGCCTCCAGGTGCTCAGCCAATCCCAGATTTGTTTCTGCTGGCACTTCCTTCACCCCATCTCCCTTTCAGCTTGATAGTGGATTTTCTTCCACGTGGGGAGTCAGGGAGCAAACCCAGGGCCTGATGCCAAGAAATGGCATTCCAGAATGTTGTTCCAGAAATGGAAGGATAAGTTTCTGGAAATTTTCCTGGACCTTTATCTCCACTGGAGATCCTCTTTCCTTCCTCCTCCCCTGCTCCTTGAGCAGTAGTTGGGCTGCAAAGCAAAGCTGGAGGGAGGCTGAGGAACCAGAACCACCACTGTCCCATGCCTGTGACTTTGGGAATAAAACTCAGCCTTAAGGCTCTGGAAATTCTTTGCTGAAACATTTTAAAGTCCCCTCAAGACCTGGTTGTGCTTTTCCTGACAGTTTAATAATTTGGGAATGAGTCAAACACAATCAGCACAGGGTGAGTTGTTCCTACCATGCCCTTTCCCTGGCATGCAGGTGGTGCTGGCAAAGCCAGGGTGGATTTCGAACCCTTCTGTTGTTCCCTGGATCATGTGGGTGGATTTTGATTCCCATGCCCCTCCCAGGCTGCCATCCATGAGGTTTCCAAGCCCTTGTTTGTCCTCTGGGCTTGGAGGGGATCCTCTGCCAGTAGATGGATTTGATTTTGGCACTTGAGCTGCCCTCACCAAAACCCAGGGCTGGTGAGAAGAAGCCAAACCCATCCAAAATGTGCAGGGATGCACCTGAGCTGGACTAATTCCTTCCCCTCCTTCTGTCCCACCCCGACAAAACCATTCCCTGCTTTCCCAAAATAATAATAATTAAAAAAACCCCAAACCCAAACAACAACACAGCCTTGAATTTTTGGCCAACCCTCCTGGGAAAATGCCCATCATCTCTTCCAGCGGAGGACATGATTGAGTTCTCAGATAGGACTGTTTGTTTCTGTGCCCTGGTGGCCACACCCTTGGGGTTGGGATAGTTTCAGCCAGGAATTTTCCTGGCTCTGGAGCTCCTCCGCCAGCGTGGGCTCTCCCTGAGGACAGCCTTGCTGTCCCTGGCCCTGGCTGGGGAGGTTTCAGCAGGGCCATTACACGAGGTGTGACAAGTTTCTGGACGTAACAAGGACCAGCCCAAGCTCTGGTTCTCACCACCCAACCAGGCTTTTGATGCTGTGGCAATGGGAGTGGGGCAGGAGAGAAACCGGAGCATCCGGATCTTCCCACACGTGGGCTGAGTTTTTCCACTCTGGTTGAGTTTTCCTGCTCTCAGTTGGGATCTTCTCATGGAAAAAAATCCTGACTCAGAGAAGTTGAAATAAATTAAGAATAGTGATAGGGTGAGGGGGAAAGGATTAAAACTGGAAAAGGGTGGATTTAGATGGGATGTTGGGAAGGAATTATTTCCTGGGAGGGTGGTGAGGCCCTGGCACAGGTTTCCCAGAGAAGTTGTGGATGTCCCATGCCTGGAAGTGTCCAAGGCCAGATTGGAGGGGGCTTGGAGCAACCTGGGATAGTGGAAGATGTCTCTGCCCACGGCAGGCGGGTGGAATTCAATGATCTTTAAGTTCCCTTCCAGTCCAAACAGTTCTGTGATCCCATGAAGAACAGACAGATTTTCTGTGGAGCTCATCCCACATTTTCCAGAGATAAAAATGAAATTATTTATCTCCTTTGATTCCCATCTTTCACCCAACCTTGGAAATCCCAGCTCTTGGCTCCAGTGCAGAGGATCACTTCCAGGCCTGGAACACCCATCATGGAAGAGATGAGTCAAGAACCCAAAGCACATTAAAATGGGCAGACATGGAAAATGTTGGTTCTTGTTGAAGATGACCCAAAATGCAGCAGACTGAAGCTGTCTTGGAAGCCCTGCAGGCACCTGGGGATGCCCTCAAAACGCCACCAGAGCCGTGCCACACCAGCCTGGCAGGTTTCAGTGACACCTGAATCTTAAAGTTCAATTTAAAACCACCCACAAAATAAACACAGAACCCCCACAGTGCTCACAGAGGTGTTGTGAAGAAAAACACAGCAGGTGCCACCAACTTGTCTTCCTCAAACCCCAGACAAAATATTCAGGGGCAAAGATTTAGATCATCTTTTTGTAAATATTTGTCCTGGCATGGTTGAGATCTATCACAGGCCAAGATTTACAAAGAGGGATCAGAGCTTGTCAGGGCCTGTGGGATCATGTGGTGCAGGGGACAATCCCATTTTAGCTCCTGCATGTTGACTCCTCGTGTTATGAAACAGGATCAGGAGGGTTGGAGTTGAATAAGGGGAAATTCCCACTTTCAGTTAAAAAAAAAAACAGTGGCAGATGTGGGATTTGTCAGGGAGAGGGGTTATTTCTTCCCAAAAAACTGTTGCTGCCAGTGGTTCCCTCCTTGAGAAGGAGTGGAATTAATTGTTTTTGGGAAATTCCAAGAGGATGCTGGATTTTTTTTCCTCTCTTATCTTCTTTTGCTCCTATTCCCCACCACCCTCTTCACTGCCCTTTTCCCATCAGATCTCCAACATTCCCAATCCTGGCTGTGGAGATGCCACCACCAAACAACAAACCTGGCTCCAAGGAGGATGATTCACATCCACAGCTCCACAAACAGGGTGGTTACATCCAAGTGGCTTCCAAGGAGCAGCCCCATGCCAGGGGACCATCCAGGCTGGGGTGTGCCCAAGCCATGCTGGTGGCCCGATGGCTTGGGTGGCGCTGGGGCCCTGCTTGATGACAGAATCTGGATCTGGCCTTTCCATCAGGATTTTGCTGGGGGTGTGAATCATGGAGGTTGACTCCAAGCATGATGGTGCTGTTTGATGTCTCTCCAAGCTGATGGGGCTGAAAAATCCCTTAGGATCTCGGAGGCTGAGGGAATGTGACAGAATGGCTTCGGTTCCTGTTGGCTGCAGACCCAAAGTGTTGGAGCCCTGGTTCCTGCTGAGAATTTTAGACTTCCTGTGCTGACAGGCACTGAGCCCCAAAAGAACGCTGCATTTGGCCTGAGGGCACGGAGAAGGCTTCCAAAATTGAATGACAGAAGTGGCATTATGGGTGTGTAGTTTGAATAGGAGTGTGTAAAATCACAGGGTGGAAAACTCAGAGTTTCAGGTTTTAGAATATAGTAATATATATAAAGCAAGATGGAGGTTTTAGGGTGGAGGCTGGTCCTTCTTCTTCTTGGTTTATATATATTACTACATTTTAAAACCTTAAACTCTAAGTTTGAGGTTTTAGACAGAAAGTCTAAAATTCTCAGCAACCAACACCAAAGGACTCAAGTTCCTCAACTCTTGAGATCAACAAAGAGGCTCCTGGTGCAGATCACAGCTGCTGAGTTGGATGTCACAGGATCATGGAATGGTTTGGTTTGGAAGGGATCTTAAAGATCTCATTCCAACCCCAGGCTTGGGCAGAGATGTCTCCCACTACCTCATGGTGCTCCAAGCTCCCTCCAACCTGGCCTTGAAGCCAGCCTTGATCACCTGGTATTTCATCCACACATGGTGGATTTGGGCTACTCCTGTCCATCCCAGCTGTAAGTTTGGTAGCCTCTGTCATCTGCTGTCAGTCATCTAAAGCTACTTCTCATAAGTCTTATTACAACACATCTTTCATAGTTCTATTTCTCTAAAATATCTACTCTTATTTACAAAACCATCTTTTAAAACTTTTTTCTAACTCCATTTCTCTCTCCACAATATCTGTCTTAGCCAATGACATTTCTAAATCAACATTTCTTATTTTAAAGTTTACATACGAATACATACTGTGTAAGCCTTCTAGTAAACCCCAAAAATTCTCTACCAATCTATTTCCCACAATCTGCCATGGGAATGACCTGAGGAGCTGTGTCCTGCTGCTTGGAGCCTGCCAGAACAGCTGTGCCAGATGTGCTTTGGGAAAGGAAGGAATAGAGCAGGCTGCCTGCAACAGGCCTGAGTGGAAAAGGCAAAATGTCACACTCAGCTTTTCCTTTTTTTCCACGGGTTTCTGAACCCCACAATCTCCCACTTCTGCTTCTTCACCAAACCCAGCTGCCACTGCAGGTCCAGATGAAGCAACCCAGCCCTCCCTGACCCTCCAAGGAAGGAGGAGAGGACAGAAGCAGACCAGCCTGGTGCTGTCTGGAGTCAGGCTGGACCTCTTGCACCATCTGCATGACTCAGGGACACGGGGAGCACCGTCCCTGTCCTCCACCCTCGCACCTTATCCATGGCCCTCTCCTTCCCTCTTGGCTGTACTTCACAAGCCTGAGCTGAACAGAGATTCCTCCCTGCACCATCGAGGGGAGCTGAGATTAGAGCCACCCTCCAGAGAGAAAAAAGGGGGGAAGTGTTGACATTGAAACATCCCTGGATCTGGCTCCATCCCATCCCCTCCATCCCAGCCTGAAACCACGCTTTGTCTGGCTCCAGTTACACAAAAAAGACCTGGCCTTGCACAAGGCATTCCCAAAGTCTGGCACAAACATCCTCTGTGGCTGCCAAACCCCAAGTGGGTGAAGGTTTCTTTTCCCTAAAACTTCCAGGCCCTGTTAACTGTTTTAATTCCCCTTGTGACACCCACTGGGTGACACCCAGCAGGGGACACCCACCTGGCCCAGTTTTTGCTGCCAGGCTCACCCTGCTGCCCTCCCCTCACCCTGCTTTTTTCATGTCCCTGGGAAATGGTTTTAACACCTCCCTGCCGTGTTCTCCTGGCACCATTTACACTCCCACTCCCTCAGTTGTCTTTGCCCTGGATTTTCTTCCCTTGCTTGGAAAAAAACTGGATTTTGCTTCCAAAGGCAGCGTTCCCTCCGGTGTCATGGCACTGGTTGGAGTCCAGAGCCCTTGAAGTGGCCCTGGGCGTGACTGCAATGCCAACAGGGCCCAAGAATAGCAGGGATTTGGGACCTGGCCAGAGCCTGGGATGCCTCCCAGAGCCTTGGCAGCCTCCCCCGCGGACACAGGGATAGGGGTCAGGTGATGCCCTGGATGCTTTCCCCATCCAGGTCGCACAGGAGCCCCCAGTGGTCGGTTAAACCGGGATTTGGGGAATCCTGCAGCTTCCCAGCCCCTTGGAGGGCTGTTTTCAGCACCTGAACAGGGTCTGCACATAAGAAAATGTACATTTTCCACAAAGGAGGGACTTCCCTCCCATCCCATCTTATTCCTTTCCCTCACTCTGCCTGTCCTTAATTATTTCCCCCCAAGCTTTGTGTGTCTGCCTTGAATTATTTTGCTTTGCATCAATATTTCTCCGCTCCCTGCTTCTCTCTTTCCACTTCTGTCTGAAATATTAATCTTGTTTATTATTATTATTATTATTAACCTCTCCTCTCTCCAATCTATTTAAAAGCTTTATCACATTCTCACTTCCCACAGCCCATTTCTCACTTGACATTTTTTTCTATTCAGCTGCACTTTGTTTTAACAGCCTCATTTATTTACTGCTCATTTATTTGTTTTAACTCCAAAGCTTTTCTTCTTTCTTGTTGTGGGCTGTGTTCAAGCCTTGTTCCCTCTTCCCGCTGAGAAGCTGCATTTTTCTGCTCGATTGGCTCCGAGATGAGCTGGATTTGGGGTGATAATTCATTTTCATTTTGGGATTTTTGATGGGATGAAAGGGAAGGAAGTCTCATTTTCCATTTTTCCAGCTGACTGAGACAATTCTGGTGTTATACGTTAAACAAACATGTGGATTAATACCTGTTTTTTTCCCCTCCCTGCTCCAGCAGATCCCGTTTCCTGCCTGATGTTTTTCATGCCTGCATTTATAAAGAATCTTGCTCAGAGAGAATGTTTTTTTCCCCCAGATTATTTCTGAAATATTGTTGCTGCATTATCTGTCACGTGGGCCTTTCACATCCTAGCTGAAAGATGAAATAGTTCAAGATTCCTGCTCAAGGTCAGACCAGAGAACAGAATGGAAAACTTGGAAAACTGGGGGCTCATCCCCTCCACCCTCTGGGCACTGAGACAGAATCACTGATGGTTGAAGCTGCTGCAGAAAAAAAGGAGGAAATGGGCAAAGAAAAAATTATTAAAAGCAAAAAAACTCCTAACAGGGGTTGGGAATGGGTCCAGCTTCCCAGAATTTTGCCTGAGCAGGGCAGGAGTTGGCCTCACTGATCCTTTTAGGTCCCTCCCAACTCAAGGCATCCCGGGATTCTGTGATTAATTTGGGGAAAACAAAGAGCACCTGGATGTTATTTCTTCTGTTTCCACACCATTTGTGACCTTACAAACCTTGACCCTGAGCTCCCCTTGGTCACTTCTCTCTCCAAAGGGTCCTGCCAAGACTTTTTGGCCAGGATTTCTTTTATTTCTCAGTTAATTTCACTGCCACTTGCAGATTTTTAACTCCTGCAGGTGCCTGCATGCACTTTGTGCCTCTCCTGCAGCCTGAGTCACTTGGCTCCTCTGCACCCTGAGTCAAGAGGTGGTGTGGGAGCAGAAGGAGGGAGCCCAGAAAGACTGGAAAGGTCATGGGGGACTGGAAAAACCTGACAGAGCCTGGAGTTGGTCTCCAGGGAGCAACAAACATTGTCACCTGGAAACCCTGGATGGTTCTGGAGGACAGGAGAACAAAACAAAAGCATCAAACCCCCATCCCTGCCTGGGCTGTTGGAGCCTCTGAGTGACATCTCCAGGCAAAAACAGTGGAGGCAAAAACAGTGGGATCAGGGGTGGAACAAGAGCATCTTTAAGGTCCCTTTCAGCCCAAACCTTTCCATGACTCCATGATTGAAGGAATGCTGCTGCTTCCTGCTTAAAGCATTTTGCACAAGGGAGATAATTCTGAATGGCTCTGGACAATCCAAAAATCTTTCCGTGCCTCCTCTCCCACTTCCCAGAGATATTAAGCTCCCATTCCATGGCAGAGAGAAAGGATGGAGGGTGCCAGCAAGCAAGGTGGCACACCAGCCGTGCCCTGACTCATTCCAGGTTTTGTGGCTCGGCCCAAAAAAGAACTCCCGTGTTTGGATCAGCCCAATTACTCCACAAATTAGCAATGCAGACAGGAGCAGGCCTCGGAAAAAAAGATTGGATGAGAAGAAGAGGTAAAAAAACATTGCTGTCTGCAGCCTCGTAATAGGCCCCTACGCACAAACACGCCCAGCACTGATCACATCTTGGGTGCTGCCGCTGCCCAAACCTCAAATTATTGCAATCAAAGGAAGCCAGGGACGAGGCAGGGCTGGTATAAAACCTTCCTGGGGTGCATCTTCCCACACTGCTCCAGCTCCGAGGGCACGAGGACCAACCATGAAGGCTTTTCTGGTGGCCCTGCTGGCTGCAGTCCTGTGTGCCCAGCAAGGTAAGGAGGCTGGGAGAGCCAGAGGAGAGGAAAATCAAGGAGATAATGAGGGACAAGAGGGTTTGGCAGCTTTTATTGCAGCTGCTGAGGTCTTGGCAGGGTATTTTTTGGTGTCAGCCACGGCCAGAAATATTTGGTGTGGTGGAGTCCTCGCTCCTGGGTGGGTTCTCTGTGACCCAGAGGAGATGAATTCTGGTTTCTCACACCCTCAGCTATCCAGCTCCAACCTCTCACAGCTGAAGACACGACCTGAAAAATGCTGACAGGAATCAAGCAGGGCTCAGAGTTTTTGCCTTTGGTTGGATTTTTGTTCCTGAATGAAACTCGAGGAGCTGTTGCAGAGGAGAGCGTGGCTGGTCTTGGCAGCACATCTCCTGCCAGCATTTCACTTTATTCCTCACAACTCCAATTAGGTAATGAGGCTGCTGGCAGGTATTTGAAAGCCTCAGAGCTCTTTGCTCCTAAATTGGAAGAGCTGTTAAGTGCCTGGGAGTGTGTTTGGAATGGGATGCACAACGCTCTGCTCTTGTCCTCTTTAAAAGGCGGCCCAGCCGTACCTGGATAATTGTGGGGGAATATCCAGTTGGGAAATCTTGGCTCGGGGCATGGATTTGCCAGCCCGAGGAGCACAGTTTGCACCGTAAAGGTTTTTTCTGGCTGCATTTGTAAGACTCTAGCTAATGGAGGGTGGAGAGCAGACGCAGGAAAGGCTTTAGAGCAGCTCTAATGTTACTGTTTCCTGGCTGGAAGGGATTTTCCTTGGATCACTTAGGGAGCATCAGCACTTTCAGTTGCTCTCAGGCACGTGCTGAGGACTCGGCTCCATCTGCAGCAGGAAGTGGTTGGGGGAATTTGGCAGAAAAGCAGATCAGGGAGAGCTCCGGGGTCTGTAAACTGCAATAATCCTCGCCAGGTCTGGGTTTTGCTTTGCCTGCAGACGGACAGGAGCCCCCAGCTCGGGCTGGGGAGCCTCCAGAGGAGAGGTGGGAGGCTGAAAATTCCCAAGTGATGGAGAAATAGTGAGAGATGGAAGGGAGAACTTGAATCCAGTTCGCAACAAGGCTGATTTTACCTCCTGCTACAGAGAGCCCCTGAGCTTGTAAAACCTGGCACTGGAAAAGAGCAGAGAATCAGAAAATGATTAAAGGGTTTGGATTGGAAAGGACCTTAAAGATCCTCCAGATCCATCCTTCCACTGTCCCAGGTCGTTCCAAACCCTGTCCAACTTTCCTTGAAGCATCTGGGAAGGTTTCAGAGCAAGCCAGTCCTGTGCTGAGACACCCAGAGCTCCCCAGATCACAGAGGGGAGGCCTTTCTTCCTCCTCCTTGGGATAGTCAGAGACCAAAAAGGCTTTCAGCTCTCTTTTAAAACTGCTTCTGGAATTGTTTAGCCAAGTGTCATGGGCAGAATCAACCTCAGATGAGAGCCTGAATCGAAAACAAACGTTGAAGGGTCACTGGGAGGGGTTTCCTTAATTAAAACAAGTCAAAGCTTGATTGGAAGGGGTGTTCTGTGGGGAAAAAAAAAAAAAAAAAAAAAAAAGAAAAAAAAAAAAAGCCTTCCTGGGCTGAGAAAGTCAGGAAAAACAGAACCAGGGAAATCTCAGCCTCATGGAGACCCCTCGCTGGTTTGTAATTTTTGCTCGCCTTCAACCTAGAGCTCTTCACCACTGGTGACAAGGGAGCAGGGTTTCCTGGGAGCAGCCCAGCTGCCTCTGTCAGCCCTGCCCCAAAATGAGGAGCATTTCTTGGAATTTTGGGCAGGGGGGAAACAATTCCCACCAACTGTGAGTCCACCTCTGAGGAACGAGAAGGCACATCTGTGTTCTAATGGCCAACCTGGAAGTTTTACTCAATTTACTTCAGTTGTGCCTAATAATATCCCGCTTTTTTTCTGGCTCTGGGATAGACCCGGCTCATCACTGAGGAAAAAATATCATGGAGAACACCCTGTTCCAGGTGCTGATAGGAATAATCCATCCATTGTCCCAGGCAGCCTCTTCCAGGGAACTCCCTTTACTGTGGTGCCTCAATTTGACTCCCAGGGGTGTCACCAGGCATTAATTAATTCATGTCTGGGCAGGGTTTTGCAGATGTAGGGTGAAAATATTTAAAATTGATCTTTAGAATTGGGCCAGTTCCTCCTCTCCTTGCCCAGACTTTGCTTTTGGAGGTTGGTTTTCAACAAGGCCAACGTGGATCCTGGGGAGAAGAAAAAAAATCACCTGAAAATGCTGCTCAGGCTGAAAAATGTAAATTTAACCTCTTAAAATCTCCAAGCCAGAAAGAAAATTTGGTTTGCTCTCTACATTTGTTTTCTCTGCTCCATTAACCAAACCCAAACTTATTTCACTTGCTGGGAAAAGTTGTTCACGCCAGACTTTTCCCCTTGTATTTTCCAAGGCTTTTGGCACTTTTTTTCCCCCAGGAGGGAATTGCTGGGAATCACTAATCTGTATTGTGGGTATTTTTTCCAGCTTCCTCCCTGTTTTGCTACATCTGTGACAACGAACATTCCAACTGGAACTGCATGAAAACCTACAAGTGTGAGGACCATGAGAAATACTGCACAACCACGTACAGCACTGCTGGATTTGGTGAGTCCCAGAAAATGGGATTTCTTTTGTTTTCTTCTAGAGATGTTGGTGCGCAACTTTTTTAAAGGGAATTGATGGAAATCGATGGTTTTGTTGGAAAGAAGTGATGATTTTGAGGTTGAAGTGTCTCAATGTGATGAGGGCGAATCCTTTGAGGTAGAAGGGACCTTCAGGATCGTCTTGTTCCAGGGACACCTCCACTACACCAGGTGGTTCCAGCCTGGCTTTTGACACTTCCAGGGATGGGAGAGCCACAGTTTCTCTGGAAAACCTGAGCCAGGGCCTCACCACTTTGTGGAAGGGCGGGCTGGAACACCCAAATTTCAGGAGCAGCCTCTGTTGTTTGATCTGAGATGTTCTGGGGTGGAGAATAGAAAAGGGTTGGGTGCCAATTACGTGGTTTTAAAAAATGCATTGGAATTGGAATGCATTGAAAAAATGCATTGGGAATGCATTGGAAATTCTGTCCTACAGGAATCATTTAGCTTGGGAAAGACCTCCAAGGTCTTGAGGCTAAACTTTGACTGGCCACCACCTGGGCAACTAGATCATAGATTTAGGCTGGTCTGGGTTTCAATCAAGGACTTCCCAGCATCCCATATTTGATCCAGGACTTGTGGATTCACACCCAGCCCTGTCAAACCCCCTGAGAGCTTTTACTGCTGTGCGGAAAATTAAGGGAACTGCAAATCCCTCTCCTCTGGTCAGCTCTTCCAACAGAATCCTAAATCCCAGCTCTCCTTTCTCACCCCTTCTCCACCCAGGCAAGGACGTGGGACATCGCATCACCAAGAAATGCTCCGTGGACTGTCCCGAGACCAACGTGAATTTCGGGATGGCCGCTTATTCCACCAAGTGCTGCAGCACCTCCCTGTGCAACTTCAGCGGCGCCAACAGCATCCGGATCAACTACGCCGTGGTCCTGCTGGGAATCCTGGGAAGTTTGATCTGTGTGCTCAGGGTGGGATTGTGATCAGGCCTGGCAGAAGATTGTGACCACCCGAGAAGCCACGAGGAATTCCCCAAGTGAGAAACCTCAGCCGAGGGTTTCCAGCAGCGACCCTGTTGCATTCCAAGACGTTGCTTCAGATCCCAACACGGCACCTATTTTTCCCTCCCTGTTGTTTTATACTAATTTTTCCCCTGGAAAATCTCTTTTGATAGCACGTGTGTGATAACTGTCGGACAAAATAAAGATTTGTGTTATTCTAGAGTGTGTTTGTTGTATCTGCACCAGGACCAGCCTGAGAAATCAGCTCTGCTTCACATTGAATTCCTCTTTTTAGCACTTGGGAGCCTTCTCCAGGCTGCCTCTCCTAACTTCCTTCCATCCAGCAGCTCCAGACACTCCACAGAGCCAGATGGTCTCCCAGATCCCTCTCAGATAAGGAAAGGTCAGAGATGTTTGTGTTGTTCCCATTGCAAACAACAGCGGGAATTGTCTTGCAGATGCTGAGACAGGACCAGGAATTTGGTCCTGCAGGAATTTGCACTGGGAAGTTCTCCTGGGATCTCTGCAAGGTGGGTTGCTCCAGCTTTTGAAACGGGTAAAGGCCCCACCCCAAGATGCTGGAGATGCTCAAGGTAAGGAAAATGCTGCTGGAATCTGTCCTCATGGAAAGGAGACCCCTGTGCCTGCTTGGAGAAGCTGCTGAGTGATTGCTCCTGATTTTCCTGTGGGAAATGGGCAGGAAGAGCCTGGAAGAGGTGATGGTGTCTGAGCTGACTGGGGAGCTCTCTGCTCCGTCTCTTTCCAGGGTTTCTGCTGCATTTCCAGGCTTGGGGATGGTGGGGATGGGATGGAGATCCCCTTCAGCTCTTGGAGGAGCAGAACTACAGCTAAAATAGGCAAATAAAATAATCTTGGAGCTGGAGAGTGTGGAAAAGTGCAGCACTGAATTTTGGGAGGGTCTTTATAGTGGCATCTGGAAAAAAGGCCTCCAGCCCTGTTTTATTTGAGGGGAATCTGGTGCTGGATTTGAGGGGAATCTTGCTCAAGATTTGAGAGGAATCCTGCACTGGATTTGAGGAGAATTTTGTGCTGGATTTGAGGGCAATCCTGTGCTGGATTTGAGGGGAGTTCTACTCCACCAGCACTGCAGATTCCATGTGTTTCTGTGCAACGGGGAGAAACGGCAGTGCTGGGTGAAGGTTGTAAAAATGAGATTAGGCTTAGTCATCCTATAAAGATTTAATTTCTGGTCAGGAAGGGTGTTCTGGAATTTGTTTCAATGGGATAACTGAAGTGGAATTGTTGTAGAATGTCTGAGAGGACTATTTCTCCAGAAACTTGGGGCTTTGCACTTTTTAAATTCACTTTTAACACAAAATCTCTTGGTGTTAATCACAATAGTTTCTGAGATGCTTCTCTAAGCTGTTGGCTGACTTGAAGTTCCACATTTAGTAACAACATCTGAATTTCACAGCTACTTTTGCATTTCAGCACTTGTTGGATGAAAATTGCATTTCCCCCCCAAAATAAACAATTGTTTGCCCTTTTCATGTGATTTCAACCAGGTTTAGAACAAGATAAGCAAAACATTCTCCTCCTTTCCTTCTCCACTCCACTGTGTCAAGGGAAATAAATCTTTCCACCTCACCTTCCACTTTCACCTCCAGTTAAATCCCCTGTTACTCTTTAGAAAATCATCCTGAATTTCATGAATTCCAAATTCTTGTAAACTGGGATTTTAACTCCTCCTTTTTCTCAGTTCTTCTCATGTCATCTGTGTCTTTCCTGCCCTCATGGGCTCCTTTCATTCTGTCACCTGGCCCTGGTAGGGACAAAATATCAGAGGGCCATATGGACCAGCTGGAAGATTTCAGGAGCATCTCGTGGAAAATCTGTCAGGAATCCTGCAATAAAGCCTTGAAGAAATCCATTCTGTTCCTCTCCAAATCTCGGCAGCTTGCAGGAGACAGGAGATATTTTAAGGTTTGGCATGGATGAGATTTTGAGGGAAGGGGAGAAAAAAAAAAAGCAGTGCCTGAGCTGCTATTTCTGAACCTGTCAGGGGATGTTGCTGGCGATAAATCCCAACGTGGGCTGGCTCTGGAATGGAACAGCATCTCCTCGGGATTGGAGCCCTCCAGATAGGCCCTGATAAACATAGATTCACCACTAAAAACTCATTAAATCTATTCTGGCTTGGGGAAAATAAAATATTTTGCAATATTTTGCACTGGCATGGAGGGAGCTTTGTTTTCCTCCTGCTGGGTGCCACGAGGAGGCCGACGCAGCCAAACCTCGCCCTTCCTCGGAGCTTTTCTGGCTGATTGCCACCTCTGCTCCAAATTAGTTTCGTGCTCTGCCTATTGGGAAAGCCAAAATTCTCTTACTCATGCAGGGCTCCAGAGGGACAGTGTTTACAAGTCCAGCTTGGAGGTGTTGGAAAAACTGACATCACTTCAGGAACCTGGCGTGTTTTCCCGGTGAGAGGAGGGCTGGAGGTGGGACATGCCAGGAGCCCAAAATATTCCATGAGAGGTGGGAATCTGGGCGAGTTGGAGAGAAGGAGAAAGGGGATAAAGCAGATGGAGAGCAGCAAGGATGCTGGCAGAGGATTTGGGGGAGCTCCTGCAGCTCAGAGGGTCACGTGAGAGGATCCAGCTCGACTTTTCCTGGGATCGTGCCTCTGTTCTGCGACCCGATGGCAGAAAGGCAACAGTGGGAGGGAAAAACAACAATCCCCAAAAAGATGGGAAAGGTTCTGATTTTATTCATGGGGATTGGATGAAACGTGATTTAAAGGAAAAAAAAAAACCCAAAACCAAAAGGAGGAATAAAGAGAACGATCTGGGAATCCAATGGAATAATCCTGTTTGGCATTTCACAAATTTTCTTTTTCTGAAGATTTAATGAGTTGAGATCATTGATGAGCCAGCCCCTCCTTCTCCATGCTTTAACTGGTTTTTGTTTTTCTCCCTGACTATTTTTTTTAAATGAATTTGTGAAAAAATCCCCAGCTTGTTCCATGCCACAGGAGTGGGTGTTATTTCTATTTTTTAACTTATAAGGACATTTTCCTTAGCTCTGTGGAATTTATTTTTTAATAAGATAACATTTTCTCCTCATCAAAAATATCTCAGAATTATTTCTGATTATGAACTTAAAAAGGAGACAGAAAGTGATGCCTGGCCCCTTATGAAAAGCAGTGGAAGGATTCTGTTCTTCTGATCTCACTGTCTTGACAATCCTGGGAGACATTTGGGAGAAGTTACCATCCCAAATTCAATTTTAAATTTAAATTCCCTCCATTTCCATATGTGCAAGGACACGATCTTGGAGGATGCAGCCTGCTCCGAGACCTGGAAAAGAAAACCTTATTCTTTAGCAGGGAAAATTGCTTTGTTTTCATGTTTTGCTTTTCCCCCACTTCTCCAAAATTAGAAACAGTTGCAGAGTTCACGTCAGCTGGAGCAGCTGCGTTGTGAAACAACCAGGAAAAGGAGAAGTTGTGGCAAAAAACACACCCCCTCCTGATTTCCAAAAAAACGCCCTTCTCCATACAAGCCCGGACACGCTGCTCCCAATTATCCATCATCTGACACAGCAGCCTCTGGTTATTATCTCTGGATCAAAGCAAGCACTGCAGAGGTATAAAACCTGCCCTGCCTGAGTCCTGCTTATTTTGGAGGCTCCCAGAGCTCTAAAGGATGAAGCTTTTCCTCCTGGTCGTGCTCGGCGTCGCCCTGTGCACAGAAAGTGGTGAGTCCCGAAAGGATTGGGGAACCATCCCAAAACTGGGGCATGGCTTTGGTATTCCAGGATTTTACAGTGTGGATGGTGAAGCTGGAGGGTCAGGAAGGAGTTATTCCAGGAGAAGGGGACAGGGGGTTTAACTCCAGCCGAAGTTGGAAGGGTGATGAGGAGTGGGGGGGTGAGATTCCCACCTCAAATGATTCCTGCAGACCCAGCCCAGCCCCTGGGATGGCTCAGTGGCAGCTGAGAGCTCCACGGGAATAGGGACATCCATGAGGGACATCCAGGGAAATAGGTGCAGTAAATCTCTGGATTTGACACTAAAGCCCGGTTGTTTTTTTTTTTTTTTGGGTTTTTTATTTGTTTGGTTTTTTTATTGTTGTTGTTGTTTTGTTTTGTTTGTTTTTTAATAATTGGTTGCACCACAAACCGTCATTTCCTAAATTGACAGAGGTGGTTGAGCCACAGGAAGGTGCAATTCTGGCTCCCAGCCCTTCCTTGTTGCTTCCAGGTGCAACTTTGCTTATTGCAGAATCCTGAAGGTTGGAAAAGACCTCTAAGATCATGGAATCTGATCTATTAGGAAAAAATTCCATCATGGAAAGGGTGATCGAGCATCCAGGCTGCCCAGGGAAGCATTGGGATCACATCCATGGGAGTGTTCAGAAAATCTGTGGATGTGGTGCTCAGAGCCAGGGTTTAGTGCTGAACCTGGACTCAATGATCTTGGAGGTCTTTCCCAGCCCTAATGATTGATGATTCCCAGCTGATGCCAGGGTTGGGATGGAGACACAGAGTCCCATTCTCATTCTGGTAACTGTCTGGGGAATTTTTTGGGAGAGCACTGGGAAGCTGCACCTCCATTTTCCTGGCTGGACTCTGCCAAGGACCACGCCTTGTGCTCTGGGACAGGCAGGGAACAGGAGGTGCAGCCTGGAATATCCCTCTGTTTTAGGGGAATGGTTGATTTCCTCAGCTAGGGGGGCTTTTGCCTCTTTGCGAAGTGAATTTTTCCCTGTAGGATTTGACCTGCAAATTCCTGGCCATTCTGGTCCTGGACTAACAGGTCTTTTTGGCTCCCACTTAATTTGAGGAGGGAAATGTTCCTTGTTGATGGATTTCACAGGCTTGAAACTTAGAATTGTGCTCAAGCTCAGGATGTTAAGGCAAATAAAAGGATCTTTTCCTGCAGCTTTTCTCCCGTTTTTTTTTTAAGATCAAGGAATGAGACAGCAAATTCCTTGAGGAATGTTTCTCTTCAGTTAGAGCAGAGGTCTTGGTGAGTGTGGGGACAACCAAAGGCAGCCTGGATTAACTCAAGGTTTGCATCTGGAAGAAATAAAATTCCCTTCCCCTCTCAGCCCTTTTGCAACAGATACCTCAAGAAATAAAATTACAGTGTTTTTCTGTAGCTTGACCAAAATTGTCCTCCCTGACTTCAGGGTGTGCCAGTTTAGGAGCCAGTCCCAGAGTTCTGGATTAATTGGTGAGTCAGAAATCTCTGGAGCACAGAGAGAAGTGGAAAAATTAATCCTTGATTGGTGCTTCCCCCTTCTCCTGCCAAGGAGGCTCCCAGGGCAACTGGAGTCTGAAATTAGGAGCTTTGGGAGGTTGGGATGAAACAGGATTTGGGCATGTAACCAGCTTCACTGTTTCCTGCACTGATTCAGGAAGTTTTCCTGGGAATAGGCTTGGATTAAAGATGCTGCATTTATTAAAGATTAAAGTGAGCTCTGTGTCTGGAAAATCCAGTTTGGGAACTGTGTGTTTCTGTGAGGAAAGGGTGGTTCCCTGTAGAGCGGAGGTGAAATATCCCATATTATATTCCATACAATAGAATTTTGCATGAGAAAAGAGAATCAAACCAAAACACTTTGAACAGGGACCATCTAAAGGAGGGTCCCAGACTTGAAATAATAAATTTGTGCCTGAAAGGTCGGGACAAGGCAAGAGCCAGGTAGGACAAATGGAGCTTCTGGAGATGGGAATGACCATGATTGGAAACAAATTGAAAAAGTCTGGATATGAAGTCAAAGAGAGCCGTGTGCCAGGTCTGAGGCTTTTGGAATGACCATGGGAATGGTGGGAAGTAGGATCTGAGTTGTCTAGTGGCCTCTGCCCAGTGCCAGTCAGTGAGGGACAACAGAGGAAGAGCAGGGAACGTGAGGGTTGTGGACCACAAGAGGAAAGGCCATGGGAAAGAAGGGGGTGTTGGCTGGAGTGGGAGAAGAAGGCAGAGCTTCCACACAGGCAGAGAAGGATAGAGAGCTAAAAGCAAAACAGTGATCCTGCGGTCATGGGCTGAGCTGGAGCCAGATCTGGGCTTGCAGGACACTCAACGAGCCAGATCTGGGCTTGCAGGACACTCAAGGAGCCAGATCTGGGCTTGCAGGACACTCAACGAGCCAGATCTGGGCTTGCAGGACACTCAAGGAGCCTCTTTGGGCCAGAAGGACTTGCCCAAGGTCAAATGAGGGCAGTGGTGAGGTTGGGACATCACTGACAAAGGCACAAAGAAACCCGGGCAAGGGCGAGGAGTGAGGAAGATGAAGAGCAAGGAAGGAAAAACTAAAGGACAAAGCTGCTGCAGGCATTAGCTGGGCATTAACTGCCAGTAGCCAGGGATATTCCTGAAATGAGGATGAGTTTAATCCCTGGAGGGTGACATTGCAGCCAGATAAACAGATGAGGAGGAAATTCCCCTTATCATGCAAAGAATCCTTCCCCAAGGACCTCTTTGCTCTCAATGATGCTTCAGTCGAGTGCCAGCTGTTCTCATTCACTGATTTCAGCAAAGCACTTTGCAGATGCTGAGTGTTCCAGATGTGCACGTTTTGTGGAGCAAGGAAGTTATTCCCCATGGATGGCTGGGAAAAGGAATGTGCTGCAGCCAAGGCAGGGATTTGCTGAGCCTGGACTTCTACAGATCCAAGATTTTTCCTCCTGGCACAGGAGAGCTCTGAAAATCAACCCAAATCATAGAAAGGTTAGGGTTGGAGAGGATGTTAAAAACCGTCTCATTTTAGTGTTTGGTGTTCAGAGCAAGTCCTGGACGGGGGCTGCCTTTGAATGTTTGTCTTTTTTGTCTTTTTTTTTTTGTTGTTGTTTCTTTGTTTTTGTTTTTGTTTTTGCACGGCACATGTCCACACCCCATTTAAGACACAGTTTAGACAGTGACAGTAAACCTAACTCAGTTTTTTCTGGGGTTTTGCTGGATGACCTGAGTGAAAGAACCATTCTGATACCCACATAGAGTAAATCATAGAATCCTGGAATGGTTTGGGTTGGAAGGGACCTCAAAGATCATCCAGGTCCACCTCCCTGCCATGGGCAGGGACACCTTCCACTATCCCAGGTTGCTCCAAGCCTCATCCAGCCTGACCTTGGATACTTCCAGGGATGGGCCAGCCACAAATTCCCTGGTCCAGTGTCTCCATACAAGAGACACTGGACCAGGGACAGTAGCCAGAAACTGAGACTTGGAGGGGCCAGGTTGGAAAGAAAACCCAAGAGCTTCACACTACAAGTGGTGGGAGTCTGGGCTGCTCTTCCCAAAAACACAGTGGAGATGCCAGATGTTTTAATGGATTCAAGGAAGAGTCAACCAAACATCCAGAGGGAAGATCCCTGAAGGTTCCTAAATGAGCAAACCTCAGCTGTGGCAGCAATTTGAGATTAATCTGGCTCCTGGAGAGTCATTGGGGCCAAGTTTAACCCATCCAGGATTTTTTTGCCTGTGGCCACTGGGCTTGACAGATACTCCATCCATCCACCTCCACTTTTGTGCTCCTGAGGATATTCCCAGAGGTGCCTGATGGATGTTTTTGTGCTTCTTTTGCAGCTTTCTCCCTGACCTGCTTCTCGTGCAAAGATGCAACTTCCAACATCCATTGTCTCAGCACCTCCAAATGCTCGGAAAACGAGAAGTATTGTCTGACAACCTATTCCACCTCAGGAACTGGTGAGTGTGGAGCTTTCCCAAGGCCCTGAGGACAAGGTGGGGCTGGCAGCTCATCCTCCTCCCACCAGGCAGTACAATGGAGGAATTAATGAGGATTTTAGCATGCAGAGAACAAATCTTGGGAAGGTGGGAACTTGGCCTGGGTCTGTTGCAACATAAAAATACTTCTGATTAAACTCAAAAATTAAATACTGCTGATTAAACACTCTCAGGACAGGGAGATGCTGGAACAAAAATAATTATTCTTTATTATCCCTCACAAATTCCTTGTCTCAACTCCAAGCTCAAGTTTATGCCCATGAGGTGGTGGAAATGGAAAGTGCCGGGTGCTGTGGAAGGAGCAATCCCAAGGCAGGGTACCAAAGTCTTGCAATCTCACATTGTACAAATAAGACCCGAATTCTTGCCCTCAGCTGGCCCTGAAACCAGCAAAGGATTTGTAAGGCCTGGAGAAGGTGTCCATAGGACACATACACAAATAAAGACGGAATGTGATGAAACCCAAGGGAAAACCCAGCGGCATCGAGGGCAGAATAACAAATTCCCCATGGGATTGCACGGCCAGGCTATGCCTGAAACCTAAAAAAAAAAAAGAAAAAAGAGATGAAAAACTGAACTTTTCCTGCTGTTTTCTCTCCCTCCCACTCCAGGCAGTGACCGGAGCCAGCGAATCACCAAGAAATGTTCTGCATTTTGCCCAACAATTGACCTGAACATCGGCATAGCTGGAGTCGCCACCAGCTGCTGCGAGACCTCCTTGTGCAACATCAGTGGGGCCAGCAGTGTGAAAACCAGTTCCACCATCCTCACCCTGGGGGTCCTGGCCAGTCTCGCCTGCATCCTCAGGATGGGTTTTTGAGGGGTCTTTGGGGGGGAATGAGCTGCTTGGCTTTGCATGGCATGGTTCAAGCTGCGGTCCATCAGGTGGGAATGCTGCCCTGTGCCTCCTACCTGGAAGGTCACCTCCCATCAGGAGGTATTTTTTGCTCTTTCCACGCTCTGATGACAGCACAAAATTATGTTTGGAAGAGAAAGGGGTAAAATGGAGCCCTGCACATGCAGAATGGCCCCATGTGGCCCCTATCTCTCCTACTCCTGGCATTTATAACTCCGTGCGTTTTTTGCCTTTCATTTTATCCCCGCCATTCTCTTGTGCCAATTTTTTTTTCCCCCATTTTCCACCCTGTATCATTTTGCTCTGAGAAAGCCTTTAATATTCCAGTTGTTAAACAGAAACTGGGCACAATAAAGTGTTATTTTATTCTATTGTGTGGCTGCGTGGTGTGGCACACTGGGCGTAGCTGCTGGATGTATCCATGTTTTGGGATAAAAGCGGAGGCGCTCGCCTGCACGTTGAATGGGAATAATGCTGAAATATATTAAAATTACTCTGCATTCACTTCAGGAAGCCTCTCCCCAGATTTTATTTTTTCTGCTCTGGCAGAAATGGCATTTTTGTGACTCCATTTCAGAATAAACTGAATTCTATTTAACTTCCTTTCAATTCCTCTTCTGGGTCAGCTGCCTGGAAAGAAATGGCTCTTGAACTCTCCAGGAAACAGAGAGGACAAGGCAGGGAAGGGATCTGGAGCATTTTCTTTAAACTGGTTTAAGATCTCCCAGTAGAAGTTCCTTTAGAAGCATTAGGATTATTTAGAGTAGGGAGAAGAATATCTTGCACCGTGCTTAAAGGAAAATCGTAGGAAAAGACAGATGGTTTCTGGAAAGAAACTTGGAATTTTTCAGACTCATCTGTGAAAAAATACTCACACTGCAAATAAACCTTTTATGTTTGCTCGTCAAGTTAAAATTGAAGGGAGTCATTACCCTGCTCTGACCTTCCTTGTGGATAATCTTAGGAATGAGAGGTTTGCTCCCTCCGACCCTTCCAGCGAGGCTGAACTGCTTTCTCCTGGGAGGAAGGAGCTCTCCACAAGGATCATCCTGAGGAAGATCTCCCAGGGAAACCAGCTGGGTGCAGCTCACCCAGCTGGTTTTCTCTCCCTAGACTCCTTGCACAGCTCCAGGCACTGCTCATTCTGACAGGTATTTTCTGGGATTAGAGGAACCCTGCGCTCATGGCTCCAGCTCATCCCAATCTGCTCTGACCCCTTCCTGTTTGCCTTCCTCCCATCCACGTCCAACCCCAGCTCTGCATTCCCTCGTTGTTTTCTCTCCCAGATTTCCTCGTTGGCTTCTTCCTCCAGTCTTACTCTGGGTTTTTCCATCAAAACTCTATTTCCTTGCCTCAACATGTTGTTTCCTCCTCAGTGTAAAAGCAAGATTGGCCAAGGATACTTTGATTTTGGCCACGAGTCTCCTCATTCTTCCCGCTGGTTTTATTGCCTTTCCCAGCTGAGCTGGCTCCATCCATCTGCCCGATTTATTCTCCTCACCCTGCGTCCCTTCCTGGCAAATTTAGGGATACTCAAGGGACACAGATCCAAAAACCCCAAACAAGCCAAGTCTGTGACCTTGGCTGGCCATATTCTGCCCCACACCTCGCTCCTAACCTGGTGGCAACTGAACTATTTGGAATAATCTTCATCCCGTGGCATCCACAAGTTTAGGATTCCTTAGGGACAATGGCTGGCACAGGGAAAGGCCAAGATGGGGCTGGTATGGCCTCAGGTCTTGTTCTGCTAAGCTTGGGAGTCCAGACCTGCCCTTGGCAGCCAGGTTTAAAATTAAGGTCATGTCTTGAGCTGCCTGAACTTGGCGGGTGCCTCTGTTTTGGGATGGGAAGGATCCTGGCATGGCAAAGGTGATGGAAGCACGTGGGACACCCCTGGAGGGTTCTATGGCTGTTGCACGGAGAAGTTATAAACAGCCCTGGGAATCCAGAAGTGCCATCCCTAAGGGAGCAGCTCCATCCTGGCTGGCTCCTTCTTGCCTAATTTCCCCCTGACCCCACAGGTTCTTCCCTAGTGCCCAACAAAAGGCATCCATGTGCTCCAAAGCTGACCCATGTCCCAAAGCCCTTATCTAGAGGCAGGAGCAGCAACTTCCCTGAGGCACAGGAGGTCCTAAAAACATGAGAGCTCCTGTGGTGAACCCTCCCCTTGGATTGTTGTGTAAGAGGAGACTCTGCCAGCCTTCCCGAGAAATCCTGTTTGGCACCTCCCACGCGGGTGCTGCTCCCTAATTCCAAATCTTTCCATCACCCCGGGTTTCTGGTGCCTCCCATGGCTGCACACTCCTCACATGGGAGCATTGAGCTGCCCCATGAGCAGAGACATCTGTGATGCCTGCAGGGCTTTTGGGAAGGAGATGGGAGGCTCATTCCAGTAGCTGGGATTGATCCTGGGAGGTAACTGCCTCTCTCTCCCTGTGGATTATATAAAAGTCATTTTTCAGAGCTCTGAGTCACTGCACCAGGACCTGGATCGGCCAAGGAGGCCTTGCCCTGCCTGAATGAGGCATCTACAGAAGGTGTTTAAATTTGACCCTTCTTTTCCCTCTCTTGGGGCTTTCCCACCATTGGTTTTGAAGGATCTGTGCTGCCTGCTGCTCTCCTTGAATAATTCCCTTGCCTTCTCCCCCACAACATGAAATTTCTCCCCCTTTTCCCTGTTTATTTGCCCAGATCCAACACAGTGCCTCAATGCCAAAGCAAGGGACAGGATGGATGCAAGAGGTCAAAGCAACACCCTCAGAGGGTCTAAAAATCTTCTGGAAGCCATGGAAAGGGACAAAACCAACCCTTTTCCCAAAGCTGACTGCTGCTTTCTTGTCATGGAGCCAACCCATGGCTCCAATTTGAGTCCATTGCCAACTAATGGCTCCAATTTGATCCACTTTAATTTTCCTGCATGGATAATAAGATTACTCCAGAGAGGTGACTCAGCTTCCTTGGGGATTTTTTTCCCCCAGTGTTCCTCAGTCTTACTCCTCACTAAGTGTCCCTGCTCCAGGCTGTGATCCCAGGCTGCAGGAGACACCCTCTCCATCCTGGATCCTTGAGTGATGCCTCTGAGTGCTTTTGAGTTTTGTAATCTGCCCTGTTGGGAAATAAATCTCTTTTCCATGCCCTCCGTGCACCGGGAAGAGGGAATGCTCCAGCATTCCAAGGTACCTCCAAACAACACCACTAAGGAAGACATTCATGTCCTGGAGACAGCTCCCAGAAAACTTAGAAAATTTCCCATTTCCCACCCAAATTTCTCTCCTTAGTACATATTCGTTGGATGTGCTGGGAACGTTTCAGCCTCACTGCCCCTTCAAAGTCAAAGTCAAAGTCAAAATCAAAGTCAAAGTCAAAGTCCAAGACAAAGTCCAAGTCAAAGTCTAAGTCAACTTGTGCTGATCCTATTCCCAGAAAATTCATGTGGGAATAAAATGGATGTTGGAAAACTCAAGGCAGGTTGGATGGGGCTTGCAGCAGCCTAGGATAGTGGAAGGTGTCCCTGTCCATGGCATGAGGTGGCTTTTAAGGTCCAAGGTGGTTTTTAAGGTCCTTTCCTACCAACCCAGTCTAGGATTCTATGTATATCAACAGAAGCTGGGATATGGAAGAGGAAAGGAATAAACACAACAAGTTTATGGGATAAATAAGACCAAAAATAAGGGGGGAAAATGGTTCTTTCAGCCTCACTGCAAAATGCCAGCAAGGAACCACTCCCACTAATGAGGGAGAAAAACCTGTTTATAAAACACTGGGGCAAAGGACCAAGTTGTCCTGGGTGAAGCACAAGGCTCAATTTGATCATCACCACTGACCTCACCAACCTCCAAAACCCAGGGAATGTTTCTTTGGACACAGGGCTTGAACAACTCTGGAATCCACCACCTGATGACATCATTCCAGGAGCAGATCAGGAGGGCCTGAAAAAAGGGTCAGAAAATCACATGGATCAGGAAATCATCTAGGCTTGGAATGATTCATGTTAGAAACAGACAAAAATACCCTGCTGATGGCTACATGCAGGGAACTGCCAGTTAAGTTATTCCATAACTGCCAGAAAAAGCGGGGTTTGGCAATATTTTCTTTCTGCTGTCCAGGACTAATCTTGTTTTAGAAGAAGCTCTGTGGACTTGGCAGGTCGAGCTCTTACAAGATGCATCTTGAATGAGGGTCTCTATCCCAGACTGTCAGGAGCAGATTTTAGGGTGCTCAGAGGAGAGAAACAACACAGAGGAATAAAAGCAAAAGGGTTGATTTAAGAGGAGAGATTGAAAAAATGACACTTTGAGGGATGGCTCTTTCCAGAGCAGAGCTGCAATTCCAGGGTGCCAATTTGTGGGCTTGGAAATGGAGGCCTGATTTCGAGAAACTGTTGGGCGTGGAGAAAAGCAGCTCCTCTAAAGAATCCCTGGATAGCAGTGAAACTTCATTAAATCAAAATTGTACAAGGTACTCGAGGATTACAAGCAGGAAAAAGAGCAAGCAGAGGGATTAACCAGAGGAAAATTGATAAAGAAATGAAGACTGACGTGAAAATTTGAGGAAAATCTTCTGTTTAACCAACCATTAGCTAATTTAATTTAGTGTAAAACACACTGATTTTGAGGTAAACCAGCTTAGGCCAGCTCAGAGGCTGAGTCTGGTGCTGCTGAATAATTAAAGCCAATGAATGGTACAAACCCTGGAACATCACGTGCTGCCTATGCAAAGGGACCAGAAAAATTCATTCCTAGGACAATCTCCTCATGCCTCCAGGCTCTGCTTTCATCAGAGCAGCAGCTCTGGAAGGAAGGAAAGGAAGAAATTCAGAGGAGGAGAGAGCAGATCCTGACTTCCTATCACTTACAGGACCGGAACAGCAAGAAATGTGTGGCTGAAAGGGCTTTTCCCCAAGGTGCCAGCCCTTTCCAAGGGCTCTGGTGTGGAAAACTCCCACATGAACATTCCACACCCTCGGGTTGGTTTCATGTCCACCTGGAACCTGTAAAACTGCTGCTGCTGTTGGGCTGGGGTATAAAACCTGCCCTCCAAACAGCTTCCCAGTGCTGCCGGGAGGATCTGCTGGAGATGAGGACTCCTCTTGTCACCTTGCTGGCTGCTGTGCTCTGTGTGGAACAAGGTGAGCCTCTCCTGCTGCTCCTACTTAAGACAAGGATGTGGGGGAAGATGGTGACAGTTTTCCACGTGGCAGAACTCTGGAGGGCTGTCACCATCTTTGCAGTGTTGTGATGGTGTCACCACTGTCCTTTTGCACCTCAATCAATAATTTGATGCAGAAATGAGAATCTGATGAGATGATTCTTCTTTCCAGTGCTTCAGCCCTGGTGGTGCTGGATGCCAGGTTAAATCCACACTGTGGTCCTTGGGATCTTCCAAAAGGAGGCAAGCTGGAAGGGATAGAAAGCATAACAAAATTGGTTTTTTTTCCCTTAATAATTTCAGTTTTTGAGTATTTTAGGGACTTTTCTGTCCTGCTTCTTCCTCCCTTGTAGTGGTTTGCCACGTGTCTTCCTAGAAAATGCAACACTGGGAATATTTGCAGATTAAATCAGCGGCAGAGGTGAAAGAACTTTTCATGTTAAAGGCATCCTGCTCCCCAGTGTTGTCCTCCTTCTGGGAGTGAGACACACGTGTTGCTCCATCGCTCCTAGCACATGGGAATGATGACCAGAGTGCCAAAATTTCCCCCACACATGATGGTTTCCCAGAAACCATGATACGAATCTGGTTGAGAAAGAGGCATCTAATTAATCAATTATCACTGAGGTATCAACCCCCTACTCCTACATCCTTTGGAATGGTTCTCCAGTGTGCCTGGAAGAGCAGGACCTTCAGCCAGTTTTGGGTGGGGGAAAATGACTAGTCAATTATTTAAAAAAAATTAATTTAGTGCTCACAATTCCTGATTGAAGAAAAGTAATGTGGACAGAAGAGGAGAATTTTCAAAGGCAATGTTCTCAGTGTGACCCAGGATGAATTGTAAAGCTCACAGAGATCCAGGATCACAGGTTCATGGTGGGATTCCTCACCAGCAACATTTGATAGTGGCAGCAGATTCCCAATGGATTTAGGGACAGGTTTTTACACAGCACCTTTCTGTGGCCCAGCCCAGATCCAGAATTAGAAATTTCAGCTTTCTGGCCTAAAACTGGGACAAAGGAAAATGTGGAAACTGGCATTTGGTCCTTCTCAGGTACACTGGGTGTCATCCAAGACCCTAATGACTAAATTTTGGTCAAAACTCTTGATCTCTCAGCCAACCAAAGAGGGTCTTTCACCTTTTCAACCCATAAACTCACTGTTTTGTGAGTTTTGTGTCCAGCAAAAATCATAAAAGGTCTTGATCCTTTTCACAGAATCACATTAAGGGTGGAAAAGACCTCTAAGATTGTCAAGTCCTTGCTGCAATGTTGGACAAGGCCAGGCAGATATTTGCTTAAGGTGTCCCTGAGAGCTTCCAACAAGGAAGATTCCACAGCCTGGAACTGCTCAGAGACTCTCATCCCTTTGGGAATTTGATTTTAATATCTCTTAGCATCTGTTTTTGTTCTGTTCTCCCACATTTCCACCACGGGACACATAAAATATTTTATTACTTTCCTCTTTGCTGCTTCTTTTTTCTTACACCGTGAAGAAGATCCCTGTGACTTTCCTCAGCATATTCTCATGCTCAACAAACAAACTAAACCCTTCCAACCTTTTTGACAAGGTCACATCTCCAAGATCTCTGACCTTCTCTCCTCCCTCTCCTCTGGTGCCTCTCCAAGTGCTCTGCATTTTTGGAAGTGCTGCAGAGAGATTTGGGCACCAGGGCCTCAGCTGAGGCTTTGCCAGGGTGGAAAGGCCACTTGTGTATCTTGCACATGACATTTCTGCCCCTGTCCCCTTGGGTGATGCCTGTTTCCATGGATGGACTGTGACACTGTTGACTCCTGCTGTTGTCACTGTGGTTCTGAATTGTAACTGAACTATTTATTTGTCACCCTACATTTAAGTGTCTATCTATTGTAATTTATTTATCTTGATTTAATTGCATCCAAGCTTCTTTTTCACTCTTTTATTGCATCCATCTGTCAAAATCACTTAAAATCATGGGATGGTTTGGGCTGAAAGGGAGCTTCAGGATCATCTCATCCCAACCCCTCCATGGGCAGGGACACCTTCCATTATCCCAGGTTGCTCCAAGCCCCATCCAACCCGGCCTTGGACACTTCCAGGGATGGGCAACCACAGTTTCTCTGGACAACCTGTGTCAGGGCCTCACCACCCTCACAGGGAAGAATTCCTTCCATTGCTCCAATTGGTTTGACCAATAATCCTTGGGAATTACCCTGTGATGGTGTTTTCATGCCTGGCTTTGCACCCATTCCCTGGAATTTTCAGCAGCTCGTGTTTCCTGGGTTTGCTCGAGAACAACATCATTCGAAGTTGTGCCAAAAACTCCATAAAACCTCCTTGAATCTCATCTACTCTGCACTTGAAAATTCAACTTCTTGTAGGGGTGAAAAAAGCAAAAAAAGCTGCACAGGAACAACAGTTGGGGACTTTTCCCTTCCTTTCTATCAGAAACTTCTCATTTCATGGTGTGACCTCTGCTGCCCTTCCACTTTCTCACTCCCAACTTCTTATCGGGCAAAACTGCGCTCACAGGGATGTGTCCTTTAGTTGCTTTTGCCCTTTCCAAAGTGACAGACTGGCCCCAGACTCAGCAGGAACTCAGTCAGCATTTGGCTTTGTCTCCCTCCAAAAATTAGCTTTGTTTTTAAAGGAACTCAGTCACAAAACCCCACACTTTGCTCTGGGTGATTCACAAGCTCTGAACTCAACCACGGCTATTAAGTCTTTCCATCTACCCGGCTGGGGAGTGCTCTGCACATATTTTGGGGTGTTTTTGTTCTTCTTATGATGCCTCACGTTTTAGCTTTTATATTTTTCAGATTCTGTACTGCTTTAGTGTGTACTTCTAAGCTTCATATTAGGGGTAGAAGGCTCTCTGCACAGAGCAGGGAGACAAAACAATTCCTTCTCTAGCTGGGGACCAAGGACAAATGATCCAAATCTCAGGCCCAAGAGCATAAACAACAGCAGAATGAAGAGAGAAAAACAAGAAGGATGGGACTGCATGGGCTAAAGCTGGAATTGGACAATTAACTCCAATATGCAAATGGACCAGAACTTATAAAAGTGAGAGACCCCATGACCGGTTGTGCATTTTGTGACCATTTTTGGTTCATCCTGGGTATAGCCCTGGCTGGGCTCTTGTGCTGCCCAAGGTGGATCCATTGAGGCCTTTTAATAAATCCCTACTTTATTCTTTAGCTCTGTCCAGTCTCTGTTCTAGATCAGCCTTCTCAAGGCATCACTTCCTTTGTTTTTACTACTTTCCAGAGGTCTGGCCTACCATATTCTTGTTTTGAGGGCAGATACAGACATTTGAGGGCAGGAAATTTTGTGTGACCTTCCTGCCAATCATCTGCCACTGCTGCAGATGTAGGAATCATCTCACCAAATCTGCCTTTAGCACTTAAACCAAGCTTTTGGTTAAGATTTTCCATTCATTCCCGATTTTATGCTAGAAACAGGAGTTTGACAGAGCATTTGAGGGCTCTCACCAGACCTCCTAGAACTGAGGTTAGGCCAGTTCAGTGACGTTCAAACACAAAAAAAGAGAGGTGACAGCAGTCTCTGAGCCAGATGAAAGAGAAGTAGGACACTGGGCATTGTCCACCTCCTCAAAACACTTCGGGCATCTTTAAATTCTCCCTGCCAAGCCCTGCCCAGGAGAAACCCTGAGCAGTAATTGGCAATTCCCGTGGCTGAGCCCTCAGCTATGGCTCAGCAATAATCTCCTTCATAAAAGGCCCCAAATCCTTGAATTCTGCTCACATCTCCTGCTCCCAGGGATTGCAAACAGATCGATAACACTTCGCAGCCTGAGCCAGAGGAGACAGAGAGGGATTTAGCGCTGCTGCCACGGGTCAGGAGATAAAGAAAGTCACTGGTCATTCCCACAGAAACATTCCTCAGGCTGTAAGGAGGGAAATGGAGATCTCTGCAGTTGGGTTTTTGTAGCCTTTAAACCTTGTAATGTGCTTTTTCCTGTTTTTTTTTTTTTTTTTTTTTTGCCCTAGTTTATCCATTCATGTGCTACACCTGCCAAGAACAGGAGTCCAACAAGGACTGTTTGACCATTTCCATGTGTGCCAAGGAGGACAAACACTGCGTGACCGTCCGGAAGGACGTCGGGACAAGTAGGTTTGGGAACAACGCCTTGTTTGTTTTGTAGGAGAGCACTCCCAGGAATGGGATTTCATTCCGGTTTGGGAACAACAGGCCTTGATGACCAGCTTTTAGGAGACACTGACCTTGTGGCTGCTGCAGTGTCCAGACACACTTGATATTCCTGCTGGAAAATGGGGAAATGATGAGGACACAGGGAGCAGCACCAGGGAGTGGATTCACACCTGGAGCTGTGCGTGTTTTACTCCCAGAACTGTTTTGAGAAGTGTTTTGGCCAAACCTCACCTGACCCCAGGTCTGTCCTGGGGGCTCTGTGCCCTCAAAGACCTCCACGTGCTCTTGTCCCAAATCTCAGGTCATACAGAATGTTCCCCCTCTGTTTATGCTGTAGGAAAAACCATCCTGGTGGGAACGACCCAGCCAGAGCATCACTTCAGGCAGCTGGAGCTGAGAGACACAGGTGCTAATTCCACATTAGGATGGACAAAACCTAAAAACATGGAGCCCAGTGAAGTCCTGCTTGGACTTGATGATCTTAAAGGCCTTTTCCAACCTTAACAGTTCTAGGATTCTATGGCAGTGTGGCTGCCCCATCCCTGGAAGTGTCCAAGGCCAGGCCAGATGGGCCTCTGAGCAACCTGGTCAGGTGGGAGGTGTCCCTGCCTGTTGGGACACCTGTTTTTATACAAACAGAGCAACTGAGAGGCATTTTAAAAAACTTTATTCCATTATCAGTCTTGTAGAAGGGTGAGACTTAAGAGATGTAAAACTCAACTCCATTCTGTCAGAAGCCAACCCATTTCCTGGTTACAATACTTTATAAATGTTTTTCACACATTTTGCCACACAGTGCTGCTAACGCTTCTAACACCAATCACATATATTTTTACCTCACAAGGTCCTGCTACAATGCATCTTTCACAGTTATAATTCTCTAAAATACCTGGGGTTTTTTTCGCAAGGCCACAGTTTGAAACTTGTTGAAACTTGTTTCTAGTTCAGTCTCTCTCTCAACAATGTCATCTCTGTCCCACGGCCTTCCTAAGTCAGCACAGTTTATCTCAGTGTTTGCATACAGACGTACAGGACTGTGTGAGCTTTCAGTCAGGTTTTGAGAATTCGTTACAAATCCATTTCTCACATCTCTCCCTCGTTTTTTGGATTGTAAAAACTTTTTTGATGGCCTTATTTATCATTTGTTGTACACAGTGAAGTATACAAGTATACAATTCATTACAAATCCACTTCTCACATCGGCCCATGGATGATTTTTAAGTTGCCTTCCCAAGCCATTCCATGATTCTATGATTAATTCCATGAAATCTGCCTTGAGGATTAGTGCCTGGCCTTCCTTTACTCACCAAAACAGATTTAGCCACTAAAATATTTGAGCAATTATTTTTCATCCTCCCTTTTCTCCTTTCTCCCCCACTTTTTTTTTCCTGCACTAGAGCCCAACAAGCCTAAATACGTCATCTCCAAGATGTGTTCTCCAACATGTCCAGAAACAGGTCAGCAACAACCCCAAAGCTCCCAGAATGTTTCCTGCTGTGAGAAACCCCTGTGCAACGTGAATGGAGTCAGCAGCAGGCAGAGCAGCCACGGAATGATGTCCCTGGGTGTCCTGGCCAGCATCACTTACATCTTTACATACGGATTGTGATGGGTTTGGAAGAGCTCCCCGTGATGGCTGAAATAAAAGTGTTGTTCTGGGATAATTTTCCACCCTCAAAGATTCGTGTTTTGTGGTTGAGCTTCCCCCTGGGATTTTTGAGAGAGCCTGGATAAGTCAGGTGCTGAACTCCCATTGATTTCCTGAGCCTGCCTGAATCTGAGGTGTCCCCAGACATCCAACTCACCTAAGAAAACATATAGAAAATGGCCTTTTTGACATGTTCAAGCCTCAAATCATTATTGCTCCGAGGAGATCCTTGAAGGCATAGTTTTGTCTCTCACTTTCAAAGCTCTGTGAGGAATAACTTCCCACCCTGGCTGAAACACAGGGAATGGCTCCACAGTTGTGTCAGCACAGGGGGTGATCAGTGAATTTGTTCACAGTGAGTTTGGGTTATCAAACATCTGTTTGTGAACAAGCAGGTGGAAGTAAAAGTGATTTGTGGCAGTGTTGTGGACTTTTCTCCAGCCTCAGTGGGGAGCAATTTCTGGCTCCTCAGGGTCTTTCCTCCCATTCCCATTTTGAAATGAGCTTCTCTCATCAGAGATAAGGGGGAAAGGCAGAGAGGGAATTATGTGTCTGAGAGAGGAGAGGCACTGGGAAAGGTGGGAGGGAGAAGGAAGGAATGGGGGCAGCCCGCTGAGCTGGGAGTTGCTCTCACACTGCCTCCCCATGGATCCTATCCAGCTGGAAAAGACATCCCCATATCTATTCCCCTCTTTTTTCCCAGGGCCAAAACAACCTCGCACAGCTGTCACCAATCCCTGTCATTCAGAGGTTGTGAGAGGCTTTCCACAGACCCACGTTCCTGGCAGAGAAACCATCGATTGTGTTGAGCTTTGTTTGGTTCTGCCCTCCACGCTCTCTGCTCCCTCCTCTCCCCGCAGGAGCTGCAGCTGAGGAGACACAGAAAAGCTCTGTAGGAGGCCTGGGGGTGTCACAGAGAAGAAGAAGGGCAGCCAGCCAGGGACTCACACAAACAGCTTGGAGCTTCTTGGGTCACAGCCCCAGCTGCGAGCTCCCATTCCTGGAAAACACACAGAAAGAAAAAAAAAAAAGAGAGAGAGAAAAGGAAAAGCTGGCAGCATCCCTAGCTCAGCTGTGTCCTGGGAGAAACCAGAGCTGGTCCAAACAACTGAAGGGTGTTGGGGTTTTTTTGTTGTGTTTGATGGTTAAATGAGATCTTTGCTGTCTCTGAAGCATTGCCCTGGAACTCTGATGGGTTTTGGTTGCACATGTGGAAGGATGTGGATTTTCGAGGCCTTTCACAGTGCCTGGATTTCAGTTTTCCAGGAGGACGAAAGACTCCACATCAACTTCATGTTTTGTGCAGTGAGCTCTGGATCTGGTGACTGGTTTTAAATATTTTGTTTAATGGATGGAGGGGAAATGGAGGAAATTAAGGAGGTGACACCACAGTGGTGGGCAGGGACAAGAGGACACTGACACCCCACTGAGCTGTGCCTGGAGATGACAGCTGTCAAAAGACCAAATCAACAGCAGAACTTGCTGTTAATTTTCTCTCACCAAACACAACCTCAAAAGGGAAGGAAAATTAGGACGGAGAAGGGGAAGAGCAAGTTTTTAAACCAAAAAGAAGGAAGAGATGTCCAGCTGCTCAGGGCAGGCACTGGTAGGGCTGTGGTGGCTGTGCTGCATCCCAATACCAGGAGCAATTCCTCCAGGAGCAAGTCCTCCACACCCTGCACAGTTTTTCCCTGCAGGACCTCAGGTGCTTTTAAAAAACTCCAAGAAAGTTGGGATCCAGCCCAAAGCTGTTACTGTTTTGCCACCTGTCCTACTGGCAGGAGAATGAGGAAGTAGAAGCAGCAATTTGTATCTCAACCAGATTTGCTGGACATGAGAAAGCAAAATCTTGATGGAGAGACCATCTGGAGGGGAAGGAACAAGTGGAGGGTTGAGCTAAGTCCAGTGAGGGTGTGGGGAACCAGGATGGACACAGTTCAGGAGGGAGAACAAACTTTATCCTGATCTTTTGCAGACCCTTATTCCCAGCTTTTTCCCCAGTTTTCACCACAGCAGTTCAAGTGCTGCCAGAAGGTCAAATGAGAGTGGTTTTCTAGAATTGTCTACAAATTTAGAAGAACCCTGCCTTTTCCTGAAATTTCTGGATGCCAAAGCAGCTGAAGTAGCCGGGATTATCCCGACTGATTCTCTGGAGGTGAAGGGATTGTGTTTAACAGGATTTACTCCTAGTCTTGTCCACCCACCCAGCTCCTGGACTGAAAGCTCCCAGCTGTGGGAGCTGAAGGCCATGGAAGAATAAATCTGGAGGTGGGAATTCTAGATGGACTTTGTCACCACTGATCCTCTGAGTGGAAAATTGCTGGAACTCTTTTAAATAAAGAAGGAAGAGGGACAATTTAAAAACTCTCCTTCTTGATTGGAGGTGAGGAATGGGCTGATTATGAGGTCACAGCTCCTTTTCCACACTGGTTCCTCCCTTCCCTGGGCTGGAGGAAGGTGCAGGTAGAAGATCAAGGTGTCTCAGCTTTAGGCAAAGCCTAAATCTCCTTTTTTTCCCCATGGATTGAATCAGTCCCATTTCCCTTTTCCAGTGTGAGATTTGGGTGCTGGTGCTCTCCAGGCTGAGCTGTCTGGGAGAAGAATTCCAGGTGATTCTTGGAGCCTCAGCGTAGGATTTATTTTTCCAATGCCACATCTTTGAGCTGTACTTGCAGAGTCAGGAGTTGTGTCTGTGCTTCCACGTGTGGAGTAAGAGGGAAAACAGGTGTGGAGACACAACCACATCAAACACAACAGCAGGAGCCACTTTGCTGCCACAGATATTAATGAGATGAACTAATTAACACATCAAAAGTGAATAAAATTAGTGTTTTCTATATAAATATGCAAATCAGTGAGGGTTGTCAGCCAAAGTGGTGTCCAGGAAAAATGGGAAAAGAAATCCATCACAGCTACCAAACCCAGCCTGTTTCCCCTGCTCCTGTTTCTTTGCAACAGGGAAATTTGGGTGTTTTGGGAGACTGGGTAACAACAAATCACAGACTCATTTAGGTCTGAAAAAATCTCCAAGACCACTGAGTCCAACCTCAATTGTGACCAATCCTCACCTTGTCAACCAGACCAGAGCGCTGAACACCACCTTCAAAGCCTTTCCATGAAGAAATGTGGAAATAATCCATTATTAAAAAGGGCATAGGGACACACAGAGCAGCCAACCCAGAGTGGGGAAAAAGCTCTGAAATAAATCATCAATTAACTTTGTAGGGGCTATAAAGGAGGCAGGGATGATCAGCAGGGATTTTGTGACAGGTGGGTGATATCCCTCCCTATGAGAAGATAACAAAATCTGTGAGGGTAAAAGTGGTACCTGTCACACAGCTCAGCCTCAATAAAGCTTTTGGCACAGTGTCACGTGACGGGCTCAGAAGCAAAACCAAGGAAACCCAGTCGGGCTGAAATCATGAGCAAACCACAGCCAACAATTTGCTGTCAGGCTGGAAGGATCCATTAAAAGGCTCCTCTTGGCTCTGGGATGATGCAAAGTTTTAATTGCTGGTTTGGATGATGCATTAGACAATAAATTCACTGAGCTCACGGGTGACGAGCTGAGAGAATCTGCACACAGGAGAACTCTGGGCCATTCCAGTAAATGTAAGTGGCAGGATGAGAAAAGAGGGTGCAATTTAGGAAGAACAAGCACAAAAGCTCTCCAGTTAATGTGGGACAAATATGGGATGAGGGAATCTCCCTCGCAGCAATCTGGCAGGAAAAGAAGATGTGCTGGATCACAAGTTTAACACATGTCAAACTTTGGGAAAAAAATGTGAAACAAAGCCCTGCTGGAATTCTGCACTCCATGGAAAAATCTTACACACTGCACTGGGAAGCGTGAAGTGGTGTTTGATGAGATGAGAACCTTCCAGATCCCCCAAATGGAAGGCTTTGTTCTTCCCACTTTTTGAGTTGGGGTTGATGCAGGAGCAAAGAGGATTTTAGATAGGATCAGAAGGAATTCCTGGCATCCAAAGTAGGGTGAAGAGCTGAAAAACTTCCTCCAGAAGCATCAGCTTTCGTACCATAATTAGGATTCATCAAAGCATGGAAAAACTCTGGTCTCAGCGTCTCCTCCGTGTCTCCACTGGGGCTGAATAAACTCATTCCTGGTCATCCCCATTCCTGCCTCTCTCTGTCACCTTTCTGTCATTCCCACGTGGAGCTGGTTCCCTCCACCAGAGCAGAGCTGGGGTGCTCAGGGCTGGGCTTTGCTTTATCACAGAATCATGGAATGTTTTGGGTGGGAAGGGACCGAAAGGTCTCGTTCCAACCACTCGGGCCATGAGCAGGGACACCTTCCACGAGGTCAGGTTGCTCCAAGACAAAGGCTGAAGAGCAAAAGTGACCCAAAGCTCTTCCAGTGATGTGGAAAGAACTTCCATGTAGGAATTTTCACTGCAAAGGATGTCCAGCTCCAGGGGTCCCAGGATTTCAGTCAACACTAAAGCAGTGCTGAGGCAGAAGGTGGAGAGAGCTCTGCACAGGAATGTGCAGAGCTTTCCCCATTTTCCAGCTGATTCCTTACTCAGGCAAGTCCTTAAATTCCACACAAAGAATTGGGGGTGCCAGGGGTACAATTTTCCTTGGTCCAGGAGAGGCAGGAACGGGCCCTGGCTCTGTGCCCAGTGCTCACAACAGCTCACCTGGGACCTGCCTGCAGCTCCAGGATGCAGAATTAGATGTTAATCAGAAATTAGATAACGAGCAGACACCGCTCCTGGGAATGAGAAACTCCCTTCTGCAGTCACAGGAAACTGGAGGAATAAAACTCCCCGTGAGATCTTCGGGGTGAAGAGAGAAGAGATTTTATATTTGATAATATAAAAAATCTTGGAGGAAGTGGATTTTGCCTCTCACACTCTTCCTTGTGGATTCCACTGGATCACAAGCACCAGTGTGGGTGTGCCCAGATCATCTTGGCCCGTGTCCCTTCTGTGCCACCAGCAGCCAAAAAAGATGAAAGCCCTGCAACTCTCCTCGTGCCTTTAAGGTTGAGCACAAGGTGAAGGTAAAAGGTGAAAGGCAGAGCAAAAAACCCCCAATTTTGGTTTTTTACAGCTTTTGGGGAGACAGTGCTGTCTTTGCTCACTTTCTGTTTCGTTTCTCCCCTTTTACGTGAAATTCCTGAATATTCCAGCCTTTTGTTTACTTTACCAGGGTGTTTTATGGCTCCCACCCTGCTCTTAGTCCTCTGTAGTTTCCTATCCAAGGTCAGCCTGTTCTTTCTCTACTTTTGAATGAACACAGGCACTCAGCAAATGCCTTTCCTTTTACCTTTTGCTCTGCTGGTTCTTCTGGCTCTTCCACACCCAGGAACATTCCCATTCCTATTTTTTACACCAAGTTTAACATTCCCACTACAAGCCTCCGTAAGTCTATCACCTTGCCTACAGCTTCAGCACATTTTTGTGCTGCCTCCTTGGAGCCTGGTGAATTCCTTGCCCACAGGAAAAGTGCATTTTTTTGGTGGAAGGAGTAAGGGAAAGGACTGAAAAGCCTCTTCCCAACCCAAAAAACCTGGAGATGAGGCCCCTGTTGTGGGAAAGGAGGTGCCCAGACAATTTTGTGGGTGGTCCAGAACCTCTGATGGCACAAAAAAGGCCAGGATTGGGGGGAAAAAAAGCTGTAAAATGAGTCCAGAGTTCACCCAGGAGATGGAATTAGGCCTGGAGACAGGGATAGACATGATATAATTAAGGATTAGTGTTGGAGAAGAGAATAATGAAATACCCTGGGTTGGAAGAGCAAAAGGATCAGCAATTCCAACCCTAAAAGTCACAACCTGAGGCCAGAAACAGATGGAGACCAACCCAGCACATGGCCAAGGTCATCCAGGACGTGGCTGGAGACTGAGACACTTAGAGGGCCTAAAGGGTTAGGCTGGAGCTTAAAGGGGGTTCCTGGAGCCATGGGCACAGTCTGAGGAGGGCCCTGCTGAGACTGCTCAGGGAAATTAAAGTTTTTTGCCTGAGAAACAAGCTCTTCTTAAAGAGTCCCAGTTGTTTTCCTGTCAAAAGCCTAAAACAAGCACGGCTGAGGGTGAGTCACACAGACTTAGGAAGGAGGAAGTGTGAGAATTCCAACACCAGCTCAGCCTCACCAGACAGCAATCCACTTTCACCTCAGCTCGGGGAGGGAAGGGAAAAGGAAATGTGGATGTCAGCCAGAAGTGAGAGTTCATCCACCTGACAGCCAGATTCTGACTGCAGGCTGTGGTTGGAGGGGGCAGATGAAGGTTTTATTCCTTTATCTATAAAAAATATAATAAATGGTGTGGCCCGAAGACCTGGTTGGGCACCTTTATTTCAGGAATTTCCAGGAATCTCAGCAGCTACCTGAGAGAAATCCCAGGTTTTTCCCCACAGGATGCAGCAGAGGTGGTAGAGGACAGGGACCTGTTTGGCACCACAGACAGCAAAGAATAACCTGCAGCTTTGTTTGCCCATGGAAAATCTATGTCTGAAGCATCCTTGGGTGCTCCAAATATGATCCTGAGGGTCTCCTGGGCAACTCTGATCCAGAGGGATCAGGAGGGACTTAAGAGAGGGGAAACATCCGGGGTGGGATGAGGAGGAAGGGCTGGGATATGGAGTCAGGTCTCTCATTCAGCCAGGTGCAGCAGGATGGTGGGAGCAGGAATTCCAGAGATTCCAGGGATCCCAGCTCCAGCATTCCATGGAGTTTTGGGGGCTGTGCCAGCACATGGAAAAGAAGGACCTTCATGCCCAGACGATGTTGCAGCCAAGTGCTCTGGACAAGGAGAATTTTGGGGATGAGAGGAAGCAGCAAGGATGGAGGTGCTGGGTACCTGCTCTCTCATGTCCTTCCAGTCCTCTGCCAAACTGATTCTCCACGTTTTGGCAGGTGAGGCAGGACTCTGCCACAGAGCAGCTCCAACCCTCTCTGGAAGAAATCTGAACAATTCCCAACTCCAGAGCATGATGCAATTACTGGGAAAAAAAAAAAAAAGGGCTCTGTCCCCTTCCTGTGTCATTGGAGGAAAGCTGTTTGAGCAGTTCTGCTCCACTGACAGGGGAAACGTCTCATTTGCAAATTCCTCTGGGGTTTTGGTGCCTCACGTGCACAGCCAGGCCCAGGAAGTCTCACACAAACCCTGAAACAGAAGCGTGGTGGGGAAAGAACCTCTCTGTGTCCCACCTGGCTCCACAGAAGCTGAGCAAGCTTTTACTGACCCTTGATTATGAGTTTTAACTTGTCTAGTGCCTGTTCAACATCAAACCCTTGCATGACTAGTTAGTCTAGGTTTAATTTCTGCACCATCTCTGCTGCCCTGACCCATCAAGGGTTCTGTCCCACTCATAATTTCCTGATTTTAAATGTTCCCATTCCTCCCCAGCGTGCCACAACCATGAAGTATTTACCCCAGCACCAGTTTGCCCTCTGATCCAGCCACTTCCTTATCTCTCTCCTTCTCCCTCAAGTGTGTTTTTGTAGCTGTCTCCACCTTTTCCCAGCACATGTCACGTTCCTGGTGCTGGACTCTACCCCTGCTGCCTCTCTTGCTTCACCCTTCTTTTTGTGAAGAAATATTTTTTGGCCTTGCCCTCACAGTATTAAGCCAATGGTTCAGTGAAGTCCTCCAGTGACCTCCAAACTTGCAAGAAGAGGCTGGGGCACTCGGGGCAGTGTTTTGTGGGCTGGACTGGAACAGAAATCTCTGCCAGCAGAGTTGCTGTGCTGAGTCTGTCCCACACAACAGCCTTGGGGGGGGAGGTGGGAGATCATTTTAGGCCACAGAATATAAAATATCCTGAGTTGGAAGGGACCCAAAAAGATCATCAGGTTCTCAGAAGGGCTTCCTTCCTTACCTGGTGTAATTCCCACCACAGAAAACTGGTCCTTGGTGGCTCTGGTCACCTCTTCCTTTTGCAGCATCCTGTCATTAGTGCCGTCCCCGCCCAGCCATTCCAGCAGTATCGGGATGACTCCAGATTCCGGGCTGGGTTGTGACCTCTGTGACTCTCAGGTCCTCCCTGTTCCTTCTTATCAGCAGACAGACCCTCTCCAGGAAAAAAAAAATGGGACTGATAATGTTAAATTTAAAGTGCGGGAGAAATCCTGGAAGCTGTAGATCCTGGGGATGAAGAGAGTGTAACATAAAAATCCTAAATCTGGGTTAGAAAAGATCTTAAAGATCACCCAGTTCCAGCCTCCTGCCATGGGCAGGGACACCTTCCACTATCCCACATTGCTCCAAGCCCCATCCAACCTGGCCTGGAACACTTCCAGGGACGGGGCAGCCACAGCTTCTCTGGGCAGCCTGTGCCAGGGCCTCCCCACCCTCCCAGGGAAGAATTCCTTCCCAATATCCAACCAAAATCTACTTCCTCATTTTGTTAATGTGTCTGAATTACATTTTCTCAAGTTACCACAAAGCTGAAACTTCCCATTTTTTTAGTATTTGGTTTTTCCCATCAGGCTGTTCCAGTGGAAGATAAGAGACCACAGAAACTGCTCGGAAGTCAGTTCCTGCTAGAATACCAGGCAGTGACAAATAAAACTGAGCCACGGGAAAGAAAAGGGAAGCAGGGGTTTGCAGGCATGGGTTTGCTTCCCAAGCAGAGTGCTCAGAATGCCTCCGACAAGACAGGAGCCGGAATTTCTCCTGACAGATGCATTCGCCAAGAAATGCTGACTCTGCAGAATTAAACCCATCTGTGGCACAGAGTTTGTCAAGCCTGCTTGTTTCCTGCTGGCTCACCAGCCTTATCCTCCATTCCCAGGCTTTCCTTATAGCCAGTTTCACAGGGGCCCTCCCCCAATGCCCCTCCTGCAGCTCATTTCCTAGAGGATTTCGTTATTTCCATGGGACCTACTGAATTTGGGACACTCCAACATCAGGGGACTTATTTACAGTCTGAAGACTCATCCTGCCGAGCAGCCCAGGCTGTCCCGTGCCACCCCAGCTGCTGGGCTCTTCAAGCTTCCCAATCCTGTATGTCTAATCCAATTTAGGCTCTGGTCAACAGATGGGGGAGTTGGTTCTTTATGTGCTTGGATCGTGAGTGGGGGCTGTGCGTGCAGAGGGGTCAGACCTGCAGAGGGGGTGATGAATGAAGGGACAGGTTCTGTATCCGGGGGAGTCTCGCCTGCAGGAGATCCATGCAGTGAGCCCTGGATATAGCGAATGTGTGAGGACGGGGTGGTTTGGAAAGTGTGGAGGGCGATGTGTGTGTGCTCAGGGGATCTGTGAGAAGAGATGCACGGAGAAGCGAAGGGAGGCAGGAAATCAGCAGGTCCTGTGGCTAGAGGGAGTCAGAGAATCACGGAATCCCAGAATAAACTGAGCTGGAAGGATCGGACTTGGATGAGTGGGGTCCAGCATAGACGCAGCCCCCTACTCTCGTCTCCTCCTTCAGGGAAACAGAGGGGACCCGAAAGGGGGCTGGAAAAAGCCTCTTGGGGCACAGCTAGGGGAAAGCTGACTCTGTTCCCCCTCGGCCAGCCGCTGCCATGCCAACACGCGCTTTCCAGTGCCTCTCTCCCGGCCCCGGTTCTCCCCAGCGGGGAAACGAAACCAGGCGTGGCCGGGGAGGCGGAGGGGGGAGGCGGCGTGGGGGCCGGGCCCGGCCCGCGGGGCGGAGCCGCCGCCCTTTCCCCACCCCCGGCGCCCGGCCCTGCCGCCAGCCCTGCGCTCCTCCAGCCGCCCTGCGCATCTCTCCGGCCACATCGTCCGCACCATGAAGGCGCTTCTGCTCGCCGTGCTGGCCGCGGTGCTGTGCGTGGAGAGAGGTAAGGGAAGGGGATGCTCCCGCCACCATCGCCTCTCCCGCAGGTTCCCCGGTCCCTCGCCAGCCCTGCGTTAGAGAGCAAATTGGGGGTTGGGGGAGCGATGCGTGTGGCAGGGTAGGCTGTGGAAGTTGGAGGTTTTTGGAGGATATAAGGGTTGAAAAGGGGTCGGGAGCACAGCGCTGTGCCGCGTTATGGTTCGGAGCGGGATGCGGGGGTGTCTTCCCAAGACGTGCCTCGCAGCAATGTCCCTCCTGAAGGAACTTCAGGGCTGCCCCGCCTGTGTGAATAGGTGAGCATCTCCGGCTGTGCGGGTGGATATCCTGGAGCTTTTCCCAGTTGCAGCTCGAACAAAGAGCAGGGCCGGCTCCGCTCCCCTTTTTCGGCGCAGCCAGCCGGGATAACGGCGCTGGGATGGGCTGAGATGCAGCCGAGAGGACGGGGGGTGGAGGGGAGAGGCAGCCCAGCCCCGGCAATGGCTGATGGAGCAAAGTCAGGGCAGAGCCACTCGTGATTCTGGCTCCTGCTGCCCACTCCGAGCATCCTTCGGGGCCGCCTGCGGAGCGCGGTGACCCCTAAGGGACGGTGCCCCGTGGGGCGCATCCTGGGGCTGCCGCCGAGCCTAGAGAGAACGCAGTTCCTGTTGCTGTGTATTAAGCTGCCAAGTTGCCCAAGTCGCAGGGCCTGCCATGCCCTCCTTCCCCACGGACTCCATTCCTCACTGCCCGAACTCCTTGGGGCCGTGCGAAGCCACGTATTGTTCCCGTATATGTCGCTGCTTGGAGAAACCAAACAAAGAGCCAAACGGGAGAGTTCTGAGCTCTCCCAGCCCCTGCTCAGCAAACAGGGTTCCTTCTTGTTTTCTGAGGGCACCCGCTGGGATGAAACTGGCTGTTCGCTGCCCTTTCCAATTCCTCCCTCCCCGTGGGATCCGGGAAGCAACTGGCCATAAAAGCATCGGGTCTCCGGCAGAGCCAGCTGGCTTGTGCTCAGTTTCAGCTGGCAAGGCCAAGGCAGTGAAGGGTTTCATCCCCCCCCCAAAAAAAAAAAAAAAAAAGCACAGCCCCTTCAGCTTTAAAAGTAAGTTTTTATCCAGGCAAAAGGGTTTGCTGCAGGTGGTTTTATCCCCAAACACTTCCAGTATGTCCTGGGGATATTTCAGAGAAGAGCTTTACCTCCTGCTCAAAGATCTTGCCTGTGGATCTTGATAAGGATTTTGCCTAAGAGAATGGAAAAGCGACATCGGGGCTGAATGGAAAAGCTGCCGATGCAACAGCATTTTCCTGGTGCTAACGAGCTCCAAAGTGGGCTTTTAAAGGCCTTTTCCCCCCCATCTTTGCAAGAATGATTCAACCCCGTATCTCTAGGAATTCCCCCAAATACCCTGCTCTGTTTTGGGAGCTTTTTGTTCCTTCCAGAAGCTAAGCAGCAAACAAATAAACATATGAATTCTTCCCCTGGTGAAAACAAGGCTTCTCTTTTGCATTGTTCAGTCTCGTGATTTTTCCCCCCTCCTCTTTTTCTTTTCTTGTAACCTTGAGCTCCAACTCCTTGCTCCGTCTACAGCTGCACGAAATTAATTCTGCCACCCCTCTTGTGCCTTTTGTCTAAACCACTCAGCCAATTTGTGCTCTCATAACTCTGCAGTGGGTGTTTTTTTGGGGGGGCAGAAAGTGGCTGAATATTTCCTGTCTTAAACTCTGCCTCTCCTGGAAGGAATTTTTTTTTCTCTTAAGACAAGGGGTAATGGGTGGGTGTGACAATGAAAAACATGGGGACAGGTAGGACATGCAGTGGCAGGAGCAGGGATTGAGTCACGTGGCAGAGAATTTCATGCCCAACAGCACTTTTATGTCATGTCCAAAGATTTCTGGTGTGTTTGTTTCTGGAACCTTAAATGAACAGCATTGCACCACCCAGTGCCTTCAGTGCAGTGAGCAAATACATATGGGGACATCTGTCCTGCCAGAATACCCACGGGAAGCCTGTAATCCACTTCATTCCTGATTGCTGAAGATTCCTGGGATGAGTCAATTCACCTCTTCAGGGTGGTTGTGAGGTAAAGAGTTTGGGACAGGTCACCTGAGACTTGGGAGCAGAGCTGGGCTTTGCTCAGAGGTCCCACATGGAGCTGTGGCCAGCCCAGCGAGGGGCAGTGACTCAGTGACTGGTCCCATCCTCCTCCTCCCGGTCTCCTAAACGCAGAGATCTCTCCTGGAGGTATTGACTCAGCTGGTGGCCCTGTAATCCCGGTGCTGTGGGTTGTGGTGGCTGCCTTGGTGTCTCAGGTAACCCCGGTTTGTTGTGGGGATTGTTTCCAGAGTGAGGATGCATGAGCCAGTCCAGGAAATTCCTGCTTGGGGGGGTTTGTGGTCTTGGCTTCCATTCCAAAGCAGAGATTTGGCTGCTCTGCTGTGACATTCAGGATCTCCCACTAACCCACTTTAATCTGTTTCTCTGAGATTATATTTTGTGTTCTTTCCCCTCCTCAGCTGTGGCTGCTCAAAAGTCATTCCTCTGAGAGCAATTGTTATTTTTTTCCTCATTTTTTCTTGTAGAAGCCTTTTATTTTCCTGAGAGAAATGGGAATGAGAAGAACAGTCCTGTGGCAGAGTGGGGCAGATGCTGAGCAATATTTGTCCAAATAAAAATTCTTCAAAATATCCATGTCAGTAACTGCTGTGCCTCAGAGAGCTCTCCCAGGGCTTCCCTTGCTTCACTTCCCTAGGAAAATATTCCAAGGGGGTCGATAAGAAAGCTGGAGTGCGATAGGACAAGCAGGAATGGGTTCAAACTGAAAGGGAGTAGGTTTAGGTTGGATATTGGCAAGAAATTCTTCCCTGTGAGGGTGGTGAGGCCCTGGCACAGGTTTCCCAGAAAAGCTGTGGCTGCCCCATCCCTGGAAGTGTTCCAGGCCAGGTTGGGCTTGGAGCAATGTGGGATAGTGGAAGATGTCCCTGCCCATGGCAGGGGGTTGGAACTGGATGATCCTGAAGCTGCCTTCCAACCCAAACCATTCTGTGATTTTTATAATCCATTTGTGATGGGGCTGAATGAGCAGGGACGGGGCTGCCTCACACTTCCCACCCTCAATCAGCCCCTGCTCTGTTTTGCATCCCATAAATACAGAAAGGAAAAGGCAGTGCCTCGTGGAAGGGCTGCCTGGGAGCTCCAAAATCTGAGTCCATGGAAGATTGGGGACAGACCTGATCTGTCTACATATGTAGGTCAACAACTGCAGCGTGGATGTGATGCTCTTGTATGTAAAATACAGAGATCAAAGTGCCCGTGGCCCTGCTGAGTCTGGTCCAGGCTGTCTCCACCACCATTTCCCACCCCAAATGCTGTTTTCCAATCATTCCTCTTTGTGAGGGATGAAGGATGGGAGCCAGGTATTCCATCCTGCTGCTGTAGGATAAGCCTCAAATGGCCTCAAGTTGCTTTAGGGGAGGTTTAGTTTGGAAACGAAAAATTTCTTCACTGGTCAAATTTTGGAATGGTGGTGGAATCACCATCTCTGGAAGTGTTGAAAAAATTGTGCAGCTGTTTAGTGCTGGAATTTGGCAGTTCTGGGTTAATGGTTGGATTCAAAGATCTTAGAGGTCTTTTCCTGAAATGATTCCATGATTCTATAATTTTAAGGGACCTGCTGGTCTTGCAGGTCTTGAACTTTCTGCAGCTGAAAAATCATTTCTACCTCATGCTGCAGCTGAAGCATGGCCTGATCTTGGGGCCCAAAGCTGGGTCATGGAAAGTTTAAACCTATGGTCACACCTGGAGCATTTCCCATCAGTGTCACAGAATCATAAAATCAGAATGGTTTCGCTTGGAAGGGACTTGAGATTATTTAGTTCCACCCCCCCTTGCACCCATGTCCATGGTGGCTGAGCTGAAAGAGCCCAAACCTCAAAAATTTCTCCTCTGGTGTTTGGTTTAAAAGTTGGCAGCTGTAGCTTGGACACATTCTTGGTGCAAACAGGGCAGTGACAGAAAGTACCAGGCTCTGGTAGTACCAGCTTTAGCTGATAAGAGCTTGAAATGCCTCCCTGAGGCTTGAACCCTTCGCTTGGCCAATTTTTTTGGGAGAAAAAAAAAAATCCCCTGTTGCTGGTTGATAAAACTGAAACAAAAAATGTGGCTGTGGGCAGATGTGAGACATCCCGTGGGACAGAGGTGGGGACCTCCAAGTGAGGACATCTTCCCACCAGCCCCTAAATGAGGTTTGCCTTTCCCTTGCAGCCCACACGCTCGTCTGCTTTTCCTGCTCGGATGCCTCCTCCAACTGGGCCTGCCTGACGCCTGTCAAGTGTGGAGAGAATGAAAACCACTGCGTGACGACGTACGTCGGAGTGGGACTCGGTGAGTGGTGACAGCACCTCCTCCTGCCCCTCCTGGCTTCCCTCCTGGGTCACCTGCTGAGCTGCAGCGAGGCTTTGCCTTCTTCTGGTTGTGGGGGGGAGGAAAAAAAAAAAAAAAGGGAAAGTTCTGCTTAGCAACTGAGTGTCGGACCATCCCACGGGGATTCTGAGGAGGGACGCGCTGCCAGGAGGAGTCACGTTAAAGCCCACGTGCCTGCACGATGCCCGCCAGTCTGGGGGGAATTTCAGGCTGGGGGCGGGGAGTTTGCTGATGAATAAGTGAAAGCGTGGAGGATGCTGCAGGCTCCCTGTGTGGGAAGCTCCAGGGTTGCTATTCCTGCTGATTTTTTTGCCTCCTGTTTGGGTTCTTGGTCCTGGAGTCCCACCTTTGCTTCGCTTTCCGTGGACGAGGCAGGAAGGGAGGGTTGCGGGTTTCCTTCCTGAGTGCCTGGAGAGATTTTTGGGGGGTTCTGTCCTTCCCAGCTGCTGCTCCGAGGGAGGCAGGATGCTCTGGCAGATCTCCTGGAACCTTTGCAGGAACCAGAGCCCATCCTGGCTCTCCCTGGCAGGAGTGGGGGAATTTCATGCCCGAGTCTGCAGCGTGGGTGGGTCAGATGTGCACAAACAGAGACTGGAAGCTTTTATAAACTTCCCTTCGTAGCCCAGTGCTAATGGTTTCCTCTTTCCTGCCTCTTGACATGGGCTGTGCCTCTCTGGAAATGCAGCCTTGGCTCCCAAGTGTCTCCCCAGTGCTCCCTGTCTCCCTTGAGGAGCCCCAGAGTGCAGCTCAAGAGGGATTTTTGGGATTCCTCACGGGAGCTGTTGCAGCTGAACGTTTGCCGATCCAAAGGGGTGTTCCTGGGGTGTTATGTGGTCTCTGGGGTGTTTGTGTGAGCTTATCACGGGGGATCCTTGGTAAGATGGGTTGGCTGGGATTCCTGTCTCCGAGAACCACTTCATCCTCTCTGGAGCACTTCATCCTCCCTGTGCCACCTGCACTGCCCCGGCTCTTCCAGTGCTGAAATTCCTTGGCAGAGCAGGTGATCAGAAACCCAAAAAAACCAATTCTAAACCTGTTTCTTTTCCTTCCTCTCCACCCCACCCCAAATCCAGGCGGCAAATCCGGCCAGTCCATCTCGAAGGGATGCTCTCCCATCTGCCCCAGCGCTGGGATCAACCTGGGAATTGCGGCCGCCTCCGTTTACTGCTGTGACTCCTTCCTCTGCAACATCAGCGGTTCCAGCAGCGTCCGAGCCAGCTACACCATCCTGGCCTTGGGAATTCTCATCAGCTTCATCTACGTCCTCCAGGCTCGCCAGTGATGGGGCTGCCTGAGGAAGAGCCGCCTCCCACGGGTCTCGTTAGCCAATATCTTCTCTGTTGCTGTCTGCAAGGAGATCCTCTATTTCTCAGCAGGCTTCCAAGGTGATTGTTTCCCAGACTTTTTTTGCTCTTCCAAGCGAGTTGGAGACCTGGGTGGTTTGGCTGAGCTGTTCTCCTCCTCCTGTGGACGTCTCCCGCTGCACTCTTGCTCCTCCTTCGCCAAGGTGGATGATTTTGGAAGGGTTTCTGCTTTTTCTACCTATTAATAATCCCCCCTCCCCGCCACCCCCTAATTTCTAAAGTTGATTAAACCAGGCTGGGACTCGCTGAGAACAGATTCACCCCAAGCACCACCAGGTCTGCTCCAGCATATGGGTGGCACAGGCAGAGGGAATGCAGGATCCAAAGGGAGACACATTCCTGGCCCCTCACAGCTGCAGTCTCTTTTTATAAAATAGTCTCGTTTCTTCTGGTCCTGGGCTGACTTTTCTGGAAAACCAATGCCGTGTACCTTGTCCTTCCAAGTTCTGTAAGTGCCAGACCTGAATAAACTTGCTCCTGTTGTTACCTGAGATGGGACGTGTGTGTGTTTCCTTGCTCCAGGGATTAGGAACTCTTTCATGGAAAATCCCAATCTTGTACCCAGCACGAGGGTCCCTCACCCTCTCAAGCAGCTTTTGGGTGCTTCATCTCCACATCCTTTCCAGTTGTGAGCAGCAAATCCATCTCCTCCCTGTTGCTGTCCTTCCTGATAAAAGCTTCTAGGCCGGCTTGTTCCACCTCCCTTGGGAATGACTTTTTCCAGGTGCATTTTACTGAAAATGCCAGGTTTTGGGGTCTGAGTCCACTCTAACGGAGCAATTACCCTGGCAGGAGGACTTTGAAGCGAATCTGCATTTTACAGAGACTTGGTGCCTCAGTTTCCCCACTTTGGACTTGTCATGGTGACCACCACAATGGCGATACCTGAGTGACCATGGGCAACAGGTCTGAAAAATGTGGTGGAGTCGGAGGAGAAGATGTCAATACCCAGATCTTTAGGCCCCACCTTCAATGCCTGATGGACTGCTGGAGGTGACTTCACCACCCAACCTTCCTCATCTGCTGTCCCTCAGCTCCCAGGATCTTCCCAGGTGTTTTGGCAAGGTTTTTCCTAGAAGTTCTCAGCTGTCCCATGGGAGATGTGTCCTCCTGCCCTCTCTGTCTTCTGTCCTGCCTACTCTGCTTGCCTGTGGACCTGCTCGCCACAAACCAAGCCAAAATTCAGCCTTAAACTGTCAAGTTCAAGCTCTTTGTCACTTCCACTGATTGATCAGAGGTGCACTGGGCTTTTTTTTTAGCAGCAAAACCCAGGTGTTGGCACATTTTAGCCATGCCTTGTACCTGCTTCTCCTCTTCTGTGTCAAAACCCAAACAAAGCTCCACAAACTTTCAGTTCCACCTCTGTCCCCTCTTCAGGTAGTGATAAATGAAAGGTGGTTGCAGTTGTACAGGAGTGTTGGGAACAAAAGTGGTTCTGTGTTTCACCCCCCTCCCCTTCTCCCTCTCTTTTAATTAAAGTGACAGAGATGTTAATGACAGCTTTTCCAACAGGAAGGATGGGTCAGTGGGATGTGATCTGCAATTTAGGGGTTAATTTGGGAAGAATGCATCACTTGTGCTGGTCCTTGGATGTGCCTTCCTTTGGATAACACATCCTCCTGGGACCTTGGGGCCCGAGGTGCCCCACAAACCTCTGCTATGCACGTGGGGCACAGGGAAAATTGGGGAAGAACTTCCTAAACTGAGATGAATATTCCCCAGCTTCCCTGTGCCTCGTCCTTCCTCCCAAAAGGGTTCAAAACCTCGTTTTTTGGGTTCATTTGTCCCTCTGCACTCGCTGTGACACCGAGGTGGCACCCAGAGCACTGTACATTGAATTTAGCGAGGCTCTGTCTTTTCTGGCCAGCTGGAAAAAGGTTTTGGGGTTGGTTTGGGACTCGATTACCTTTAGCAAAGAGCTGAACTTCAAAGCCATCAGCTGTGTCCTGATGTCCATCCATGCTTCCATGAGGATCCTGATGATGCCACACTGGACAACCCCATGGGCTGAAGACCTGGTTGTCTCCTCCAAGGGCCCTGGTTGTCTCCTCCAGGGGCCATGTCCTTCCTTTCTCGGGGTTCCTTGGCCAGTGCCGAGGATTTGGTTGTGCCAGGGAGCAAAGGCTCAAGGGAGGAGCATCCAGAGGCTGCTTATCCCAATAAATAGCAAATTACATTCATGGAATTGCCAGGGGAGGGAGCTGAGGGTGGGTTGGATAAATTTCACAAGGAGATTTCTTTTTCTTCCTCGCTCTCTTTTTGTCTCCTCCTTCCCATGTACTCGAATCTAGAATATGGAAAAAAGGGATATTTTCAGTATTTCCTTTCCTGGCAAAAAGACATTTGGATGGATCCATGTGTGTTGAGAGAGGGAGGGCGTTGACAGCTTGTCACAGTTGAATCCCAAGCACTTTCTCATCAATCATGCCAACTCTCACTATTCCTGGTCCTACTCTAGGTTCATTTTTTGCCTCCAAATCCCCAGAATGACAAATCTGGTGAGAACCTCATCTGTTGTAAAACCCAGGCCTAAAAATGGTCAGGTGAAGTCATTAAAATCATTAATAATAAGGCAATAAGTAGGAAAAGCAATGGGATTAATGAAGTGTTCAGACTGGTGGGTGGGTTGTTGATCCAGATGCTGGATTTGGCATTTGAGGGCTGTGGTGGGACAGCCCTGAAGTGCTTTGGATGTGTTTCTGTGGACTGTGGAATTAAGAGATCAAAATCTGAGCAGAAAATTCAGATATTCACCTGTTGTGACAAGACAAGAGGTTATGAGGGGAAGAGGTTTGGCTCCCGAGGTACATAAAATATCCTGGGAGAGTTTTTACTGGAATTTTAGAGCTAAAGTGAAATACCTGCCCACTTTGGAGAGTGTTCCTGAGGAAATGCTTTCAGTGCTTCCATCCTGGAAATGGCTGTAATTCACCAGCATGTGCTGCCATCTCCCACCACCCTACCAAGGGCTCGAATTTTTGTGGATTGTCTAAAAAATCCTCAAAATCCATTGTGGCATCAGCACTTCCCACATGGGATCTGGGGGTTTGCTGTTTGCCCAAGAAAAGGACTTCAAAATGAGCACAGTTCTTCCAGCTGGTTTTGAGAATTGTTTTTTTCATTAAGGGCAAAATTTCTTTTGGAAATCACAAACCTGACGTGACTTCCTTGCTGCAAGAGAACAAATGATCAGTTGGTTGATTATTGCTGCAAGGATCCACTTTGCTGCTCCAAGGATGTCCTGGACTGGTGTTGGTTTGCTCAAGCTGGGGTTTTTTTTAAGGGATTTGTCTCCCAGGGACTCCATTTGCCGTGAAAAAAGGAAGCTCTGGTCCCACCACTCCCTGTGGGAAGCTCTGGTGGGGGTGTCTGTGTGTCCATGGGATGAGTTATAGGATCTGTGCCCTCTGCAGAAAGCAGATGTGGTGCACATCTGGATGCCTGGAGGTTTAGGGCTCTTTTCCTTGCTCTCAGCTGTTTGGGAGGAAGGTGGCTCTGGATCCTTGATCCTGAAGGAGTTATTTCAGCCCTCTCTGAGGTTGTTGAATGGGAATGGGAACAGAAATGCCCGGTTTTGCATTTTGGGAATGCCCATGGTGCCCAGGGAAGCGAAGCCCTGGGTTGGTCCTGCCACCTACTGGCTTTTGCCAGACTTGGTGGAGGAACTTTGAAGTCCAAATCTCTGAAATCACGGCAGATGAGCTGCCTCAAACCAGATAATTGCACCCAAAGCAGAGAATCATCAGCAGCAGAGACAGATTGAAGGTTTTGATTTCTCCAGCTTTGCTCTGATTGTGGAAATTGAGAAATAAAAGGCTTAAGAGGCTTCCCAAGTCCAACATTTTCCATGGGAGCACTTTTTCCCAGCCCTAATCCTCCAGTTACATCAAATGAAAATACATGAAGCCAATAAAATGTTGCAGGGGAAAAAAAAAAAAGTTGGCACGTTTTATTTCAGCTTTGTTGGATGATCCGAGGTGGTTTCCCTGAATTGCTGATTTTACTAATTCCTATCTGTGAGATTTGTAACTGTGTATTATCTTTATTGTAACAGGATAAGCGGGATAAAGAAGCATCCATCCCTTTAAATATATTAACCTAAGTATAAGTGAAGTGTATGTTCCATCTTGTTTCTTATACTCTAATAAAAAATATATGGAATTAATAAAAAAAAAAATACACTTGGAAGGAGATTTTTGGGTGGTTCTGCAGATATTCCAGATATTAAATCTTGTTTTGAGTGGAAGGAAATTGCCTGGATTGTATTCCAAGCTCAGGGCTGCAGGTGGTGGGCTGGAAAAGAAAGGACAGACCAAACTGAGGGAGTAAAGGAGGGTTAAATTCCTGCATTTCATCTCAGGGCCATTGGAATCTCTTCCTGGGCATGGATAAAGAACAGGGATTGTCTTTGCCTTCAATAGCTCATAAATATCCTTGACTTGCCCATGACCCTGCTGGGAATGGAGATGGGATTTGGCCTTGGAGCCTGCGCTCTTCCTTGTGGGAAAGGGCTGCTATTTTGGGCACAAAAAGGGCCCTGTGTGGGTGACCGTGGGCAGCTGCTCCTCTTCCTGCACTCCCGGGGATCCAGCCCTGCTCCCGCCTCCGGACACACGGATGGACACACGGACACAGGGCTGGGTGCTCTGGAGATTCCCCTCCTGCTCTCCCAACATTCAGCTCTGCAAAGTTACGTCACTCTAATTTTTGTTTAAAGGTTTTATGGGATCCCATGGGAGAAGGGGATTGTATTCCCTGGGGAATGTAAGGCAAATGTGGAATAACAGCGATGGGCTCGGGAGTTTTACTCCTTTCCTCAGGATAATTCCAGGCTGGACTTCCATTTCCACTGCAATCTGTATTTTGCAGCCTGATTTGCAAGTGGTTTTTGGGATGGGAGGGCTCCAGTGGTGACAGGGAATATTCTGGGGACTGGGGGAACATTGCACAGAAGAAACCTGCGTGTCCCTCCTGCCTGGTGTTCCCATTTCTCCTCACACTGTCACCACATCCCAGCTCCTGCTGATCCCTAGGGATCTGCCTGTCTCTTCACAGGCCCAGGATGGGCTTTTCCATATTTCAGCTGTTTGGAAGGTGGAGGGAGATGGTGCCACATCTCCTGTTTGCTCTTCAGATGTTCCTCAGTGGCAAACCCAAGGCTGTCCTGATCATTCCGGGATGGGAGACCCAAACGGGGCTGAGGTGGGAGAATTCCAGCCTTCCCATCACAGGAGGCTGGAATGGTTTTTGTTGAGAGGGACCTTCAAGATCATCAATTTCCAACCTCCTGCCATGGGCAGGGACATCTTTCACTATCCCAGGCTGCTCCAAGCCCCAGCCCACCTGGCCTTGGACACTGCCAGGGATCCAGGGGCAACCACAGCTTCTCCGGGAAGCTTGTGCTTCACCACTCTCACAGGGAAGAATTCTTTCCCAGTATCCCATCTATCCCTGCCCTCTGGCAGTGGGAAGCCATTCCCTGTGTCCTGGCATTCCATCCCTTGTCCCAATTCTCTCTCCAGCTCTCCTGGAGCCCCCTCAGGCACTAGAAGGGGCTCTGAGGTCTCCCAGGAACCCTCCCTTCTCCAGGCTGGACATTCCCAGCTCCCAGCCTGGCTCCAGAGCAGAGGGGCTCCATCCCTTGGACCATCTCTGTGGCCTCCTCTGGACTTGCTCCAGCCGATTCCTGCCATCCATGTGCTTATGACTCCAGGCCTGGATGCAGTATTCCTGATGGGATCTCATGAGGGCAGAGCAGAGGGGTTATATCCTACCCTTTTCTGTCTCTCTGGACAGGGCTCCTCTCTATCCGTGGCAAATATTGGTTTTGGAGGAGGAAAAAAGCTCTGGAACTGAAGAGGAGTCTCTAAAAAGCTGACTTATTTGGGAGTTTTGATGTTTTGGAGGAGCCAAGAAAGGCGTGTAGGAAGGGAGTTTGGAATTTAAAATTTGAGTGGTGCTAAAGGAAGACAAAAAAAGAAGACTGAATCAAGAGCTTCACCTTCCTGCCAGCGCTGACCCTCTCCACCTCCTTTCCTCCTGCTTCCTTTTCTCTCCATTCCATGGGTTTTGAGAGACTGTGGGGGCCTTGAGGTGGCAGGAGGCTGGAAAAGTGGGAGGTGCTTTATGTGGGAGCATGTCCCAACCTTCCTGCTTATCATCCCCCAAAAAAATGAGATTTCAGGAGCTGCACGTCATGCCTGGGTCTCTGTGATGTCACCTTTCCTGGGATACAGGGAACTCTCAGCCACCAGGGCTGGCATTCATACCTTGTTAATAAAGGTGCCGGGAAATGTGACACAAACAGCACCAAACTCGCGGGGGCAGAGGTGTGAGCAACTCCGCGCTCTCTGCTCTGCTCCAATTAACACCAGCAACGGGGTGGATTGAATTTCACACGGATTCTTGTCCCACTTTGTCACCCAGGTGCTTTCCACAGGTGGCAAAAGCGCTCCTGGCTCAGATTCCATCTCATATTGCTCAGATTGTGGGCATTCACTCACCCATTGCTGCTCCAGAAGCTGAGATTTCCACCTGAGCTCAGAGCAGTAAAACCTGCTTAGTTCCAGGAGCAGCAGCACCCATTTAGTGCCAAACTATGAAAGGAAAGATGCCAAAAACCAAAAAAATTCAAGTTCAATTCACTCAGTAGATAAAGGATGGTGGCACCTTGTATGTAACCACTCAGGTTCTTTATAAGGACAAGGTGGAGCTACTCCTGCTGGAATTCAGCTCCTGGGTTGTTCAAGGCCATTTAGATAAACAAAATTTTTCTCCTTGTTTTATTTTTGCCTGGAGGTTTCTTGTCCTCAAGCTGGTTGGAGTCAAGTGACTTCAACCTCTGAATTTGGGAACAGTGAAACTTTAAAAATACCGAAATTATCCTGGAAAGTCCTTCCTTCCTTGGGAAATGGGCTGGGAGGAGGGATTTGCATTTTCTTCTCTTGTCAGGAGGTGGTAGCGGCAGGTCCCAGTTCTGCCAGTGCGTTCCCTTGGGATGGGCTGGGATGGGAGTGCTGCCATTCCAGGACCACAAGCTCCTTCTCCTAAGAGACATGATGGAGAAATGACTACATTTGAACCTGTGGATGAGGAATAAATCCATCCCAGACCTCTCTTTGACCCTTTTCCATGCCAGATGCTATGGGGCCCCCTGAGCCCTCCCTTCCCAGCCTGTTTTCCAGGCTGAAAAAATCCATCTGTCTCATAACTCCTCGTGTTGCCTGGGGTTAAATCCGTGTTCCAAGCCACATGAAATGTTGGGATCACAGGGACATGGTGGGATAGCTCAGAGAATTGAGTTTCTGCCATGGCTGGGCTCTGGTTGGGCAGGGAGAGGGGGTAGATCAGGACGGGTGTTGTTGTGGGTGTCTGATAACAGCCTGATCAGGTGGGAGGAGATAAGGCCTTTTCCAGACATCTGGAACAAACCCCACATTCCCAGCTGACTTCTTTTATTGTGAAGCCATTCCCTCTTGTCCTGCCACTCCATGCCCTTGTCCAAAGTACATTTCCAGCTCTCCTGGAGTCCCTTTAGACACTGGAAGGGGTTCTAAGGTCTCCTCAGAGACTTCTCCAGGCAGAAAAATCCCAATTCAGCTTTTCCTCGTAGGAGAAGTGTTGGTTTTCTCAACTTTCCCAGGGAGAAATGCTCTGGGAGCCACACAAGTTTGGGGATCAGAAACATCTTCCTGAAATCTTCAAGTATCTGGAGGCCATGCCTGAGCTGTTTTCTGGTGCAGGACACACTGAGCCTTTCACCTGGGCAGGGAAATCTTCATTTAAGTTTTCTACTGGTTTGGGCAGCTCCCAGCAGCCAAAAACATGGATATTTCCAGCTCCAGTGCCAAGCTTTGCAGGATTAGAAGGAGATGAAAAGGGCCTGGAGGCAAAGCTGGTACTTTTCAGTTGGTTTATTTAGTGTTTTACACGTGTTGTCCTTGTTCTTCCCTTCTGGGTCAGCGAGAAGTGACTCAGGTAGGAAAGTATCTCCTGTTCCTTGGATTAAGCCTGGAACAAAGGCAAGGGATAATTAAGGCAGGTAACAGCTACACTGAAGGAGTGATTTACATTCCTACATCATTAACAATGCCTTGGAAATGCTGGATGGAGAAAATAATCTCCAAATAAGTGATTGCTGCCTCAGTCAGAGTTGACAGGGGAGCGAGAAAAGAATTGAGGGGGAAGGAATTAAAATTCCCACTAGTTACAAATACATGATCAATCCTTTCTATGCACAACACAAACACACTTAAGGAATTATGAACCCTCTGATATTTTAGGAATTGTGAATCTTCTAAGATTCCCCCATGGGATTGCTGTATCCATATGCTGGCCACTGGCCAGGGAAGTGATGGGCATGAAGGTCTCACCCTGAAAGAGTTAAGAGCTACACAGAGGTTAATCTAAATAATAACCTGGAGATAAGAGGTACCTGCGTGGAATTCAGAGAGGGAGAAAAACAGGTTGGGGAAAAAAAATTAAAAAGGCAGGTGAATTATTACCTGGAAGGAAGAAGACTCCTTATAAAAATAAATCATCTTGTTCCTGCCTTCTTCTCCTGGGGAACATCCAAAGCTTCTCCGAGCCCCAGGTGCAGCTCACAGCATGTGGCTGGGGCAGAGAGGGGGACACGGCGAGGTGTGGTGGGAGTCTGGGATGAGCAGCAGGATCAAGGAACTCTTTGTGGGGTGGTCTGACCTGTCTGCCCTGGGTCTGGCTTTATTCACATTCTCTCAGGTCTCTGTTGGAGCCAGGAGACAGCAGAACCCTGGGATACATCAAAAGGAATGTGACCAGCCGGTCCAGGGATGGGATTCCCTCTCTCTGCTCCACTCCCTCCTGGAGTTCTGTCTCCAGCTCTGAGGGCCTCAGCACAAGGATGTGGAGCTGCTGGAGAAGATCCAGAGGAGACCAAGATGATGCTCCAAGAACTGGAGCCCCTCTTCTCTGGAGCCAGGTGGGAAGAGCTGGGAATGTCCAGCCTGGAGAAATGAAGGCTCCAGGGAGACCTCAAAGCCTCTTCCAGTGCCTGAAGGGGCTCCAGGAGAGCTGGAGAGGGACTTGGGACAAGGGATGGAAGGACAGGACACAGGGAATGGCTTCCCACTGCCAGAGGGCAGGGGAATACTGGGAAGGAATTCTTTCTTTTGAGGGTGTTGAAGCACAAGCTTCCCAGAGAAGCTGCTGTTGCCCCATGATCCCTGGAAGCATTCCAGGACAAATTGGATGGGGCTTGGATCATCCTGGGAGAGTGGGAGGTGTCCCTGCCCATGGCAGGGGTTTGCAATGAGATGATCTTGAATGTCCCTTCCAACCCAAACCATTCCACGATTCTTTGTCCCAGTTCAGTGCCGAGGTGAAAACCAATGTGGAGAGAGCTGCCAGACTTCCTGCAGCTCCAATCCGTGCCAAACCCACCTGCTCCCAGGTGTGAAAGCCACAGGTCTCTGCTCAGCTGGGTCCTTGGAGCCTTGTGCCACTGAGGGGACACATGTCCTTTCCCCGAGGGCACCTTCCAGGAGCTCAGTTACGGGAATCACCTGACCTTTACACATTCCAGAGGCTTGGAAGAGGGATGAAGCGTTTCCAAAGCTGTGCCAATGTAATGTGTTTTAAGCCAGGCAGAGGCACGTTGGATCCCGGCCATGCATTGTAGGGGATTGTAGTAAAATCAATTAGGAGGAATAAGGCTGCTGTGACTAATGAGCTAATGAGTGGTGCGTTCGTGAAAATGGCTCTAAAAGAGCTGCAGGGTTGGATTCCTGACTCTTCATTCATAGGGATAGGCCAGAGTCAGGCTTGGCATTCTCTATTTTTCACTTTGTTTTTCCAGCATTCTCTTTAACTTTTAAAGACATTCCTTATCAATGGAGGAGGTGGAGAAGGGCAAGGATACCTGTTTAATTCCTCTCTCTCTGGTGCAAGAATCTCTCTCCCCAGCTCCGGAGAATTTTGGTTTCTGTGAGGGACAGGTGGGGACTGTGGTGTCCCAGAGGTGAAATTCATGGTGATTTAATCCCTGGCATCTTCCCAGCAGCAGTTCAGTGTCAGAGTAACCCATCCTTGGTGCTTCCATGAGTGCCTTCCACCCCTGATCCATGAAGATGCTGGAGTGAGTCCAGAGGAGGCCATGGAGATGCTCCAAGGGATGGAGCCCCTCTGCTCTGGAGCCAGGCTGGGAGAGCTGGGAATGTCCTGGAGAAAAGAAGGCTCCTGGGAGACCTCAGAGCCCCTTCCACTGCCTGAAGGGGCCCCAGGAGAGCTGGAGAGGGACTTTGGAAAAGAGGTGGAGGGAAAGGACACAGGGAATGGCTTTAGACAGGAACTGGATACAGTTAAATGCAATACTGGGAAGAAATTCTTCTTTGTGAGGGTGGAGAGATCCTGGAATGGAATTCCCAGAGAAGCTACCCCATCTCTGCAGGTATCCAAGGCCAGGTTGGAGCAAACTGGGATAGTGGAAGGTGTCCCTGCTCATGGCAAGGGTTGGAATGGGATGATCTTTAAATTCTCTTCCAACAAAAGCTTAGCACTAGCACATGACAGGGTCATGTCAGCACCCCTCCACCCTTAAATCCAATCCCTTCTTTCACTCCTGCATCTGCCTGCTCCGGAAATTTGGGATTCATAGGAGATACATCAAGAGCTCATTAGAGTAATGAATATGGAGAGTTCAAAATAATTAAGTCAAGCAGGTTCTCAGTGCCTGCAGCCTTTGCTCCCTGAAACTCTGCCCTGGAGGTGGATGGGGAATTTTAGGATTTGCAATGGAATTGGGCAGGCTGGGAGGTTGTGGGATTTGGAGATTTCCAGGCTTGGCTGCAAGTGAGACAGGTCTGGTGAAGATGCCTCCACCTTCAGACTGCCTCAGCTGGTGAGGTAGGACAGGAAAAGAGTTTGGCATGGGATTCCCAGGCTGGAAGCAAACATTTGGCTGAACTTTTCCTTTTGTTTGTGACAACAAATTAATCTGAAGTGCTAGAGGAGTTGTATTAATTTCCCTTTGAACAGATACACTAAAAAATGTAAATATTTATTTTAAATCCATCTTGTGACGAGGCAGATTTATGCAGATTGTGTGTCTTTTTAGTTTTTTTTTTTCCCTTCAATTAGTGGGAAACCACCCCCCCCCAAGTAGGACGGGTTGTGTTTTCCTACAAAATAATAAAAGGAATTCAACAAAACAATGCTGGAATATTCTCATTAGTTCTTGTTAATTTTTTTTTTTTTTTTTGGTGAGTTGCCAGCCCTGCAAAGCAGCAGCACAGGGTGTGCATAAAAGAGGAGACATTTCAGGACTCAGATACGATCAACTGAAACCATAAACAAGGTGTGTTGACACCCCCCCAAAACCACCCTCCAGAGCAATGGAGGGACGAGGATTTAGAGCAGGGTGGTGGCGGAGATTCTTCCATCCAAGATTTTCTAAGGCGAGGGAGATCACATTTCAGCTGTGCAGGTGGAACCAGTCATTTAACACATTGTTTAAGGCCACTTAATACCAGAAACCAGAAGCCACACCCCATCCATGTTTTTTCTTTTCTTTTCTTTTTTTTTTTTTTTTTTTTTTTTTTTTTTTTTTTTGTTATTTATGAACAAGGCAAACACCATCAGAGGATTTTGCCTTTTTAATAGGATTATATTTGCTGCTGAACACGAGGAATGCCAGACGTGAAATATACCTAAATGTCTTTCCCTAGGTAATTTTTGGGGCTGGAAATAACTGCTTAGCTCTCATAATCCACATAATTACTGTATTAGAGTGACAACTGTGAAAACAACCTGTCAGAATTCCCGAGGATGGAAGTCTCCCAGAAATGGTGCTTGGAAAAGCTGCAGGGATTGCTGAAATGCTGAGACCACCTTTAGACTGGATATTAGGGAAAAAATCTTCCCTGGGAGGGTGGGCAGGTCCTGGAATGGAACTTGAGAGAAGCTGTGGCTGCCCCATCACTGGAAATGTCCAAAGCCAGGTTGGATGGGGTTTGGAGCAGCCTGGAATAGTGGAAGTTGTCCCTGCCCATGGCAGGAAGTTGAGATTAGATGGTCTTTAAATTCCCTTCCAACCCAAGGGATTCCATGATTCTGGAGCTTTAGATCTGGAGAGATGATGATTGGATTTTTTATCCAGCATTCCTAGAAAAACTTTTAACATTCCAAGGCAGGACAAGACAAATTGGCCTCAAGTCGCACCAGGGATAGTTTGGATTGGATATTAGGGAAAATTTCTTTGCAGAAAGGATTGTCAGGCATTGGAACAGGCTCCAGGGTAGTGCTGGAGTCACAAACTTGGAGGCGCTCAAAAATGGCACTTGAGGAGAGGGTTTAGTGGAGAAAATGGTGGTGGTGCTGGTTTGACTCTGGATGTGATGATCCTGACATCTTTCCCAACTTTAGGAGAGGGTTTAGTGGAGAAAATGGTGGTGGTGCTGGTTTGACTCTGGATGTGATGATCCTGACATCTTTCCCAACTTGAATGGTTCTTTGATTCCAAGAGTTCAAGTGAATAACCCTGAATAAAGTTCCTTCGATAGTGGAATAACGGAGGTGGTGGGGATAGCTCCAACACCATCTTGGATTCAGCTTTTCCCCATTCCTTAGTAAAAGTCTGTGTTGGGAGGGTGCCTGGCATAGCCACCAAAAGACTCTTCCCAGTTTTTGCAATTCCACACTTTGCTCGTCCCATGTTGGGGGAGGATTTCCTAGCATGGAGCTGGCCTGAAGTGCAGGAAAATCCAGCAGGTGCTTGGAATGCAGGAGGGTTGGGAATGGGAAAGGTGTTTGGGAAGCAAAAATGTCATGAGCCTGCAACCACATTTGGAGAAGGTTGGCTCAGACAAAGGGGCTTCTCCATTCCATCCTTCCTTGGGATAGAGAGCCTGAAGAGATGCCTTTGGCCCAAATTTCAGGTCCTAGTCCCATTTTTTTCCCAGCGCTCCATACTTTTTCCAGTGAGTGAGTGATTGAAAGTCAGATTTCCACTTCTAGACCAGGATGGACAAGGCTTGGAGCAACCTGGTCTAGTGGAAGTTGTCCCTGCCCATGGAGAGGGTTTGGAATGAGATGATCGCTTCCAATCCAAACCATTCCATGATTCTCCTCCTCCTGATAAACTCTGGACCCCACTGAAGGTGAAAACTCAGAGGAGAAATATCCATGAAGTTCATTTCCTTGATGTTCACACCCACTGAGGCATTTTTACCCAGGATTTCTTGAAACCACTCCAAAAAAAAGGAGAGGAAGTATCCCCAAGCTGAAAGACAAGACCTGGACACCAAGATTACTTAACACCCCGGGCCTTCCACATCCTGCTTGGGCACAAAACACCAGGCTTAACCAATCCCAGCCATTGTCCACCCTGCAAAAACCAAATTTTCTTCTCCAAGGAACATGAAAAGACATGACGGAGTAGCAAGAGGTGGGGCCTGCTTTGGAGCTCCTTCAATTCATTTATAGCTCAATGAGAGTCGTTCTTCCAGTAGATTTGGACCCGGGGACGGAATCAGTGCATGTCAAATCACTGGGACCAGTGACATTGGTGAAGAGTGGTGACAACCCAGTGACCAGACAGCAAGGGCTGTGCAAGATGAAGGTGTTTCTGTCTCTTCTGTTGGCTGCTGTCACTTGCATGGATTTGGGTGAGTTCCTGCTCGGATTTATCCAGACTCCCTCTGGAGATACAGAGTGGTGGGGTAGGATGCGCCCTGTTCCCTCTGAAATCCACGTCTCTGACTTCAGGCAGTTGCCAGGAAAAAAAAAAATCTGTCTTTGGAATTTTCCATTTGTTCAGGATGGTGCTGGTGTCATTGGGATTGTCAGGTCAGGCTCTTTACGAAGTTTCACAAGGCAGAGTGTGATTAAACCCTGTCATTCCTTTAATGCAAATTCCCACTCTCACTTCTTCCATGTTGGTGCTCTATCTCACTCTCTCTCTTTTTTTTAACATTATTTTTAACTTTCTGCACTTTTTTGATACTTAGCCCTGGATGTCAGTTCCATGCAGCATGTGTGGGAGCTCTCCAAAAATGTTATATGTGGGATTTTTCCAATTTTAGCTGTTAGAAATGGAAAAGATGGGCTGGGACACTGCTGGAGGCCCAGGTACTCCAGGGTTGATGTTTATCCTAGAACCATGGAATGATTTGGGTTAGGAGGGACCTTAAAGATCAAAGTGAGGCACTGGAACAGATTACCCCAAAAAGTTGTGGATGCTCATTCCTGGAAGTTTCCAAGGCCAGGCTGGGCTGGAGTTGGAGCAACCTGGTCCAGTGGAAGCTGTTGCTGCCCATGGCAGGGGGTGGAATTCCATGACCATAGAGGTCCTTCCAACCCAAACCATTCTGTGATTCCTTTCCATGGTTCCATGATCCTCCCTCCATCCTTTATGTCCCTTGTTTCTACCACCACACCAACCCCTTGGACAAAAATTGATGATCCCAGGCTTTGTTGGTGTTTTCCTGGTTGTCCAAGGTAATTCATGAGCAGGATCAGTCCAGGATCTGTGACTTCATTGGGATATTCTCAGATCCAGACAGTGCCAGCTCTGATTTCATCCGTGCCTGTCTATGGTGCTATGTCAGGATTTTTTAACTCCTATTTATTTCCTTCTTTTGCAAGGACATTTTCAGTTCTTCCCTTCTTGCTGAGCAGACTCTGCAGGGGAGAAACAGGTGGTGGCTTGTTTGGTTTTCTTTTCAGAGAAGAACACAAATCCTGTGGGTTGGATTTGTCCAGCATCCTGAAATGTGAGACTAAAAGTGATGCTTCCTCCTAAGGATGAATTTCACAACTGTCAGACGTGAATTAGTGCAAACAAAGCATCAGGTCATGATGGGCAAAGCAAGAGAATAAAGTTTGCTTTAGCAGGAAAATTGCTGTGTTTGTTTAAAAAGGGCTTTTTCTGGCTCATTAATGAGGACGGCGTCTGTTTTCACAGGGTGACTTGTTTGCCTGAGCCTGCTGACATCCCATTGGAGCTGTGCTGGGAGAAGTTGAATAATTTCTCCTTTTTAGTGAGGTTTTAAGGAATTTCAGCAGGAATGTCACACAGACAGGGTGACGAGGGCTTCCCAGACCGAAGAGGGGCTGTTGGGGTGTGATGGCAGCAAAATACATCAGCGTGGCTGTAACACACACTTTGAGGTGTCTGCTGAGGGGGTGGAAGAGAGCACCTAGAAGAGAGGACCCACATCAAATGTTGGGTTCCTCAGAAAATCTCACAGAGAGCAAAATGCCCTGAAAAACTTGTTGAAAAATAGCTTTTTTGGTGATAGGAAGCACCAGACACTGTTTTGATTTGATATCTTTAGCTTCGAGCACTCTTCGTCACAAAAATCTGGGTTCTTCAGTGGTTTCCTACAAAGTTTCTCCATCTCAGAAGGCTTTAGGCACTGAAAGACTTGGGCTGTGGTTATTCTGTGGTTGTAGGAGCTGAGCAGCACCTGCAGCTCTCACGGGCTTTAAGCCTAACAGGGATGAGGAACATCTCTGAAGTAGTGAGGGACAAGGCAAGAGGAGCTGGCTCAGGATGGATTTGGAGTCTTCAGTAACAAGTTTTGTGTCTGTGGTCCCTGCCTAGAGCAGAACTTGTCACATACAATCCATTCATGGTGCTGCTGTCTGGTTTAATTCTTTGTGAGGGCGGTGAGGTCCTGGCACAGGTTTTCCCAGAGAATCTGTGGCTGCCCCTGGAAGTGTTCAAGGCCAGGCTGGACAGGGTTTGGAGCAACCTGGGATAGTGGAAGGTGTCCCTGCTCATGGCAGGGGGTTGGAACTGGAAGATTTTAAGGTCCCTTCCAACCCAAACTGTTCCACAATTTAAAATAACCCCTCACACATTCTTCTCACAAACCCAGAATCTCAGCACAAGGGGAAGGAAGGGCTGTGCTCAGTTTTTTCTCAGTTTGATGGAGACAAATTCCTTCTGTCTGGGACGCCCTCCCAGCCTCTGGGAAGAGCTGGCAGAGTGGATGGCACCAGAGGAAATTCTCACTGCTGCAACTCACCCAATCTGACTTTTTTGTGTGTGTATCCAGATCCTTCACCAAGGGGACAAACCTGACCAAGCTGACAAATTTCTGGCCTGGTAGACAAGGGATGAGCTGTGGATATTTTCTACCTGGACTTCACAAAGTACTTTGATGCTTTCTCCTGTGAGATGGTGGAATCAGGGAATGGTTTGGGTTGGAAGGGACCTACAGATCATCCAGTTTCACCCCTGCCATGGGCAGGGACACTTTTCTCTATCCCAGGTTGCTCCAAGCCCCATCCAACCTGGCCTTGGGCACTTCCAGGGTTGGGGTAGCCACAATCTCTTTAGGAAACCTGTTCCAAAATTCTTTTGGACAAGGCATGGGCTGGGTGGACATTTCTGGGGAAAAGCTGGGACTTCTCAGGCTGGAGAAGTGAAGGTTCAAATTGGGAATCTCATAAATGTCTGTAAATTCCTGGAGGGAGAGAGCAAAGAGGACAGAGCCAGGCTCCTTTCAGTGATTCCCAGTTCCAGGACCAGGCAAAGGACACAAACTGAAACACAGGAAACATCAGGAAACACTTTAGGACTGTGAGGTTGACTGAGCACTGGCAGAGGTTTCACAGGAAAGTTGTGGGATCTCCATCCTTGGGGATATTAAAACCCCATGTGGAGATAGTCCTGAATTAGAGGCTTTAGGTGGTCCTGCTTGGGGACAGGGATTGGGCTGGTGGAGCTCCAGAGGCCCCTTCCAACCTCCCCCATTCTGTGATCCTGGGAGTTTGGGAATCTGGGATCTCTTTCTGATGCTCTACTAAAGTCAAGAGTCCAGAAAACAGAGAAATAAATCAGCCCAAGCTCTTTCCTGTGTCACGGGGCCTCCTGTGTGTGTGGCTCTGTCTTGCTTGACTCATCACAAGGGGTCTGAACCTGACCTGATGCTGTGCTTTGACCACCAGACCTTTGTGTTTCTCATTCCCATCAGTCCAAACACCTCCTATTGTTCCATTCCCATTCTCAGCATGATTATTTCGGAAAATCCCTCCCAAGAGATGCCTGGAGGGGCACAGACAAGATCCACACTGAGGCCATCCTCATGTTTTCCATCCTCCTGTTTTCCCTCCTCACAGGACACTCCTTGCAGTGTTACACATGCAAGGATTTGACCCCAGTTGAGGAGTGCCTGAAAATTGAGAACTGCACAGAGGCTGAGAACATATGCAAGACTACAATCTATTCCTTGGAGGATGGTAAGGACAATTCCTTCTTTATCCATACTTTTAACAGGAATCAGTGCTTCGACACTGCTGGTCTGGAGACCAGTTCCTCTTTCCACTTAAAAAGTGGAGAAGAATTCCCTTGGGAGCCCCAGCCCTCAGGCTGCTGTGGGAAGCAGTGCTTGTGTGAGGGAATATTTGGTGGATGCAAGCTCCTGGTAAATGCTCAGAAATGAGATTTTAACTTTTTGCAGGGTCATGTGGTGATAGGAAAACAGGGAGTGGCTTTAAACCTAAAGAGGTTGAGTTTAGATTGGGATTTGAGTGAGTTTGAATTTAGGATATTGGGAAGAAATGGCTCCCTGTGAGGGTGGGGAGGCCCTGGCAGAGGTTTCCTGGACAAGCTGTGGCTGCGCCATCCTTGGAAGTGTCCAAGGCCAGGTTGGACAGGGCTTGTAGCAACCTGGGATCGTGGAATGTGTCCCATGGCAGAAAGGTTGGAATTTGACAATCTTTAAGTTCCTTTCCAAACCATTCTATAATTCCATGACACCAATTCCTGGTCAATCAGAAGACAAAAGGCAATGGTGATCCTCTCCCTTGTTTTGCCCATTCCTAACTGTTCCTGCTTTTTTTCTTTGCCATAGTTTATCCCCACACGGGAGTCTCGACTGTCACCAAGATGTGCTCCTCTGTCTGTGAACCCTCTGACGTGGATGGCATCGGGATGACACGTCCTGTCACCTGCTGTTACTCTGACCTGTGCAACATTGATGGTGCAGCAAGTTTGGGGATCGGCATTGTGCCAGTTGGGATCCTGGCAAGTTCCCTCTGTGCCTTTTTCTGGACTAGACTGTAAGGGGATGATGGCAGTCATTTATTCCGAAAATTCCGTGAAGAAAATAACCCCCCACCAGCCCAGCTTTCCATGTGGATGTCTCATGAACAACACTCAACAGCTCCCATAATTATTGTTTTTTTAATTTTTAATTTTTAATATCCATAATTTTTCCACAGCTAAGAGAGAAGCAGGACACAGGAAGGCCCAACTCAACTTTTTAAAATTGATTTTCCAACAACTCCCACAAAATTAACTATGGAGTTTTTTTGCTGTGCTGGTGTGGTAGGGTTTGAAGTAAAAAATTAAAATGTATGAAGTATATTTAAGGCAAAAAACCTTGAGAAGAGCCTTCCCTATCTCCTTAGAGCAGGTCCTCTCTGCCCCATCATTTTCTGCTGTCCTTCCTTCTTTGTACCCAAAAAATTAGGGAGACATTTCTGTGTCCAAAATCTGAGACAGGAGACTGAATTTCCCATGCCAATGATCTGTTCAAGGGAGGTTAAAATCTCATTTTCTCTGTACCCTTTTAAGCAGAATAAAAATAATCTTGTGTTAAAATGGTTGTAATCACATTTAATTTTCCTTTTTTTTTATTTCCAAACTCCATCTTTCAGGGAGTTAACATGGTTGGGTTTTGGGGTCAGTCACACAGCAGATGGATGAGACATTTCCCACTATCCCTCAATGGAAGCGACTTTCCATCAACATTTCTTCCATCAACTGTCCTTGTACAAATCTATCTTTACTGGGAATAAAAATCCATCTTTACTGTACCAATCTGTTTTTACTGAATTTTCCCTGAATTCCCTGAATTCCTCGTGTGTGTTGCTCCGGGCTCCCACATTTTGATCCCTCCTGCTCTGGTTCTGCATTTTCCTCTAATCCCCTTTCCAAGGTCCAGCAAAAATATCCTTCTCCAATTATCACCCTGCTCCTGACATTTGGGATAATCAAATGTGATGTTAACTCTTCCATGTGGCAGATGTGGTTTCCAAGAGAGGAGGCATTATTCCCATCCTTGGGAAGATTTCATGGCCTAGATGGATGAAGTCCTGAGAATCCTGGGTTGACGTCAGAACTGGGAGCTTGGGTCAGGAACCTGGGTTAGGAACATTCTGAGGTTGCTTTTCCAATCTGAGGTCCCTGTAAATCATGATCCCTTTGGGATGAATGGAGCACAAACACCATCACCTCCAGGAATTCTACAAGGAACGCACACTGGGAAGAAATTCTTCCCCTGATGAAGCCCTGGCACAGATTGCTCAGAGAAGCCGTGGCTGCCCTATTCCTGGAAGTTTCCAAGGCCAGGTTGGATGGGGCTTGGATCAACCTAGGATAGTGGAAAGTGCCCCTGCCCATGGCTGGGGCTGGAATGAGATGATCTTTCAGGCCCCTTTCAACCCAAACCATTCCATGATTCCATGAAACTCTGAGAGGTCCTTGGTGGGGATTTCTCCAGCTCTGCCAAAGTCACAGATCCTGGACCCAAGCGGATTGACCCCAGAGGTGGCACCTGGGATAAAACTGAAAAATCCCAACACTCGCCCCACAATTTCATTTGGGGTAAGCGGTGAAACGGTTTTCAATTTCCTTCCTTGTTTCAATTTCCTCTGCCCTTCAGCCCTCCCATTCATGACTCCCTTGAACCACTGAGATTTTTTTTGATGTCCACACCCTCCAAAAATCATCAGGCACGGCTGATTGCAGCCACCTCTCAGGTGGCTGAACGGGAGCGGCTCCGTACCGTCATCGCTTTGAGGAGCCGCGTGCGGAGGAGCTGATCCTCCCCTCCCTTCATTGGCCACGAATGCTTCACCCCTTTGATCTCCAGCCAGTTTGGCAGCGTGTTTCCCACATTCCAGCTGTTGCCTGCAGAGATCATGGCTGTGGGGGAGATCTGGTCTGAAAGGCAGAAAATCCATGTGGGTGAGGCTTTGGAGCCGCTCCCCCTGGAGTGAAGTGGTGCTCTCCAAGCACAGGGTGATTCTTTGTGGTTAGACATCAACCTGAACCTGTCTGTGGTTGGTATATTTTCTGATATACAAATTAATAAATTAATACTTTAGCTCTGTTCCACCTGGTGTGAAGCTGTCCTCAACTTCCTGCTTCTGGAAATGTCTCTGATTATTTATTTCCCCCCAATAGCCACAGATGGATTTTTTTTTAATCATTTTTGCTGAAATTTAATTCCCTCCTCATCCAGTTGACCTCCAGGGCCATCTGTTTTTTCTGATCCTCCTCATTCCTGGGGGCTGCTTGAAGCTGTCCCTGAAGGTTTCCTTGGATTTGTTTTAAGAATGAGTCTTTTGCTCTTTTTTTCCTCCCAAGCTCTCCCAGCCTTTTGGGTTTACCTCTTGTCCTGTCACGGTGAATCTTTGGAAGAGTTGGGCTCAGGCTTTTCTAGACCTTTTTTTAAAATACTTGGAGAGGATAAGGGTTCATGCTTCAGACAAAAGGCAAGGAGAACTTCAGGGAGAGATGCATCACTTGTCCAAAAGCTGTCTGAGGAAATCAGACAGGGCTTTGCTTGGTCAGTGGAGACTGGCTGTGCAGCAGACATCCACCCCACAGCTTCCTGACCCTTGTATGGAGCTGGGATGAGTTCCCACCTTTTTTTTTTTTTTTTTTTTTTTTTTTTTTTTTTTTTTTTTGTTACTGGGAATTAATAAAGTGAATAAAGTGATCTGTGTTTTCCTTCTAGCTCAGCTCAGGCATGAATTTTTGTAGAACAACCTGGCTCTGGTTTGTTGCTTCAGCTCCCAGCCTGAGAGACCTTCCCAAGGGCCCGGATCTGTCTAAACAGATTCCCTTGGGAGCAGTAGGATTCAGGCAGCACTCTGGATAAACACAACCTCGCTGTACACAGAGCTAAGCTCCCTACAATATTTCTCTGGATATATTTTGTTTTTTCCCTGTCCCCAGAGGCAAAAGCAGGTGAATTCTCTCTTGGAAGCCCTCCTGGTAAAATCCAGCTTTGTGACTGCAGGATATAGCTCAGAAATCTGGGAATCAGCAAACAGCCATGCCAGAATGTTTCACACAGGGATCTGTGTCGTGCTTCCAATCCTCCAGAGTGTTTGCTAATTCTTCCTTGGAGGAAGTGTTCCAAGAGGCCAAGGCAGTTGTGATTTCCTGCTGGGGATTGCAGAACCCTTCAGTGACATCCTGAGGAGGAGGCAGCGAGGTTTTCTTTTATGTCCCTGAATAAAAAAAGCCCTTTGCTGCTGCTCCTGAAAATGTGAAGTCTGAATTTCAGCAGTGCTTGAGTTGTTCCATCTGGAAGTTAATCCCTATAATTCCCTGGTGCAGGGACACATTCCACTATCCCAGGTTGCTCCAAGCCCTGTCCTACCTGGCCTTGGACACTTCCAGGGATCCAGGGACAGCCACAGCTTCTCTGGGCAACCTGTGCCACCTTCACAGGGAAAAATTCTGTCCCAATATCCATCTAACCCTGGCTTCTGGCATTGGGAAGCCATTCCCTGAGTCCTGTCCCTCCATCCTTTATCCAAAGTCTCCATCCAGCTCTCTTGAAGCCCCTTTAGGCAGGAGCTCTCTTCCCTGGAATCTTCTCTTGTCGAGGTGAACACACTCAGCTCTCCCAGCCTGTCCATGCAGCGTCACCTTACTTTCCTGGAAAATAAACAAAAAACTGGACAGTTGTACCCAGAGTGAGCATCCCAGTTTGCACGCAGAGCTGTGCGTGTGCCTGGACCAGGAAGCAGAAATGTGCGCTCATAAAATCCAGGAAGTTCTTTTCAAAACTGATTTTAAAAACAAATCTGGATGGCTTCCTTCACTCTGAGGAGGGTTCCCGTGGTTATATAAGAAGATTATCTTTGACTTCAAGGCTGTGTCAATGTGACTCAGGCCCTCAAGGGCAGGGCTGTGTCACCAGGCCGTGGTTATGGATTTGCAAATCCCTGCTCCCTATGGCAACCCCACCATCCCCTTTGCAAACAAACTGGGAAGGACTTGGAGCCAGCACAGGTATCCAAAGGAGAATGGAAACTCTTGCTGATGTTTGGAGAGATATCCAGCTGGATGTGACAGCAGCTGAGGTGTAGTGAAAGGTGTTTTGGGGGTAAAGCAAAAATAAAAGGAGTTGAGTCCCAGTATGGATCCAGATCTGGAATTATACATGAGGTTGGAAGGCAGCTCTGGAGTTTGTGGTCCAACCCCCTGGGCTGGTCGGGGGGACAATTTGGCTGCTTTTCCCAACATGTGGATGAAAGTTTTGTTCCAAAGCCCATTTTTGGTGAATTATCAAGTTTTATGGACTTTTCTTAGGCTATGGTAAGAAGAATGTGGGGTGGTAACTGAGCCATCCTTCATAGTTCTCTCTTATTCATGGATGAACAATATTTCATGGGATAATGGGATGGTTTGAGTTGGAAAGGACTTCAAGATCACCCAGTTCCAACCCTCTGCCATGGGCAGGGAGACCTCCCACTATCCCAGGTTGCTCCAAGCCCTGTCCAACCTGGCCTTGGACACTTCCAGGGATGGGGCAGCCACAGCTTCTCTGGGCAACCAGTGCCAGGGCCTCGCCACCCTCACAAGGAAGAATTCCTCCCTAAATTCCAATTTAAATCTACTCCTTCTTTCAAACAAAATTGTTTCTGTTTGCTGGGACATGTTTGCAACTTGATTTTTTGGAGTAACTAATCATTTAAATCTCTTCACAAACCACCCAGAGTTTTTTATTTTATGAACTTTTGAAAAAGGGTTTTGGTTTAAAGTCACACAGGATGGGCTTATGACACGGCTTCCTTGACTCTAAAATGAGAGGAATATTTATCTGCCAGATTTGATGCTCAAGTTTTTTCTGTCTAAATTCAGGCTCCGAGCTCCTCAGAGGAAAAGTTGTAGAGCTTCAAAGCCTCATTCCAATAATTTGTTATCTTGGCAATGAACCCTTCCCAGAGCTCCCATTTGATTGTATCCAAGGAATTCAGTACATTTTCCAGGTGCAAAGTTTTCCTGAGAGAAGGATCTCACAGAAAGCTTGGCTGGGAATGTTGCTTTCTCCACCCCCCAAAACAAAGGTCTGGATGCCCAGTGCATCCTTGTCCCAGTTATCAGGCAGAATTAGAATATGCAGCTATTTATAAGGAAAACCTACATCTGGATCCCAAAAATAGAGCAGGATAAAGCTTTGTGAGGAATTTAAAAAAAAACATTGGAAATAACAGTGCTGCATTTCAACAGCTCAGCTTTGTCATGGGCCTGCTTTCCTGAAAGAGCTGTTTACTCCAGTGGTGACTAATTCCATGCATCTTTCCAGACCCACAGGATGGGAGGATACAGCCCAGGGACAATACTCTGAGTTTCCAGGAGAGAAGCAATGCTATAAATGAGGAACAGGAATGGTTCAGCCTCATTTCTCCTCCTATGATTGGGAATAAAATTATCCCACCCTGGACTGGACCTGCCTGGGCTGCAGAGAGGAACCTGCTGCTGCCCATCCCCATGGGATAATCACTCCCTTGGGATTGGGTGAACCCAGGACATGGCAGGGACATTTCCTGAGGTTATTTCTACCTGAGTGCTGGGAGGAGGTGACTTTGTCACTCCTTGTCCCCAAAAACAAAGCATGAGGATCCTGGAGCCAATCCAGCTGCAAATATCTGGGGGCTTACAGTCATCTCCTACAAACTCCTAACAGCCTCATTAAGCTCAGGTGCACCTAATCCTTAATGAACCAATAATGTTGTCACATGTTGTTCTGGAGTTTGGATGATTACAGGATTCCATAAAACCCCTTCTTTGGCCTCCGGCGCTGGCAAGAAGCTGCCAAAATAAACGAGGTTATTGAGCAACAAGGGAGAAACAAGAACACAGCTCCATCCATCCATTCAGAGCTCCTGCTGTCCTGGATTTCCCAAAAAATACCCAGCCACTCCCCAGGGTTCTTAATCCAAACACTGCTGGCAACACAGTTCAGAGGTTGGGACATGGATCGGGATGGATTCCACCACTCTGGCTCAGGTTCCTGGGAATTCTCAGCTGGAACAGAGCTTCCCTGAGCAGTTCAGGGTGGGGGACCCAGCTGTCTGCCTGTGGGGTGGAGGGTGGTTGAGGTCTAAAGCTTGGAAAATCCATGGAATCACGGCAAGTGGAGAAATGACACGGAATAAAAGAGCTGGATGGAAGAAAAAAAGAGGTGCTGAACACCTCAGATTAGACTAGAAATTAGGAGGGATTTCTTCACAGAGAGGGGGTGAAACATTGGGACAGGCTTCCCAGAGAGGTGTTGGTGTTCCAAACCTGTCAGTGCTTAAGAAATATTTGGATAATGCCATTTATAACAAGATTTAACTTTTGATCAGTCCATAGGTGGTTGGACAGTTGGATTAGATGGTCATTGTCGGTCACTTGCGACTGAAATCTCTTCTCTTCTCTTCTCTCCTCTCCCTCTCCCTTTCCCTCTCCTTCTCCTTCTCCCAGTGACCTCATATCTTTTCAAAGCAGCCTTCTGCTAGGAATTGCATTTTATTTAAAAAAAAAAAAAAAAAAGGGGAACACCAGTGGGACTCTCAGCTGTGTTTTTCTATGGAGTAAGGACTCATGAATTACCTTTACAAAGGGGTAATATTGTATCTCAGATATTATCTGAATAAAACACCTAAAACACCTCAGCCTCTTTATGCAGCCCAGGAGAGAGAAAACAACAGATCCTCCAAGGACCCTTTTTGTGATGTTCTCCTAACTGGTGACATCTTGCACAGAGCTTGGATTTCTCAAGGTGACAGTCACAAATAATGATAATTATTGTTCTTGAAGTGCTGATCTCCCAAGAGGAGATCAGAACAGGAAATACCACCCAAGAGCAGGGGGAAGAAGAGCAATAATTTATTCTCCATGTGCTTTTTGACCATCAGAGCTGCGAAAGTCTGGAATATGAGCCACAAAGACGCACAGATTTCAGATGAGTTTTTTCCTTCAAAGAAGAAATAAGAAATAGGATAGAAATAAGGGTGGGATCTGACTTCTAAAAGCTCAGGGGACCCTAGGCATGAGCTCCTTGAGTAGTAAAAGCCCCTTGACTGGTTCTCTGTGATTGAAGAACCCCACCAGGTGGTGACATCTTTGCACAGAGCTGGAAAAGCAAAAATAAAATTTCAGAAACCCCTTTTGTGATCCAAAGGCACCAGCAAGCATAAAACCTTTCCTAGCTGCATCCCCAAAGTTCTTAAGCTGCCCATGGATGGTGGATGATGGCATTTTTTTTAAAACCCCTCATTTTGTGGGCAAAAATCAGATATTTTGCTATTCACTCTCCCTTCCTTTCCAGACTGACTTTCCTGCTCTGCTGTGAGTGCGTCAAAGTCTGTCACCATCTCCCGGGTGTTTGTTTCTCTTTCAGACTTGGGTGGCATCTCCCAACACAGTGACAGCTGTCTTGATGCTAAAAACACCTCTTCCCCCGTGGCTTCTCTCCCTGGAGGTTGGCAGCAGCCAGGAAAGATTAGGAACAACGTCTGGCTTGTTTTCAGCCCGGCTTTGTAAGGACACGGCTCATCTGATCCCGGTTTTGTGCATGAGCAGGTAACGACACAGAGCTGCTGCTTTGGATTCGCTGCACAGAAGGAGCTTCTGGAGGCCCTGTGGATTTCAGGAAACAGATTTTTGGGTGGAAAAGGTTCTGTTGAAGCTTCCACTGGACCTGAAGTTACCTTTTTAAAGATTCAGAGGGTCTGTGAGGAAGAACGACACCAAAGCACGTTGGTAATCAGCTCGTGGTGAGCCTCTTCCCAGGAATCCTACTTTGGATCGATGTTCCTCACTGGGAGCAGTGGCACGTCCCTCTGCAAGCATCTCCCATTCCTGCTGGCTCCCAGCCACCCTCTGGAATCCTGCCACTGCCCAGGGCACAGTTTCGACTGGCAGATTTCCACCCGCCCCCAGGATTTCACGGAGGCAAAGCCTTCAGCCCCAGCCCGTGTTTGTGCCTGGTCCAGGGAGCCTAGGGAGCAGCCAAGGAATGTGTGGAGCTGCAGGCCTCAAAGAAGGAGCAGAACTTCTCCCAGTCATCCCAAGCTCCTCACTTTGCTCCTCTGGTGAGGTTTTTGGAAGTGTCCTGTGCAAGGCCAGGACCTGGACTCAATGATCATTGTGGGTCCCTTCCAACTCTGGATATTCTGTGATTCCATGATTATAAATCCAATGGTACTCCAGGAGCAAATGCACTGACACTGGAGCACCTTTGTCTCGGGGCCTCTTGCTGGTCAGAGTGACCCCAAGAAATGTTAGAAAGTCTCTTTTCCCAGCCCGGCGCTCAAAGAAGGAGTCAGAGCTCTTCAGTTCTCGGTCTCAAGGTTGTTTATTGCTCCTTATCTATAATTTTTTCCCCCTGTCCAGCTGAGCTCCGTTCAGCAAGACATTCCAGGGCACTCTGCCTGCCCCCAGTGTTATGTCTTTATACTGAAAACTACATATACAATGTTTACAATTATTTCCCAATACCTGTCACCTATGTTAGACAGTGAGCTGCTACTCTAAACCAATCTAAATGTGCCAACATCACAGCAGAGGATGGAGGCCAAGAAGAAGGAGAAAGGCTGGACACATCCAAATCCCTCCATCTTGTCCCCTGAACCCCCATTCTAGAAACCCTAAAATCGACTTTTTCACCTTATGATAAATTCATTATCAGTCTACTTAATTTGTCATGGCTTGCAGATCTTCATCTAAGGTTGGTAACTCGCTCCACGGGTCATAATTAAAACCAAAGGCATCTTGGGCTCTGTGCCAGGGTCTCTGAGACCCCTGGCAGGGGTCTTGGCTGCTCAGGACAGCCAGAGGGATGTCCTTGGTTCCGACATGCCTTGACTTCCCTCAACCTGCTTTTCCAGGAAATCTTTTACATCTCCTTCCCTGATTATTGAGTCAAAGCTATTTCTTTTGCAAGGATGTGAAGGGATGATGTCCAAGTCCCAGGAAGACAGGAATAACTCAACTGCTCCTGGATGATGAGTCCAGGGCAGGGCTGGGCATTCAAACAAGGTTTGAACTGTGCCTCGTACAGGCGTGTCACTGCTGGTGTGACTGGGGACACATCAAATGGCCCTTGGAATGGGCAGGAAAGACGTGAAGACATGGAAAATGTATTCACCCCTTGTATTACACAGGTCTGGTGGACCAGGACAGGGGGGACTGGCTTCTCACTGACAGAGGGCAGGGATAAATGGGATATTGGGGAGAAATTCTTGGCTGTGAAGGTGGGGAGGCCCTGGCATAGGTTTCCCAGAGAAGCTGTGGCTGCCTCATTCCTGGAAGTGTTCCAGGTAAGGTTGGACAGGGCTTGGAGCAACCTGGGATTGTAGAAGGTGTCCCATGGCAGGGGGTTGGAATTTGATGGTTTTTACAGACACATCCAACTCAAACCATTCCATGATTCCATTAAGAGACCTGCTGTCCAAAGGCAGCCTGTAGGATTTTTGTTCAGGTTCTGGAGCAGGTTTTTGTGACTCTGATCCATGGACTTCATATATTTAGACTTTCAGTTCCCTGTAAAAAGTTAGATCTCATGGATTTCAGCAATTTGCCCAACCATGAGCTGGTGTGAAATCGTTTCCACCCAAGGCACAACATCCCCACCCACATTTACTGAAGATATTCAGAAACTTAAAGCTCAATCCTAAACAAAATGTGTGGATGGACCAAGCCTGGAGCCACCAACGTGTGACAATTCCCATCTGTCCAGTGGGGACTGAATGATAAAAGGGTTCATGAGCCAGAACAGGGCACAGAAGGATTAAAGCATGTTTTAATTCTTGTGTTTTCCAACCGGATGGGAATGTGCAGAGTGCAGCCCCAGGTCTGTGCTGGATGTGGAGCCCACCCAGACCATCTGCCCCAGCCTTTTGCAACACTCTGAGTGTCTCTCTCGTATCCAAGTGACCCAAAATGACTTTTCTAAATTAAGATCCCAACCACAATGCCCTACTTGACTTCCTTCCCCCTCAACACATCTGCTGCTGACACTGAAAGGTTCTTTTCACCTCATTTTTAGGCTTTGTTTTCAAGCCTGGGGCTGTACAGAAAAAAGAGGGAAAGAGGCTTCTGTGCTCCTCTGGAATTAGGGATGTGAGAGTCAAGCAGGAGAAAAATTAAGATATCCAAGAGAGGATGTGCTGCTGTGTCAGAGGCAGATGCTCCAAGCCCTCCAAACCCTAATATGGAAAAATAGCTCTATTTTAGGGCCGGAAAAAAGCGCACATGATAGGTTTGAGATGAGAAATAATTTGGGAGCGATATTGAAAATGATATCACTGCTGCTGTACTTCAGCACTGCCAGGCTCATTCCATAATTAATAACTCCTTCAGATGGAGTGACTTTCCTTTGAGGGTGCAGAATTAAACATTTAAATCCCTCTCTGTAAATACAAGACTGTGGCAGAGCTCTCCAGAAGCCTTGCAGCTACACTCTAATGTATATTTATATTCTAGATAAGTATTTTTAGCAAGAACTACAAGTCCTCTCTGTATTTGATGACATCAGAGCTCTGTTTTACATGCAATGTCCCGACTGCAAAAAATATCCCCTTCTTTTTCCTGCTCTTGGAATATCGCAATAATTTCTGCCCTTGTCTCATCTCTCTTTCACAGTTAATGTGCATTCCAAGAGGGCTGTGTGGGGTTTTTTTCCTCTCTCTTACTCCCAAAGATGATAAAATATATAAAATTTTTTTAAAAAACCAAGCAGCCAAAGAGCTCCTCAGGTGTTTCCCACCTCTGCAATCAGGGCATGCTGGGATAACAACCACCACTCATGGCCTGACCAGTGTCCTGCTGTGGAAAGCAACTGGAAATGAACCCTGCTGGAAAACCCAGTCCTTTAAATATTAATCTTGCTGTTCCCGTGATGCATCCCTGGGAATCCTTCTCAGGGCAAACCAGGATTGAACCTGGGTCCTCCTTCAGTTTAAATCCAAGCTGAATGTTTTGTCTTTCCAGGGAAATTATCTTTTGGAATGCCCACTCCACCTTCTGGAATTGTGGACCTCGCAAGTAAAGGCTACTCAAGGCTCATACATAGCCCTGATTTTTGACTGGAGGTGGGAGTCAACAGGGTATCCCAACTGGAATATCCTCACAGGTGAACGAACCTCCCTTGTTCTTTCCTCTCTAATTTCTGGGTGGAAAAAAGCACTTCAGGATTGTAACTGGAAGCAGGAGATGCAGATCAGGAAAAAATTCCTCCCTGTGAGGGTGGGGATGCCCTGGCACAAGATTCCCAGAGAAGCTGTGGCTGCCCCATCCCTGGAAGTGTCCAAGGCCAGGTTGAACAGGGCTTGGATCAAGCTGGGATAGTGGAAGGTGTCCCTGCCCATGGCAGGGGTTGGAATTGATGATCTTGAAGCTGCCTCCCCACCCAAACCATTCCATGACTCTGCATACCTCTAGTGCTGTCCCACATTTGCAGAAGGGCTGGAAGGGGGTGGAAAAAGCAATTTTTTTGACCAGATAAAGCATAACACACCGAGGAATGCCCTCAAATCTGGAGATAAAATCTCTGCATGTGCTGGGAAGAACAAGCCCACAGACAGACAAGAAAAATCCTTCAGCAGAGCAACATCAGTGCTGGATTCCGCTGGCTGTGAAGCCTCACCCGGCAGGGCCGAGAGGTTGCAGGTCTTTTTCTGGCCCTTTGGAGACACATTTTCCTCTGTTCTATTTTCTCCAGCCTATATTTAAACTTCTCCCTCCCCATGTCCACTCGACCCAGTGACAGTGACGCAAAAATCCAGCCAGGCCTTTGATTCTCCTGCATTTCCTGGGGCAGTGGCACTGGCTGGGTTTAACTCCTAAGGGGCAAAGGGAGGGATAAATAACAGCAATAACCAAAGAAACAGCAAATTCGATTTTTTTAAGTGCTCCCAGTGACGCCTGTTCAGCCTTGTGGCTGCCACGGTGTGATCAGGTGACTTGTGATACAAAAAAGGCCATTTCGTACCCCTGCCTGAAGGGTTTGTCACCTCTCCTAATCAAGGAATGTTTCAGAGGTGCTTTGAAGATAAAAATCTGCTTCTGAGTCTGTTTTGGCTCCAGCAGAAACTCGTGGGTCACGTTGGCAGATAAGTCCTGTGTGACAGGAGGCCGGGAGAGGCAGGATGCTCACAGCCAGCACTGGTGACACGAGGGGACCGTCCCCACAGGGAGCATCTTTGCAGCACGGCAGGGTCACTCCCACCCTCCTGTTGCTCTCGATGCTGAGCTCAGGCACTTTCTCTTTTGCTCCCTGAAACCCCCCCACTTCTCCCAGTGCATATCCCAAAAAAGCCTCCTGTCCCACTGGACTGTATTTTATCTTTCTCCCACTCCTTTTCCAGCAGGAATAGCCTTAAATCTGGCTTTTCCAAGGAGGATTTTTGCACTCCTGTGCTCAGCCCTGTGTGTGGTTTTCCCCGTCTGGCACAGGGCAGTTTGGGAGCTGAAAAACAAGCCAGAAACCCCCTCCCTGCACCCTGTGCTGCCCCACACTCCTTTCCCATGGGAATATCGAGCACAAAAGAAAGATGCTGTAGGCTGAAAACCAGAGAATCCAACTTTATTTACCAAATTCTCACCCTCACCCTCCCCGTCCCTCTGCATCCAGACCCTGCCCCATCCACAGGTGGAAAGCAGAGTCCAGGATCCTGCAGAAAATGTGGAAAAGCTGCTGGAGACAGAGCTGGAAGCCAGGACAAAGAAAGAAAAAAAAAAAAAATGGAATGTGATCTGAGGATGGCAGGGCTGGAGCTTTGCTTCTGGCTTGACACATCCAACTGGTTTTGAAGCAGAGAAAAACAGAACAGACGAGTGGGAAGCAGGGGCTGGTGCTCAGTGTCTGTGAGGGTGGGTGGAATACTGGGATTTGAGTAACTTCCAGTTATTATCCTCTCCATGGCATTTGCTCCCTGCAGATCTCAGCATTGCCAGGGGGTTTTCAGTGTTTTAGTGGGTTTCACCTCCAGGAAAAAGGGCTCACCATCCTCCTGAGCTCTGCCAAGGAATGCAAGATTGTCAGAGTTTTCTCCTAAATGGTACTGAGACAAACCTTGAGAAACCATTCCCTCTGTGCAAGGAGGAGAAAGAGCCCCCTGCTTTGGTTTCTTGTGGAAAGAGAGTGGAAAAGGGGGGGAAAATGGAGGAAAATAGACTTTGCCACAGAGGAGGTTGCTGTGAACACACAAGGATGGTGCACGGGGTGTATCCATGCTCTACTCTACTCCTGATCATCTGGATGATCCCTGGCAATAGGAACAGAGGGAATGGAAAATTTCCTGCATCTCTGTGAGCTGGGCACACCTGGCTCATTCATATCTGCTTCCACTCCAGCTGCTTTTGCAGCAGGCAGGGCCTCAGAATCAATCCCACATCTGCTGCAAGCAAATCCCAGCTGGGATCCCAGCACTTTTAACTGACTTTTCCTACAGCTGAGGGTCTGGGATAACCATTATTTTCCCTATCCTGCAGTTTCTGCTCTGAAGGGATGAAGGGAGGGCAGAATAAGAGAAGAATTTGCTTGGAATAATCTTTAAAACATCTGGAAAGGGAAATCTGGGAGATCCAACAGCAACCCGAGCTCAGGCAGACGCTGAGGGAGGGGGGCATGTTTGTCTGGCCAAACTTGGAAATTTGGGTTGCAGGTCTGACCTACGTGGTCTGTCAGTCCAGGGGGGTGTGTTGAACTTTCCAGAAATCCATCCTGCTCCCGCATGGAAGCTGAGCCCTTCTGAACTCATTCCTTAGCCTATCCTTGGAATTAAGCTCCAGATCTCCACAGTTGCCACCCACTCCCTGGTGGGCAGGAGGTAACTGGGCCCAGATCCATCTGCTCCTCTCAGTCAGGACATGGCACAGGATTCCCAGAGAAGCTGTGGCTGCCCATGGATCCCTGGCAGTGTTCCAGGCCAGGTTGGATGGGGCTTGGAGCAACCTGGGATGGTGGAAGGTGTCCCTGCCCATGGCAGGGGATTGAAAATGGATGATTTTGAAGGTTCCTTCCAACTCAACCCATTCTCTGTGGATCCTGAGGACCAGAAGAGCTGAAGGTGAGAAACATCTGCTTAAACAGCTGGAAACTGGAGATTTGAGGGTTTTAAGTCCAGGTGCCCAAACTCTTGGCTTGAATCCAGCATTGAAGATGGGGCAAAGCCACACGTCAGAGAAGAAGGGCATTCCCAAAGCATCTAAGAGTTCATGAGGCAGCTTGGCAGGGAGAGTGGTGGGCTTTCAGCTGGAGCTGGGACACTTGTGACCTCACAGGGAGCACTGGAGGACCGTGCCAGCCACCAGGGCCACCAGAGCCAGCGCTGCAGAGCTGCTCCTCACCCCACTGCTGCTCTTGGTGTCATCTGTGCACAGGTCGGTGTAGCAGCAGGATTTGGGCTTCTGAGCCCCTATCCCATCGTAGGAGAGGCATTCCTCCTCACAGGCCCTGGTCACAGTGATGTTGCCAAAAAAGGGATAACCTGGGAGAGGCAGATTGGAGAGGAGGAGGAGGTGAGAGGGGAAAAAACAGGGAGAGAAAATGGGATTGAGAAACACTGACAGGAGGTGTTGGACATCTCTAATCCATGGGTGCCTCTAACCCAGCCTCTTTTTGTGGGAACAGGTCTGCCAGCTCCCACTGCTGACTCTCTCTCACCCTCCTGCTCCTTTCAAAATCATTCCAGCATGGAAAAGGGACACAATTCCCTGTAGATGTTTGCACTGTCTATAAATTCAGGGTCCACAGAGATATTGGGGTAGGAAAGGCCACACAGAGGCAACAAGTGCAGTGAGTCTGGCTATTTCACTGTGAGGCTCCAAATCTGATGTATTTCTCTCCTTCCCTCTCTAAAACGGGATAATTTCACCTGGGTTTTTACAGAGACGTTAAAGGGACTGGGATGGGGAGAGGGAAATGTGGCCAGCAGATTGAGGGAGGTGATTCTCCCCCTCTGTTCTAGTGAGACCCCAGCTGAAGAGTGGGATTTGCCTCCAGCTTTGGGGTCCTGACAGGACAAAGACAGGGAATTGTTGGAACAGGTCCAGAGGAGGCCATGGAGATGCTCCAAGGGATGGAGCCCCTCTGCTCTGGAGCCAGGCTGGGAGATCTGAGGGTGCTCAGCTGGAGAAGGGAAGGCTCCAGGGAGAGCTCAGAGCCCTTTCCAGTGCCTGAAGGGGCTCCAGGAGAGCTGGAGAGGGATTTGGGACAAAGGATGGAAGGACAGGACACAGGGAATGGCTTCCCACTGACAGAGTGGGCGGTTAGATGGGATTTTGGGAAGGAATTCTTCCCGGTGAGGGTGGTGAGGCCCTGGCACAGGTTTCCCAGAGAAGCTGTGGCTGCCCCATCCCTGGTCCAAGGCCAGGTTGGATGAGGCTTGGAGCAACCTGATCTACTGGAATGTGGGGGTTTGGAGTTCAATGATCTTTAAGCTCTCTCCCAACCCAACCCATCCTGGAATTCTCAGATTTCTCCCCAGGACCCCTCGGGGGCAGTGGTGGCACTCACCTGTGTCCACGGAGTGCAGCGTCGTGGTGCACACGGTGGCCTTTGGGGGACACACAATGGGAGTCCTGCACTTGGAAATGTCTGTGGGCTCCTTGCACATGTAACATTGCAGGGACTGGGCTGCAGAGGGGACAGAAAGGCTCTGAGGTGACACAGCAAGAAAAACAGACCCAAATCTGCAGCTTTCTGACCAAAATGCAGCAGCGTCCAAAATTAGGCATGTCTGGAGGCAATGGCAAAGCTTGGATATGCCAGGGGGGAAAAGACAAATCCCAGAACTGGAGGACAAGGGAGGTGTTGCAGAAGCTGGGCCTGAGCTTGACTTTGGAGGCTCAGCAGCCTGAAAAAGGGGGATTTAGAGGGACTTGAGCTTGAGCTTTGGTAAGTCTGAGTATCCTCTGTGAGAGTTCAACCTGAAAAAGAGGAGGTTGAGGGGAGACTTTTTGGGATCTACAACTTCCTGACGAGGGGAAGTGGAGGGGCAGCACTGATCTCTTCTCTCTGGAGCAGCGACAGAATCCAAGGGAATGGCCTGGGAACTGTGTCAGGAGAGGTTTAGGTTGGATATCAGGAAAAGGTTCTTCCCTTTTCCTGGCACTGGAACAGGCTCCCCAGGGAATGGTCATGGCATCAAGAGCTCAGGAAGTGTTTGGACAACGCTCTCAGGCACAGGGTGGGATTGTTGGGATGTCCTGCGCAGGGCAAGGAACTGGACTTTGATAATCCTTGTGGGTCCCTTCCAAATCAGGATATTCCATGACTGTAAAACCAGCTCCTTCTGCTGAGAGCAGCATTCCCCAGCTGTGACAGTGGCAGCTGCCCCATCCCTCCCCTCACAGCTACAGCTCCTTCCAGCTCGTTTAAGGGAAATTCTGCAGGAATCAGTAACTGAGAGCAAGATTTAAATTTCAGAGCTGTATCAGAGATCCTGAGGGCTGAGTGTGGCCTTAAAACCACTCTCATCAGGGGCTACTGCTGCTCTTTGAAGAGGCGATGTACAAACCCTTGCTGGCTGCCACCTGAGGGAGGGACATCTCTAAATATGCAAATCTATGCAAAGCAGCTCTCAGAAACCTCAGTGTGAGCACTGTCCATCCGCATCCAGAAGACACTGAGAGTGTGGATTTTCCAAACTCCTCCTGGTGGGACTTCATGACAAAAACCAGATTGGTTTGAAATTTTCTATCCTACCTTCCTTCCACCGGCTGAAAAAAAACCTGCAAGCATCCAGTGCCATCTATTGGTAAAAATTCACACCGACGCTGTTTTTTTGTTCCCGTTTTGCTGTCAGAGGAACCTCTGGGGCTTTGTGATAAGGATAAATATTTCTGAAGGCATTTGTTTGAACACCTGACTTCAGAAAGGAATTTTCAAGGCATCTACTCCTCACAGCAGCTACTTTGGAAAGTTCAGTGCTGGGGTAGAACCTACACAGTGCAAAACTTCTATTTCTCATTCCTCAGCTCTTGCTAAGGAATTGACTCAAAGAGAAAATTCCTTGTCTCTTTGCAGAAGTAAAAAAGAATTTTTCATGGAAATATTTCAATTTTCTTGTGGCCTGTAAACAAGGGTGGTGGAGCCATCCCTGTTTATCCCAGCTCAGGACCTCACTAGATCCCTTCCCAATGATCCATGATCCAATCCATAAAATTGTTATATATTTTAACAGAGGTAACACATTATCAATGATCATTTGGATGTCTGGATGTGTAGGATGGATGGATGGATGGACAGAGCAGTTCTGGCTTCAGGAACTTGAGAAACTGCCCTGCAACTCTTGGGGTGAGGTGGTTTCCATTCACAAACCTCAATATTTTCATAGATTTACTGGGAAGTGCCTTGGGGGAATTAATCCCAGTTAAAAGCAGGTTTAAGGAAGGAAAACCTCAACCCCCTCATCTTTCACTGGCTCCAGTTGGGGCATTTAGAGGACGTGGGTTTTGTGGGAAGGTTGCATGGAAGAGGAAAGCCCAAATCCATAAGGACTGGGACAGAAGAACTGAACAGGGACAGCTCTGCATCCTGATCTGAGCCAATAATTCCCTGTTCCTCACTGTCCAACAGGACCTTCTATTCCTTGATATCAAGCCTCAGGATTATGGATGGCCACAGACACATCCCTCAGCCACAACAGGGGTGCCTAGACCCCAGCTGCTTCCCTTTGGATCATCCCCCAAAAAATTATTTCTGCCTTATTTCAACTATAAAGCAAACGGGGTTGATAACCCTTTCCATAAAGTTGTTTGAGACCTTGGGTGGTTTCTCAGAAATTCCACTAAATCCAAGCAGGAATTCAGATGGAGATGTCTGACCCCTGCCCAGGCTGCCTTTCCTTTGAGATCTTCCATGGAAACAGCTTGAGAATCTCTGGGGCCTGTGGGCTGTGGGTTAAACCCCTCTGGGGTGGTGCCAGCCCTGGAATGCCTGTTCCAGGCAGGGACGTGCCTGCAGTTGGCCACATCTGCATGGAGGAAGGACACAGAGATGGCCAAACCCTGCTGCCAGCTTGCCCAAGATCCAGACCCATCGCAGACCCAGGGGAATTTCCCATTTCCGTCTATCTCCTGAACTATCTCCAGAAATTCCAGGGGAATTTCCTATCTCCTGGAATAAGGGAAAATCCTGGAGCTGAGGGCTTAATAAAACTTTCCAATGTTCTTGTAGTTATTTCTCATACCCCCACCCTTATCTTGAAGTTTCACCTTCTGGCTTTCAGCACTTCCAGCAGCCAGCTGGGAGGTTTTAGGAAAGTCAGGAGCTCGGGATGAACATTCCTGATGGGACAGGGAGCAGCTCATGTAGAGACTGGCACTTCAAGCTCTTGCCCAGGCTGGTCCTGCCCTGTGCCTTGTGGTTGTCCCCTCCATCCCTGGATGTGGGTGACAGGTATCCAAGGGATCTGCATCGTTCCCAGTCAGGCATCACAGATCTTCCCACCAGGAATGCATCTCCCCTTTCCCATTTCACCCTCTTCTTCAACCTTCTTCAATACAAAAGGCATCATTTCCCCTACCTGGGGGTTACCAGGTCTTTCCCCCACCCTCCCCCACCCTCCCAGGAATTTCCCAGGGTGGGGGTCTCCGGAGTGTTGGGAATGAGGAGCTCTTACCCAACTCCACGAATGCCAGGCCCAGCAGGAATCCCACCAGGAGTTTCTTCATGCTGAGAGCAGATCCAGGCAGCCAGGACAGATCCAGAGAGCTTCTCCCAAGGAGCTTTATATGTTTTCCCACCCTCCACCAGCTGTTGTTGAACCTGTGGGCGGATTCCCTCTGGGTGATCAGGGGAAAGCCCAGCTCCAGTCTGGATTGGGATTTGCAGAGGAACGAGTTCCCTGATGAGGTGACATCACCACAACGAGCAGACTCCTGCCATAACTCGGCTCTTCCCCAGGTTTATGTCCTGGGGCTGGTCCCATGGAAAAGGAAAAACACGGCTGGCACTGCAAGGTGTGGCCCCATGCCAGGGCTTGGATGGGGAATGTGACAAGGTTTGTTTGCTCCTTCCAGTCTGGCTCCACGAGCCCAGAGCTGGTTTGTGTCGCACGTGTTGCTCTGGCCAACTGTCAAGGGGCGAGTGTCAGCAGGCTGGGCTTCCACGTGCTTTGGAGAAATGATTCCACGGGCTGGTAGGGCTGGGGTTGCCCAAAGATGTCTGTTTTCCCAAAACCAGTTCAAAATCAAGCCTGATTTCTGGATCCCTTGGTATTAACTGAGCTGCTGGGCATGGGAATCACTTGGAGGCCAGTGGGATATGGTGCTTCCAAGTCTGCAATTGGGATAAATCACGTGGTCTCAGGGCCTGGGTCATGCTGGCAAAGCAGGATGCTGAGCCGCCCTTTGGAAAGCTGTCAATTATTTACCAATTTGTATTTTGAAGCTGGGAAATAAGCCCAACATGGAGCAATTAATCGATTTTCCCACTCCAGAACCTTCCTGATAGCAAGGAAGAAATTTGCTACCTTCCTGATAGCAAATTTCACTTTATCCACATCAGGGCAACCCTTTCAAACATCATAATTTATTTTGTATCTTATCCAATATTTGGGGAGACAGCTTCAAATGCTTGGAGCTGGGGAGAAATTATTTACTTCTCCCTTTGGACTGAGCTGCTGGTATTTTATATTTCACAGGAAAAGCTGATAGACTTTTCGTTGGGTTTGCTGTGATCCAAATTGGAAAACCCCGGTATTGTGCAATTTCCCATAAAACAGCTGAATAAGCCAAAGAGGCAAAGTTTGTGAATCACTGGAGCACTTGTAGATTTTAGGGCTGGAGATGAGGTGAGTGAAGGAGCTTTAATGAGGTGCTTTGCCTGTCACAGACTTGTCACGACAACACACGTGGGAATATTGGTGCCATTCCCAGCAGCCTCTCCTTCTTCCCAGATGGAGGATGGTTCCCAGTAACCTGAGAAGCGTTGCTAATGAAAATTTCCACAGCCACAGATGACACAAAGCTGACAGAGCTGTGGGAAAGGGAGAGAAAGACCTACACCCTAATCCTTCTCTATGAGGGTGAAAATGATCCTTTATTTTATCTTCCTGTGCTCTCTGAGCTCGGGTGCTAAAAAAAACCTGGATAAAATAATTTTCTGGGGACATAGGAAAAAATTCACTCAGTGAAAGCCACCAGACCTGGTTACATGCAGATCCTTGCTCGGAACTGGGCAGCTCAAGGCACATTTGAGCAATATCCTAATTAACAGCCATGAAACTGGAAAAGATCCAGTGCTTTCAGCATTCCAGGTGGTTGTGCCTCAACGGGAAAGTACAGTGGGGCTGGCACACTGAAGCTGCTTGGTTGATTGTGGAGTGGAAATGTCCATGGAGTGGCAAAATCCTTTCATACCTGAAAATCATTCCCTACCAAGACATTTTTGGGATAAATCTGTGTGGTTGAAAGAATGGGGATATAAATATTTAAATACTGTCTTAACTCTGTTTTAAAGGCTTTGAGAGTTTGGAGATTTTTCCATAAGGCAAAAAAACTGACAAAACACCAGAACTCCTGCAGAGGTGCAGCAGTGCCAGACTTCAGGGAAAGAGGATTTGAGAGTGTTCCAGCAAAATTTTGGAGGCAAGGAAAGACCTTTAAGTTCTGTTACCTTTAAGGTATTCCTTGATCTAAAGATAATCAAGAGCTTACAGAGAGATGGAGCCCTGGAAACAAACCCAAAACCCAAAACAAACAACCACAGGTGGTGTCCAGGTGTGTACTGGGACAGGAGGGATTTGGATTTTGATTTTGGAAGTGGCAACACCCTCCTGTCTTCCCAGGTAGAGTTCTACTGCCACTGTCAAGAACAAAATGGGATCCTAATGAAAAAAATAAAAAAACCCCAAAGCAATAATGAGGAGAGTGGGACAACAGGATTCACACCAAAAGATGACACTGGAATACACCGGCTCCTTTTAGCTTGGCAGAGTTAAGACAAGCCTAAGTTAAATGAGACTGGAAATTGAGGTTGTATCTTAAACACTAAAAAAAAAGTTGGGATTATTTCTGTAAGCAAGGGCAGGGAAGAAATCTGACCTGCTTTAAACCTGATAAGTATGTGGAAGCTGTGGTTTGACAGAGCAGTTAGGTAAGGCTTAGACAGCTTGTAGGACTCAGGAGGGCCTAAAAATTCCCCTCAGTCTCTGTCAGGGGAGGGATAAACCCTGGGAGAGGTTTTAAGCACTGACTGACAGGAGCCAGAAGGGACTTTGGTTGAAATGTCATTTCAGGGCTGGAGAGCTGAGAATACCAATGAGGCGTGGTGTGTTAGGGAGAAAGGTTTGTGTGCCAAAAGCCTTCAGGAATTCTCAGTGGGATCAATCCAAACCTTCTCCCAGCCTGTCCCTGGGAGACTGTCCTAATTTATAAGGTAATATAGGGAGGCATAATCTCTCTCTGCTTATCACAAGTACCAGGAAAGGCAGATGACAGATATTTGGTGTTTACGGGTAGGAAGGTGAAGTGCTTCACCTACACTAAATGCCCTCACAGTCAACTCTTGTTTGAATGATTGAACCCCACATTTTTATGAGATGTTCTGTGGCAGGGAGTGAACACCAAGCTTTACTCAGCTGTTCCAGTTGCCGATTATCAGCCACACATGAAATTAGTCCTGTGTAAAATGTTTCTACAATGATTTGTGGAGTCCCTACAGCCAGTGGCTCTTGTTGCACCTCTCTACTAAATTCAATTACTCACTGCTGCAATTTTCCTCTTCTCCATAGAAATGTATTTTGTCTGGGATATCTCCTGGATAGGCTTTGGTGGGCTCTCTGACTCTTTCTCTGTTCTCCAAGGCTTTAATCCTTCTGATGGTCCTTCTCTGAACTCCCTCTATTTCACCACCTTCTCTCCTACATTGTCCAGCCCAGATCTGGACATTTTCTTGAGCCATTCCATAGAATCCCAGAATGTTTTGGGTTGGAAGTGACCTTCAAGATCACCCAGTTCCAACCCCCTGTCATGGGCAGGGATACCTTCCACTATCCCAGGTTGCTCCAAATCCTGTCCAACCTGCCCTTGGACGTTTCCAGGGATGGGGCAGCCACAGCTTCTCTGGGCAGTCTGTACCAGGGCCTCCCCACCCTCACAGGGAAGAATTTCTTCCCAATATCCCATAAAACCCACCCACTCTCAGTTTGAAGCCATTCTCCCTTGTCCTGACACTCCATGCCCTTGTCCAAAATCCCAACACTCCATGCCCATGGTCCAAAATCCCTCTCCAGCTCTTCTGGAGCACCTCTTCAGCTACTGAGAGCTCACAACAAGGTCACCCCAGAGCCTTCTCCTCTGCAATCCCAGGAATAAACAGAACAGATCCACCTGCCATGATACAGACACCGACCAACCCTATCTGACACTGTGGTGATGTCATGGTAACCATGGCATAAATCTACATGTCATCAGTGTCTTTCCTGAGAGCTGATTTGCAGGATGGAGTCTGCTCCATTTCCCAGGTATCAGATTCCCAAGCATCCTGGTAATAATTGGTTTGCAGGAAAATACAGATCGTACTGTTGATCATTACACTCAGCCACCTGGAGTTCAGCTCCTGTGATTCCAAAGGGGCAGAATTTTTGCCAGGGGAATTTTTGGATTCTCCACCATCTTCACGTGTGACTCAGTAGCAGGGAACCTCTCTGCCCATGCCTGTGGCCGCAGCGATATTTGATGATCCAATGGAAGTTCCACCTCTCATGGGTGTGTGTCAACAACAAGACTTTGGGCTTGTTGGGGTGGAGTTGGTCTCCACCCTCCTGATGAAACTCTGCCACTGGGCAGGAAGGAATTCAGGTTTCATTGGGCTGGAAAAGGGGGAAAATGTGAGCACCCTTCTCCAAGGAGCGCTCCAGGTCTGTCTTCCACAGGCTGTTTGGTATTAAATGTTTCTCCTCCACGGGGAGTATAAAAAAAACCAAACCAGATTCACAGCTCTGATTCAGTCTCTAAAGAGCTCCTACACCTTTTTTTTTTCTGTGTCTGAGCTTCATTTTGCTGCTTTCCACCCCCTGTCTGAAGATGTGAGGTGAGAAGTTGAACCTCTCCAAGCAGAGAAGGGAACTGTACTTGCATTTCCCAAATTCTGGCTTAAGATCACTAATCCCAAGACTAAAAAGCAGGTGCTCCTAAGGATGGGAGGAAAGATTCCAGACTTGCTGGATTTTTACAAAAAGATGTAAAGATTTTTGCAAAAAGGTCAGTTGTGTTCAGGGTTCTGAGAGAAAAAAGGGGAGTCCGGGGATATGGTCATGTGGAGATTGGAATCATTGAATCATGGAATGGTTTGGGTTGGAAGGCACCCTAAATCTCATCTCATCCAACCTCCCAACTGTGGGTAGGGACACCTTGCACTAGACCAGGTTGCTCAAGTTCCTCTTCTTCCAGCCAGAAGACAATTCCTTCAGGCATCACCTGTGTTTGGTCCACCCTGGGAATGGAGGTCCCCCAAGCATTTTCTAAAAACAGCAAAAATGTCCAAGATGCGATTCTGGATTGGATCCCAGAGGGATGAAAATCCACAATTCAGGCATTTCAGGCTTCCTTTAAGCTGTATCAGTCCTACCATGGACTTGAGAGATCTCTAGCTAGTGTGAAGTGGTCCCTGAGTGTGTCACGTCCTGAACCCACTGGATTTGTTCCAGGGAATGCCCAGGCACACTCTGAGGGACAAGGATGTTTCCAGAAAGGTCGTTCTGGTTGGAAGGATGAGAAATTCAGGCACGAGCTGTGACAGTTGTGATCAAGATCAGAGAATGGATCCTGATCCCTTTTAAATTCCCTTTTTATTCCAGTGTGATTCCCTTTTCCATCCCAGTGAGAGTTGCTGCCAACCCTGTGTGAAAGTCCATGTGACTCAAAAATCAACAGTCCAGCACTTAGGAAGCCTGTGGCCATGTGATTTTCCACCTGAAATTTGGATTATTTGGAATAATGGGATTTTTAAACATTGGATAAGACCTCTGAGATCACCATCATATTCGCCATTAAACCATGTCCTCAATTGCCAGATTCATGTGGTTTTTTGAACACGTCCAGGCATGGTGACTCCACCTTTTTCTGGTACTTGAACACTAAAAAAGCCAAGGCTGAAGGATGCTGGGAACATTCCTTGGGGCTGCTGTTGGCTGAGATTCTCCAGTATTTTTTTCCATACTTTATTCAGCCGATGGCACTGTTGATTTCTTATCAACATTCTGCAGTATTAGGGCAACATGCAGAGACTGGGCAGTCACAGAGCTACTTCCTTCCCTTTGTCAGAAAGATTTTTCCCTCTTTTTCAACATTGGTTGTGCAGAGAAACACAAACTTGTCACTTGTCAAACCCAGGGACTGTCACCGAGTCTGTGAGTGAGAAGTGCCTGGCATCACTTTGTCAACCTTCAGCATCATCAGCAGTGCCTTTGAGTGACAGGTTGGCAGCAAAGTCTGTCGCCAGATACAGATCTGGATGAGTCAAGCTAAATAAGTAACCCCTGCTAAGTAATAAAATTAGCCTGTGCTGGGTGTTGCCATGGGGATCCAGCACAATAATGGGAATAGGGTGACAAGGAAGCCAATTCCCATCATTGGGGTCTGTATGGTCAAGGCATAAAGTTGTGGGAGTACCAACTAGCAGAAAATGTGGCAGAATTAGCCTTTGAAAATTTGTGGAGTCACGGGCAGATGGAAGCAAGACAAAAAGTCTGGAGTGGGAGTCACCTGGCCTAAGCACAGCCTGTCTTCTCTATCATAGGTGGCTCCTGGGTGACTCACTAGAGCTGTTTCTTTTTCCATTCAGGCAGACAAAACCAAATTTCATCAGATAAAAGCTTCATCAAAAAGTGGATGGCACTGGGGATTACCTGCTTCCCTTCACTGGCTTTAAAGGGAATCCTGCAAGGGTGGAGATGGGGTCACCTGGAGGCCTCTTAGTAAATGTGTGTGCTTTGTCATGGAACCGTGGAGCGGCTTGTGTTGGAAGGGACCTTAAAAACCATCTTGTTCCAACCACTGCCACAGGCAAGGACAGCTTCTGCTATCCCACATTGCTCCAAGCCCCATCCAGCCTGGCCTTGGACACTTCCAGGGATCCAGGGGCAGCCACAGCTTCTCTGGGAATTCCATTCCTCAGCACCCTCACAGTCAAGAATTCCTTCCCAATATCCCATCTAACCCTGCCCTCTGGCAGTGGGAAGATATTCCCAGTGACCTGTCACTCCATTCCTTTTCCAAAACCCCTCTCTAACTCTCCTGGAGTCCCTTCCAGTCCATGAAGGTCCAAGGTCTCCCTGGAGCCCTCCCTTCTCCAGGCTGGATATTCCCAGCTGTCTCAGCCTGGCTCCAGAGCAGAATGGCTCCAGCCCTTGGAGCATCTCCATGGCCTCCTCTGGACTTGCTCCAGCATCTGCAAATCCCTCAGCTGTTGGATTCCAGAGCTGGATGCAGAATTCCAGGTGGGATCTCACCGGAGTGGAGCAGGGGGGCAGAATCCCCTCCCTCGCCTGCCTACACTGTGGGGACACAGCTCAGGACACAGGGGAGCCTCAGGGCTGCCTTTCCCTGCCAGAACAACTCTCAGGCACATTCTGGGATTCTTGGAGTGTCCTGTGCAGGGCCAGGAGCTGGACTTGGTGATCCTTGAAGGTTCCTTCCAACTCTGGACTTCCCTTGAATTTTGCCAATCTATCCCAGCAGGACCATGCTCCTTCCTCATCCATCCACGTGTCCAACTTCAGTGACCACATCCAACTCTCTCTCCATTTGTTGTCCTGCTTCTTGGCTTCCTACGTAATTCCACAGCCATTTGGCTTTGCCAATTAATTTTGATTTAATCCCGACTTTAGCTCCTTTTTGCCTCCAACACCACTGACGAATCGTGTCTTTCCTTCCTTGCCCATCCCTTCCCTCCCTGCAGACAAGTTTTTGAGGTTTCACACCCTGATTTCTGGGATCAGGAGTGCAAAGCACTTGGAATAATATTGTCCCCTCATCCAGCCAAGTTTTGGGATGATTCACTTTTAGATAGGCAGAAAAATGTTGATATATAGATAAATATGTTGATATTCAGATATATTTGTTGATATCCAGAGAAAAGAGAAGTGATATGGAAGTTTAAGGGTATGGATGCAAAGTGTGAAGCTTGTGGTTCACTGAAATCAAAGATTCAGAAACCTCTTTGGGGTTTTTTTGGTGTAAAAAGAGGAAAAATGGAGAAAAAATTTCTAGAGAGAGAAACTGTGGCCTGACATGGGTGAATAATTTCAAAGATTATTCCAGAAATGAGAGGGAAGCCTAAACGAATGGATGAAAATGGAGCAGCAGACAAAACAACATGAGAGAGGTGAAGAAATATATGAAGTAAAAATTTGCAATAGTCAAAATGACTTAGATCTCGATAAAGACATTGAATGTTATTTATTCATTTATTTAAAATGAATTATTTAAAGTTATTTAAATATTATGCAAAATTATTTAGCCTTTAAATTGAGAAGCAAAATAAACTAGTGATAGATGAAAAATGAATATTAAATTAGCCACTTGTTTATTCAATATATAAAATGTTTTTGATTTTGGGGGTAAAGACAGCATTAAAAAAAAGTGTCCAGAAAAGGAAACAACCACAACTGAGGTGGAACAAAAAAATTCAGTGTGTTCAAGCTGGGACAAAGCAGGACAGGATGTTTTCCATCCCAGAACTCTTGGAGAACTGAGATACAGAACAACACGTCCAGGTCCACTCCCAAATATTGTTTATAAATTGGTCAAGGCAAAATCATGAGGTCAGAATTTAACCTCTAAATTAAAAAGAGGAGAGGTAACAGCCTCTGTCTGACTTCAATAGAATGCCAGGGGTAAAATCAAGGTTTGAAGGAAGGAAAACAATAAAAAACACAGAAAAATACTTAAAATACAATGTTGTATTTGCTGTTTTCATGTTAATAAAGTCAGATTTTCAAGAGTTTAGCAAAGTAATAACATAGACTGATGTGGGAATATTTATTAAGATGGCACAGATGGAAATTAAATTTATATAAGATGGGTGAGAATTTTTTAAAGGTCTGGCAGTGGAGGAGCTGGAAATATTTTAAGTGTTGGGAGTGGAATATGAGCCTGGGGAAATTCATCAGGACCGTTCCTCACTTTTGGACTGCTCTTGCTTAATATTTTCTGTTAAGACCTTGAAAGATGCCAAACAGGAGGGAATTTACTGGTGGCACAAATTTGGGAAGCCTCAGCAATTCCAGGAAGGATCAGGGTATCATGAACAAGCAGGTGGCTTGGATGCAAGTCATGGATTAAATAGGATCATCCACCATAATAAGTCAATTGCACGGTAAACGAGGACGTCACCTGGAGATGATTGGGAGATGAGAGACACGGGAATTCTTGGGTGATCCCGTCTGGAATCTCTGTCAGGCACCTGATGGAGCATGGAAAAGGTGCAACACCGGCTGCATTTCCCCACCTGTGACTGAGGGACCTGAATTCCTATCCAAAGGATCACAAGGAGTTGAGAATGAGGGAATATGAAACCAAAAGGGAAGATTTAATAAAGAGGGAGAGCGGCTTTTCACACAGGCAGATGGCAATAGGACAAAGGGGAAATGGTTTTAAACTAAAAGGGGACTTACATCAGAATTTGGGAAGAAATTCTTCCCTGTGAGAGAGGGGAAACAATGGAATAAGTTGCCCAGAGAAGCAGGACAGGGCTTGGAGCAACCTGGGATAGTGGAAGGTGCCCCTGCCCATGGCAGGGGATTGGAACTTAATAGTCTTGAAGGTACCTTAAACCTCAAAACTTTCCATGATTCTGAAAGTGATGAGATTTCTTTCCCAAAGATGGACACAGAACAGCAGGGAAGAATTGCCTGAGATAAGAAAAATGGTGGCACTAGAGAAAAACAGTCCTTCACTTCTCCATATAAACATTCCAGGTTTAGTGCCAGCCTGGGAGCTCTCAAGGCTGGAGAACTGATCCACGTTCATGACGGGAAAATTGGATGGAGACACAGAAGGTTTGGACTGGTTTGGACTGAATATAAGCAGTGGTTTTGCCAGACACTTGAGTGGAAAGGCTTATGACTTTCCCAGGAGTGACATTCCAGGAAAACCTTTAGTCTTGGCAGCCTCCAATGCCCAGCTGTCCATCCAATGCTCCAATGTCTATCTGTCCTGGATAGATGTCCTGTCATCCAATGATTTTGGGTAATGCCTCATTTGGGGTTCCAGGTTAGCAAACACCCCCCCAGAGCTAAAAATAAGAGTTTATGGCCAGTGCTCAGCTCTGGGTACAGATGAATCCAGCTCTTCCACACTCCACTATTTCAGCAGTGCCGGTGCCCTGGCAATTCATGTTTGGATAACGCTGAGATTTGGAGTGGTAGAAGTGGGTGATGGAGGAAGAAGAGCCCAGGTAAGATTTCCATTGGTTTGGGGGGGAACTCAGCAGGCTTGAAAGTTATTCCATGTGTGAGTGAGGTGAGACTAAAATTTACACCTTGTTTCTGCTAAAAACACTCCCAGGTCTCATGGCAGCTCTGCCAGGATGGGGTTGGAGGAAGGTGACAAGGAAAATAAGGGTGACACATAAGTGGAATATTCGCTGTGCTGTGATGTGTGAGATCTGTTTACCTTAATATCCTATTAAATATATTGAGAGGCTCAGAGGGTTGGGACTGTACAGTTTGTAGAAGAGAAGCTCTGTGGTGACCTTAGTGCCTGTTCCAGTTCCTGAAGGAGCTCCAAAAGAGCTGGAGAGGGACTTTGGAAAAGGGGTGGAGGGACAGGACTGAGGGAATGGCTTCCTACTGCCAGAGGGCAGGTTTAGGTGGGATATTGGGAAGGAATCCTTCCCTGTGAGGATGCTGAGGCCCTGGCACAGGTTTCCCAGAGAAGCTGCGGCTGCCCCATCCCTTGAAGTGTCCAAGGCCAGGTTGGATGGGACTTGGAGCAACCTGGGACAGTGGAAGGTGTCCCTACCATGGCAGGGGTTGGAACTGGATGATCTTTCAGGCCCCTTTCAACCCAAACCATTCCAAGATTCTGAACCTGATATTGGTGGAGCAGACAGGACCCTTCTCCTCTTGGTCTCCTCTTGGAGACACAGCCCCATCGTGTGGGGCAGGGCAGAGCATCCACCCTTCACCAACCACCTTCACAGAGAGTCTGCATTGTCTCTTTGCCTCTTGCATCCCTGGCTGTCCTCAGGGTGCTGCCTGCTCCTGATCCCACCGTTGGGTTGGAAAGAGGCAGCTGTGAGCTTTGCTTTATCTGGAGGATTTGGGCTTGTTCATGTCGACATCTAAATCACAGAGCCAACAAAAGTTTCCCCTGTCATTTCCATGATGCAAAGGTGTCCACTGGTTTTTATTTCGTGGTGAATCACCGGGGTGGTGGTGGCAGGGCATTTACCTTGGCACAGCCACACGGTGTTGTGGCTTTGCTTCCTGGTCTGTTTGGGCTCCACCCTTGGTGTTTTGGGGTTCTTTACAGAAAGCGTGGTGAAATCTCTGCAGGGAAAGAGCCAGCTGTCCTCAACAGGTTGGATTAGATTAGATTAGAATAGATTAGATTAGATTAGATTAGATTAGATTAGATTAGATTAGATTAGATTAGATTGGATTGGAATTTTCAGTTGGAAGGTTCATGCAATGCCCTTCCAGTCCAAGTCCCTGACCAATTCGGGGCTGACCAGAATTTAAAGCCTATTCTGAAATACAAATTCTGACAGACCTGAGGTACTGACCACCTCTCCAAGAGCTGTTCCTATGTTTGACCACTCTCTTGGCAAAAATTCCTTCCTGATGTCCAGTCTATGCCTCCTCTGGTGCAGCTTTGATCCTTTCCCACAAGTCCTGTTCCTGGGTCCCAGGGAGAAGAGCTCAGCATGTCCCTCTCCACTTTGCCTCCTCAGGGGTTTGCAATGAGGTTCCCTCTCATCCTCATTTTCTCCAAACTGGGCAAACCTAGAGCACTGAAGGGTGTTCCTTCCAGCCCTTCTCCAGCTTTATTGCCCTCACGTGGATGCGTTCCAGGACATTCCCATAATTCCTAATTTGTAGGGCCCAGAATTGCACAGAATGTTTTAGGGGAAGCAATGCTGGACACAGCAGGATAATCTCCCTGGACGCAGCCCAGGATGTGGTTTGTCCTCTTGGCTGCCAGGACTCACTGGTGACTCCTATGGAATTCCTGACAGATCCATTCTGCAGGACTGGTTTCCAGTCCCTCCTCTCCCAGTTTATCTTGTGCCTAGCATTGCTTCATCTTAGACGCAGAATCTGTCATTTAGACCTGTTAAATTTCATCCCATTAACCATTAATTTCGTTCTCTTTGACAGCTGGGGAATAAACACCCATCTCAGGCTCTATTTCCATTCTTTGCATCTTTTCCACTTTACACAAAGGTCTCTGGGAATGAGGCATTTCTCTAGAACAGAGTCACAAAACTTTGGAGGAAAACAAACATTTCCAGCCTGGATATTAAGAATTCCTGCTGAGCATGGAGAATACTGATGTGCAGCCCTGGGTGTGAGGATTTTACATGGACCAGCAACAGCAATGACCATTTGTGTAGACCTTGACCTGGGTTGAGGCAGTGACTGGTTGAAGACACTTTGAAAAGGGTTTGGACATATCCATTTTGGGAGCTGGTTTTGGGAATGGTTTTTGGGAATGGTTCAGTCTGAGAACTCTTGAATCCATTTGGAAGAGGAGTTTCCTTCACCAGATTACTCAGATTTCTCCTGCCCCAGCAATCCCACAGTTCAATGTCACATTTTTACACAAAACCCCTCAGTCTCTTCAAACACCTTCAGCCTTTCACTGTGCTTCTCTACTGCAATAAATATTATTTGTTGGTTAAAACTGATATTGCAGAGCATCTGAAAAATTGAAGACCATGGAATCATGGAAATATTTTATTTGGAAAGGTTGTCAAAGATCCTCTCAACCAACTCCCTGCCACGGGCAGAGACAGAGATGCTGAGGACGAGTCTCTGGCACTGAAGCTGACTAAAAATATGGTCTGTGATTCTTTTTCCTGCCAAAACCCACTGGTTGTATCCAAACTGCCTCTGGGAATGGTCTTTGGGTTGTTTTAACTCCTCTGCTACCCCTAGGAATTGTTTGGCAGACTACCCCTGACCTCAAACCGTGCTGGTGACAGCAGGGATGAGGAACCTCCAGTGCCCTCCACCGTCCTGGAACTGTGACCTCTGGGCCTGGGACTGGCTGATCCCATTTCTACAAGGCCAGAAAAGTAGTAAGTTGTTTGTATTTTGCGTTCCATGATTTTTATGGAAATATTTTTCTCACTCTTTATTCAACCCACATTTCTGGGTGGGTGTATCCCAACCTTCTGTGCTCATTGAGCAGGATCCTTCCAGGGAATACAATGTGTTTCAGGATGTCTTGGGCTTGATTTATCCCCAAATGGGCTTCATAACTTGTACAGTAATGTTAAAAAAAAATCACAAAGGGACAATAAATTTGGGGGATAGCCAAGAAGTGAATACATTTAATTTTTTGTGGTGTTCCAAGTGTCAGGGAATTCTCGATTCCTATGGGCACAGGTGACACTGATGAAAACCCTGCAAGAATTTCTGACAGGGACATGCTGGCAATGAATCCCTGCTTCCCATGGATACTGTGAATCAACAGATCTCCATGGCAAAGGCAAATATTTCTTTTCCTCACCAAAGGGATGAGGAGAAGCAGGGCAGAGCTGGCCCACCTGATAACAGAACATTTGCTGCAAAAACATCAGAGAAGATAAATTAATTGGCTGGGATTATGAAGGGCAGGGAAACAGCTGTCTTTGATAGTCCATGGGTGTGAGAATGTTGTTAAATGCTCTGTCATTTTTACTGCAAGGCAGCTGGAGCCAGTCCAAAGGCAATGAGTGGAAATGAGCGCCTCATTCATGACAAGGAATTACCATTCCCAGCCTCTTCCCTGCAAGAACAAGAGTGGAAAGGGTTGTTTTCCCAATTGTTTTCTTTTAAATACTCCAGTTTTATTTTAATAGTCAAATTCTGATGGCAAATCTGCTTTTACTTTTCTAAATTTTCTTCATTTCCCGTGCAGAGGAATGGAATAGGGCAGGTATATTCCAATTATCACATTTCAAGTAATGATTTGAAATCTTGGCCACACCTTCCTCTCTTTTTAATTATGGCAGTTAAAAACGTGTAAAAAAAATAATATTTCAAGCAGGATGAATGATCACCCTCCTCCTCATTAAAGAAACACTGGAGGTTACAGAGAGAGATTACATCATTTTTTTCTTGAATTTTTCTGTGAGAGCAGACAAATCTGTTATTTTTGCGAGTTCAAAGGCTGCTGCCAAATGTAAATCCAAAAGCAGACATCACAACTCATTTGGCACCTGTGTGTGGCACCACCCAGGTTTGTCCCTGCAAATAACTCAGTGTGTTATGACCCCTGAGGAGATCAAGTCCATCACTGCACTTTCACTCCCCAGCCCTGGGTGATGTCCTCATTCCACAGATTCCCTCGAGGCCAGATTGAATCTGAATGAAAATAAACAGAGAGAAAAGAGAAAAATGTTTTTTTGCCTTTTCTGACTCAGCCCCACGCCTGTCACCTCTCTTTACAGGGAGGTGGTGACACTACCCCAGCCAGGGAGGGCCACCAGCAGAGCTGGGAAAAGTTCCAGGGCTGGGTCATGGTGTCTTTGAGTGATTCATGTGGGGAGCCACTGGCAGAGGTGAGCAGGTGCCTTTAAATTTCATTATTCCAGGCACAGAGGTTATTCCAGTGTCAGGGATGAACTTGTCTGGTGCAAAAAAATCTGGGAAAGTCACATTACAAGAGCTTTTTTACTGAGTTGATGGCTTTTAAGGTGGTGTCTCCATAAAATATGGATGAGGAATCAGAGAAGCCATGGAGGGAGTAAGTTGGGGTTGGAAGAGAATCTGAGCATCAAAAGCATCATCAGATGGGTCAGAGCAGCACCTGTTTTGCAAAGAGTCCTGGAAAGGAGTTTGGAAAAGCATTGAGAGAGCCCAGGATAAGGTCAGAAATGAGGGATCAAGGGACCTCTGGCACATGGAGCTGTCAAATGGCAGGATGGGGGTGGGAATAGTCAAGATGCCATGGTATGAACTTGGCTTGTCCTGTCTGAAAGACAGCTACAATTCATTAAGAGAAGTTCTGCAAAGGACAGGAATTTGGGTTGGTTTTAGTGGTAATGATGCCTTAGGATTTAAGCTTTTATATTTTTCATGTATTTTTTATATATTCCTGCAAAGGGTGGGAATTTGGATTAGTTTTTAGTGGTAATGATGCCTTAGGATTTAAGCTTTTATATTTTTCATGTATTTTTTATATATTCCTGCAAAGGGTGGGAATTTGAATTGGTTTTTAGTGGTAATGATGCCTTAGGATTTAAGCTTTTATATTTTTCATGTATTTTTTATATATTCCTGAAAAAGGGATTTGGATTGGTTTTTTGTGGTAATGATGCCTTAGTATTTAAGATTTTATGTTTTTCATATATTTGTAATCCTGTAGTTCTTTAGTGCATAATTCTAAAGTTCATATGCAGAGTTAGCTACTGCTTTCCCATTTTGGTTGGACAAAACAATTCTTCTCTAGGCCTGGGAATCAAGGACACCTCCCTGTCTCAGGCCCTGAGAAATGCAAACAAAAGTGAGTTGGGGGGGAGCAAACCTTGGGCAAATTACTTCATTACCTGAAGCTGTAATTAGATTAATCCCCAATATGCAAATGGACCAAACTTATAAAAGTATAAAACCCCGTGACTCATTGTCTGGTTTTTTTGGGTGTAGCTTCTGGGTGGGCTTTGTCTGCCCAAAATGTATCTGAAAGCCCTTCAATAAATATAATTATTTTTATCCTCTTAATTTTGTCTGGCCCCTGTTTTTAGGCAGCTCTGAAAACCATCAGTTTGGCATCAGTTTAATAAGAGGTGGAGGAGAGCTAACTGTTCTATTTATCTCCAAAAACACCTTCATTGCACAGCAACACGTGCGTGATTCAGAGCAGGAATGTGGCTGGGCAGGGCGGGCTGGGAGCAGATCAGCCTTCCCCAGCTGACTCTGTGAGATCATTTTTAGCCTCAGTCTCTCCCCTGGCCCGTTAAAGTCACTATCTGAGCATCTCTGAGTGTTCAGATGTTATCAGGTGTTGGGCTTGATAACATCTGAACAAGGCAGAAGAATGGAAATGCTGTGGGACTCGCCCTGGGCCGTAAAGGAAATGTGGAGCACAGCAAGGAACTGCAGGTCCTTAAGTCCAGCTTAACCAGCCTCTCTGCCCCACAGACTTTCTCCAGTGGTTTAAATCCAGTTTTTAATCAGCTGCTGCAAACTGGGTTAATTTCAGAGGAATTTGGTGACAGTTTCAGGCTGATAAAGGCGCTGGATGTAAATTCTAATGTGCTGTAGGAAACACTGGATGGCCCAATCCTTATCCACAGGGATGATGAATAATGGTTAATTGTTCCAGGAGTAAAGAGAATTCATGAAGCCTTAGAATCATGGAATGGTTTGATTTGGAAGTAACCTTCAAGATCATCTTGTGGTGGGCAAGGACAACTTCTTCTAGACCAAATTGCTCCAAGCCTCATCCAACCCGTCCTGGGACACTTGAGTTTTTTAAAGACCATGTTGTCAATTTTAGGCCTTTTCAGAAATGTGGAGAGGACAGAATAATTGATAAAACTGTTTAAGAAGCAGCTTCCTTGGGCAAAATACACCCAGCCTTGTTTTTCAGATGAATATTATGCTTGTATGTCCTGCAGCAGCTCTCAGGATGTTTTAACAGCACCCAAAATATAAATTATCACAGATTTCTGCACCAACAGAGCATGCTGGTGACAGAGGGTTCAGGGCAGAGCAGAGGGACCTGACCCAGAGTCCTGTTGAGATTTATGATGGGTTTAAAGCAGGAGGGGGAACCAACCTTTCTGCCAAGATGCAGTCCCAGCCCTTGGGAAAACATCCCTTTCTCTTCCTGGTCCTGCCCTGGTCCAGCCCAGGTTCTGATCCACACCTGAGTCATTTATCTGCCCCAGTTTGCCACCTTCTTGCCCTTCCCAGAAGTCAGAGGGTTGTTTTTGAGGCTGCTCTGTCGGTGACCTGGTGGGACAGAGAGGTTTGGGGCTATTACAGGTGCTGTGCAGGTGCCATCAGTTCCACAGGAGGTTCCTGCTCAGTTCGCTCCTGTTTCTCTCCCAGTCTTGGCCTCTCCCAGCTGCACCTTCTCTAAACTATCTCACCATCAAATCATGGAATCCTGGAATACCTTGGGCTGGACCCCCCCCACCATGGACAGGGACACCTTCCACTATCCCAGGTTGCTCCAAACCACATCCAACCTGGCATTGGACACTTGCAGGGATCCAGAAGCAGCCACAGCTCCTCTGGGAAAACCTGTTCCAGGACCTCACCACCCTCCCAGGGAAAAATTCCTTCCCAATATCCTGTCTAAACCTGTTTTCTGACAGTGGGAAGCCATTCCCTGTGCCCTGTCCTTCCATCCCTTGTCCAAAGTCCCTCTCTGGCTCTCCTGGAGCCCCTTTAGCCACTGAAACCCTTTCCCAGAGCCTTCCCTTCTTCAGGCTGAGCAACCCTCACTCTCTCTGCCTCTCCTTATGGGAGAGGTGCTCCATGCCATCCTGCCTGTGCAACTTCCAGATACATCCACAGAGAGGATTTATCTCTGGCTAAATCCAGATGAGAATCACTCAGAGGTCAATCCTGGACTCCTTCAGAGCAGAAATTGGGAGCAGAAATTATCCCTTGAGCCTCTGAGTGTTTAGACATTGGATCTCAACCACCAGAGCTTGGGAAAGCCATCTCCTGGATCTGGGAAGAAACTCCACAGTTACATGCTTGAGGAAGTAGATGGCATTGACATAAGACCAAAAGGTTAAACTGGAACAGCCCCCATTTATACCCCCCATCTTACTTTTGGGGACAAATTCCCAAAATTCCCATCCCTGGAAGTGTTCAAGGCTGGGCTGGATGGGGATCTAAGCAACCTGGTCTAGTGGAAGGTGTCTCTGCCCACGGCAGGGCCATGGAATGGATTGATTTTCAGGTGGTCCCTTCCAACCCAAACCATTCCATGGTTTTAGGAATGTGTTTGCTCCAGAAGCTGAAAGAGGCTGTTTCACCCAATTTCCCTGACGACTCCAATGGCTCTGGTGCCACCATGCCTTGCCCACTTAAATTCCCAGTCTCCAGAAAACACCACTGCAGCCAAATTGCTTGTTGGGAATGGCTTCTGGATGTGGAATTGTTTCAGAAGGTGCACACAAGGCATTGAGGTGTCAGGGACATCCTTGCAGTGCAAGGAGAGGATTCCCTGGAATGAAGAGCTCATGGAGTTGGTCACCCATGCAGAAAACAGCCTGTCTGGAGGACCTACAGGTGGACAAACCCCTTTTCAGGATTATGACTCAGGAGGTTTTGAAAAGCCAGAATAAATCACTGCACTTGTCCCAAATCCTCCCTTCACCAATAACCAGATAGGATTCCTATAAACAAGGTGACTCATTCTTGATTTCCTCCGGGGAAACCCCTTCCCAGCTTCCTACAATTAGCAGCTTCCTTACAATTAGCCCTGCATCCCGAGGATTTATGAGCTTTTCACAACAGCAGACGGTGTCATGATCTCCTGACATCCCTTTGACTTCATCCCAAGTGGGATTTTGACCCTTGTCCCATGGCTATGGATCCTCCAGGTGACTCATCTCCCCAAGGGAAATGATTCCCTGTTATTTCAGCCTGTGGATCTCCACATCCTTGGCAGCTCCAGTAGGTTTTAAGATGGAAGAGAGGAATTTGGGACTCTTGGCCAATATCCCTCCCCTTTTAATCCTCCAACTACCACTGTTCTGACTTCATAGCTCCTTAAATCCTGTTTTCCCACCCAGGGCTCTCCCAGATCCATGATCTATGTTTTCCTCCTTGGTTTTTTTACCAGATCTCTCCATGTGGGTGTACCTTGGAAAACACACCTGAGAGTTTCTCTCAGGCCTCTTTCTATGGAGCTTTTCCTGCTGCCTTTGATCTCCCATTGCCAGGTGGGAACATCTGAATTTATATCCATAAAATAAATCAGCTGGAGAAGGCATGGAATAACTTTGAATCCATAGTCACAGAGAGGGCCTATTACTGTTTATGAGAGATGTTAGAGAGTCTGCCTTGTCCTCAGACACCTCATGGGTGTTGTTGAATCTCAAACCACTGGCCTTGGAACACTGATCCAGCCTGTCCAGATCCCTCTGCAGAGCCTTCCTGCCCTCCAGCAGATCAACATCCCACCCAATTTGGTGTCATCCATGAACTTCCAGAGGCTGCTCTTGACCTCCTCATCCAGATCATCAATAAATATATTAGACTGACTCCAGTACTGATCCCAGGGGGACCCCACTGGTGACCAGCCACCAGCTGGATGTGGCACCATTCCTCACCACTCTGTGCCTGGAATCCAGCCAGGACTGCACCTTCCCAAACCTTAGTCTGCCAGTTTTTCCAGGGGAACCTCATGGGAAGCAGCATCATAGGCTTCCCTGAACTCCAGGGAGATACATCTGCAGCCTTTCCCTCCTCCTTTGGGGAGGTTACCTGGTCATAAAAGGGACTTCAGGTCACATTGCACAGCAATGACCTGGGCTGGACATTGGCTGGACATAAAACACCCACCTGCAGCTCCGCTGTGGGCAGAAATAGATGACTGAGTGATAGACACAGCTGGTGGAGAAATAACTTTATTTTAGGTGTTTTGCAGATAACATGAACACACATTTCCTTATCTGGTAGCACTGGAGCTTTGCAATGAGATTAAAGCAGAAGCCATCATATGGCAAAGAGCTGCCATCAGCTCGCAGGGTGCTGGGTGCCCAACGCACCCCACTGCTCCTGGTTACAATTCCTGCTATTAGAGCGGTGCTCCGAGATTTCTGTGGTCATGGGAGGCATCTTTGCTCCTCAGAATTTGTTGCTGAGGACGGTCCAGAGCACTCCAGCCGCTATCCCTCCGGCCAGCCCGTAGCTGGACCTCACACTGCCTGCAGCATTGGTGTTGCAGAGGTCGCTGCTGCAGCAGGAGATGTTCCTGTTGCCCACGCTGAAGTCCTGGTAGGATGGTTCACAGGAGGAGTCACATCCCTTGCTGATGATGCTGAAGAGCCCCACAACCCCTGGGAGGAAAGCGGGATCATTATTAGAAGGACTAAGCACAAGCCAATCCTTGTGGAACTGAAAAATGGGACGCTCGTTCTGTGGGACAAAAATCGGAATTACAGAATGGTTTGGGTGGGAAGGGACATTCAAGATCATCTCATGCTCAGGGATACCTTCCACTAGGCCACTACCTCTGGGAGGAAAGCAGGACCATTATTACAAGGATTCAGTACAAGCCAATCCTTGTGGAACTGAAAAATGGGACGCTCGTTCTGTGGGACAAAAATCGGAATCCCAGAATGGTTTGGGTGGGAAGGGACATTGAAAATCAGCTCGTGGGCAGGGACACCTTCCACTAGGCCAGGCTGCTGCAAGCCCTGTCCAACCTGGCCTTGGACAATTCCAGGGATGGGGAAGCCACAGTTTCTTTGGGCCTCACCACTCTCAAAGCAAGGACTTTCTTCTTAATATCCCATCTAACCCTGCCCTCTCTCATGTGAAGCCCAATCCCAAATGTTGCACAGAGCCTTTTAACACCTGGGAAATTATGGAAACCCAGCTGTTCCCATTTCAGATGGCACAGTTATTGTTTGATTTGTTTCTGAGAGGCACAGCCCATCTTTTTGACCTTTTTTGGCAACCACTGGTTACCAGAAGATTTTGACCTCCAGGAGATTTTACCCATCCTTCTCCAGGAGATCTAAAATCCATCCTGGGCACCAAATCTTTACCACGTGCAATAAATAACAAAGTCCTACAACATCTTGGCTCTCCTGCATACCAATGTCATGGATTTGCACATTCCCAACTGGGATAATTCCTACTGGAGGCATCTCATCTACTGCCTGATAGAGAGGAGCTTAAATGTGGCCCTGATGGGTTTTGTGCCCCAGGTCCAAGAGCAGCTCAGCTGTTGGCACAGATCTGGACAGGGCAAACCAGATCTAGAACAGGAGGATAAAATCCCAGTTTTTCAAGTTTACCCACGGACACAGAGATGAAATTTTGTCACTTTCATTGATTTCACCTCAAATCAGCACCTCTTAACTTCACATCCAGGATGGACCAGGCTCAGCCCCTCCCATTCTAATTCATGTTTGCAAATATTGCAAAAAAATTAACCATTGCCCTTGCAGGCAAATAATTTTTGGTGCTGTGAAAGAGAAATAAACTTAATTTTGCACAGCTGAAAGACGTTTGCACACTGAGGTTTGCTGGCCCAAACCACCTGGTGTATCCAGACTGGCTGAGCCTGGATGGGACCCCTGAGGCTGAGAAGAGGTTTGGCTCCAACTTCCCAACTAAGACATTTTCCACCCCTGCTTTTCCTTACGGATCACGTCTGTCTTGCACACGTCGTTCGCTCTACACGTCTCTACCTTCTGGCAATTGGAGTTGCTGAGCTGGGAGGTGCAGTTGTAGCATTGCAAAGATGAACCTGCAGGAGACCAGGAGGGGTTAGGAGAGAAATCAGGGGATAATAGGATGGTTTGGGTTGGAAGGGACTTTAAAATCACCCTCATTCCACCACTTTGCTGTGGGAAGGGACAACTTCCAGTTGACCAGGTTGCTCCAAGCCCCATCCAATCTGGATTTGGATGCTTCCAGGGATGGGGCAGCCACAGCTTCCCTGGGCAGCCTGACCTATTTTTTTACCACTCTCACTTTAAGAAAAGTCTTCTTATAGTTCACCTAAATCCACCCTCTTTTAGTTTTAAAAAATTACCCTTTATCCTATCCCAACAGGACCTCCTAAAAATTTATCACCAACTCTCCTGGAGCTTCTTAGGCACTGAAAGGGGCTCTGAGATATCTCCAGAGTCCTCTCTTTTCCAGGGTGAACACCCCCAGCTCTCCCAGCTCCAGAGGAGAGAGGCTCCAGCCCCTCAGAGCATGGAGACCCCCATGGAAACCTCCATGGTCTCCTCTGGACTTGCTCCAGCAGCTCCATGTCCTTCTGATGCTGGACTCCAGAGCTGGACCCAGCCCTGCAGGTGGGGAACAATTCTACACCTCTCATGTATCTTCAATCTATCCAAAGCTCTCCAGAGAATTAAGCCAAGAACTTGCACTGGGAAACAGAACCATTCCTGGGGATCTTCAAAGGAAGATATCACCTCTGCTCAGGGAAAAAAAAAAAGGGTTTTTCCCTTTTTTTGGTGGATAATAATAGACCTGGTTGAGGTGGGAGTCAGGCTTGGCAGGTGCTGGAGATATTTTGGATGTAGTCTGTGCAGTGAGGGAGCAAAAAGAGAGCAGAGGGATAGCAGGGCTTGAAGAGGATCGTGGAATGGTTTGGATTGGAAGGATCAGGGACACATCCCTCTAGACTAGGTTTCTCCAAGCCCCATCTGACCTGGCCTTGAGTGAGGGATGAAGAAGGAATTTGCAAAGTCTCTTCCATCCCCGTCTCAGTTCTTAACTTTTGACTTGCCCTTTCCATCATGCCCTCCTAGAAATCAAGGTGTAAATGGCTTTCACCTCTCTCTGACCACCCCTCATGGAAATGCCACTCCACAGGGGATGGAAATCAGTGCTGGCCACACCTGCTGGGCTGCTCTGTGCATCCAGCAAAGGCAGGAAAAACTTGGCATCTCCCAAGCATCCAGCCCTGGTGAAAAATTGTCCCCAGAGGAGCAAGATTATGGTGTAATTTCCTGTTCCTGTCACCTACTTGTGCCCCAGGGTGTCACTGGAGCCTTGCAAGTGTCAGTTAATAAATAAATAAATAAATAAATACATTAATTAATTAATTAATTAATTTCCTTGAGCCCCATGACCACCAAACTTGCATCATGAATCCCCCAACTCCATACCCCAATGCCTGAAATTCTTTTTTAGGACACTGAAAAGCCCTGTTTGAAAATTAGTGATTGAAAGAATTAATTTGAGGCACTCTGTCCAAGCCTCTCTGGCATAGATGACTGATGCAGTTGCAGAGGTGAGGAGCCAACCCTCAATTTGTCTGAGTGCTGCACTGTTCTCACACTGATCTGACTTTTATAGCAATAAAAGTCAAATTTTGAGTGTTCTGATGGAAGCTGGCAGACAGAAAGGTCTGAGGGCTGTGCAAGACCCTTCACAGCTTATTCCTTAAGCATCCTCTGCTGTTTGAGAAACTGCTCAAATTTGATTCTTCTCTTCTCTGGTAATAGGGAAAAGCTGCTTTAAACCCAATTTTTTTCTTCTCAGTGAAGCTATAAAAACTTGACATTATCTAAACCCTACCCATTCAGTCTATAAAATAACACATTGTGGCATAGCCATTTTTACTGTCTCACTAAAATTCTGGAAATCTGGGCAGAGTCAGGGTCTACTTTTGAAAGGAAGAGTCAGAAAAAAAGTTGGTAGGAAACATTGCATAAATGTTGCAATTTTGATGGCCTGGGAAGAAGGAAAATAATCCTCCCATCCCACTTAGCCCCTCCCCTTCCCCCTTAACTGTATGGTCTGGCTGAAAAAAAAATTGAATTTTGATTAATTCAGGATTCAGGGTTTATCTTTCCTGGAAGCTTCTCTCCCCAGCACTCGGATCCCACCATCCCCATGTGGGATGTGCATTTTTCCCACTCAACACCCACCCAAAGAGAAATACCTTGGTACGACAACGTGCCAACATCTGTCTCTTCCCTCATTGCCAAACCCCACCACAAATCCTCCTTCCAGACTGAAAACCTGCAGGGAGGGATGGGGGGCAGATCCTCTGTGGGGTCTTACCTGAGTCCACACACAGGAGAGCTCCCAGCAGGAGCACAAGGAAAGCCTTCATCTTGGAATGACCTTTCTTGGGGCTGCCTCTCTGGGTTGTTTCCTCCCGGGGCAGGTTATATATCCTGGGAGGCCGGGCGTGCCCACAAGGTCATCCCTGAGAAGGCACCTGAGGGAGCTGCTGGCAGCACCAAGGGAGGGGTTGCCTTGTGCCTTGGGATATTTGTGTTTGGTGCCTCTCCCCTTTCCCTGCCACTCTCTGGGCTCCTCTCCACCCCTGCTTCCCTCCTACCCATGGGCAAAGTGCTCACAGGAGTGGAAAAAGCCCCAGATTCTTCCCTCCTACCCTTGGGCAAAGTGCTCACAGGAGTGGAAAAAGCCCCAAATTCTTCCGAACAAGGCCGGCCTTATGCATTTCTCCAGAGCCACTGAGGCTGCAGTGGCACCCTGTGAACGAGGCTCTCCTCCCCCGGTGCCACCCTGAGTGGAGCCATTGTGTTTAAACTGAGGACAAAATGTTCTTTGAATCAACAGCTCCGGGTATTTATCTGCCTTGAGTGAGTGATACTCGTGATAACAAGGTATGCGGTAGGGAGGTATGTGGGCAAATTAAAAGTGCATTGGCATTTCCAGGTATTGAGGAGTTCATTCGCCCTCATTTGCATTTGTTTTCTCTTACAGAGCAATGGCCAACTCTCATTTTTGATGTTGGAAACCCACAGGGACTTTGTGCTGGATTTTTTTTTGGCGTTTTGGGATGTTTCATCTGTGGCTTGGTTCTCTCTGTGTGCCCTTGTCTGGCAGAGGCTGGGTGCAAGTTTGGACACTTGGCTCACAGCAGATGCAATGTCAACAAACCAGGCTTGTCCATAAAATGCCACTTCTCAGTCACAGACAGGGTGAGATCAGCCACATTCCAGCCTCGAGTGTGAATGTTTGCTCTCGTGGGTTGAGCTGAGTCCTCTCCCATTCCTCACACCCTGTGACCACTTCTCAGGACATGCCAGGGCAAAAGAAAACAGGACTTCTTTTGCTAAATTCAACTTTTTTTCTCTTTTTTTTTTTCCCCCCTGGGATCTTGGGATTAGTGCTGTGCATTTCTCTCCTTCAGGGATTCGTCCCCATGCAGTTTAGCTCCCTGGAGCTTTTCCAAACGGTGTGCAAGTGGATCATTTATCAGTGGCTGTGGAATGAAGGATACAGACTAAAACTCCTGCCCTGACTTTGTTGGAGGAGATGATTTGACAAATCCTAATTCCTCCATGGGGATCTTAACCACTTCCAGTTGCACTTTTCTGTGTAAAAAATACCTAAAAAGCTTTTTTCTGTGTCTCTTGGCTTCTGCCTCATCAGTTTTTTACAGACCATATCATTTATAGCCAAGTTTTATGGTTAAAAAGAAAAACCCAATATTTTTTTTAGGCTCTGGACTTCCTCATTCAGAGGTATTGAAGTTTATTTTTATTTTTTAATTCCTCGTGACTGTCCCTGTAGGGTTTGGCTTTTTGTGGTAAGGAAGAACAGTGCCAAGGGGAAGAAAAACACACTCCCTATCAAATCCACCAAGGCCTGGAATTAAATATTTATTTTAAAAAAGCATTGATAAGGAAGAAAAACTCTTTCCATCTTTCCCAGTACCATTGTTTTTTTATTCTTTTTCTAACGTCAACCAGAAAATCTCAAAACTTGTGGTGCTGTGAGAGAATCTGACAGCTGAGCGCTTCTCCATCCCCCAGCCCTGCTTGCCTGAGGCTGTGTGAGATCCCAGGAATTCCTGTATTCCTACATAAATTGTTGATTCTCATTGTGTTTTGGGAAACTGAAGTGCAATTCCTGCCCGACTCCTGAAGATGGCAAACGTACCCCGTTATAATTCCACGTGCATTAACACACAGCTGTCCACAGGACTGGTTATACAAGGTGTTGTTTTCTTTTCCCGAGGTTATAAAATTCCCAATTCATCTGCCTTCATGGAAAAGACCATCAATTCCCTCTGGAAATCTCTCGATGTCTGCAAATCCCTTGGAATTTGGGGGTTTTTTTTAATACTTTTTTTTCTGTCACTGCAGATTCCTGGTAGAAACAGGTCTGGAGCTCTCTGTTTGGGAAGGGGGAAACAGGATTGATTATTTGCTCTATCCTGGTTCTGGATTATTTGCTCCTGCCTGGTGTCCGGAAAATGGTGATGGATCATGGTGCAGACCATGGTGTCTTGGATCACATGGAGGAGCAGCCATGAGCTGGAAATTTGAGGAAAAAAAGGTGAGAGGATTCCTGGAAAATCTGGACAGAGAGACAACAAAATGAAGTTTCTCCAATTTCCTGGTCATCTGTAGGGAAGCTTGTAGGATGGCAGAGATCTTAAAATCACAGGATCATGGAATTATTTGGGTTGGAAGGGTCTTCAAGATGATCTACTTCCACACCCCTGCCATGGTCTAAGCCAGGCCTAAGCCCTGTCCAGCCTGGCCTTGGACACTTCCAGGGATGGGGCAGCCACAGCTTCTCTGAGCTGAGTTCTTTTCTCAGCATGGTTGTGCCTGTAACTCCTTTCCAGGATGTTCTGAAGTCCCTGAGTGTGGTTAAAATGGGAATTTTATTGCCTTTTCCACTCCTGGGTGGTGTTAGCAGAGAGCTGATGCTGCCTGAAGTACTGTCTGCAAATCTACCCAGGCTGTGAGGCTGTGGGATGCTAGAGAAAGGGTTTTAGTGACCAATTTTAGGCATCCAAGTGGGAATTTCTGATGGCTGTTGCTGGGAGCACAGACTCAGGAATGTTCAGCTGTCCCAAATCAGAATGGGTGGGGAATAAAGTCACCAGCTGGGAGTGAGGCAAATCTCATTCCAGACTTTTCTGTGAGGTGGGAAGCATGAATCCCAAATGAGGTGTGGAACTGGATAGGCGGGATAACAGATGGATTGATAGGGGGAGAGAAAGATTTCAAAAGGAGGAGAGGTAGAGATGCTCCCAGAGATGGATGGATAGATGGATGGATGGATGGATGGATGGATGGATGGATGGATGGATGGATGGATGAAAGAGTAGGTTTAGATTGGATACTGGGAAGGAATTCTTCCTTTGAGGGTGGTGAGGCCCTGGCACAGGTTTTCCCCGAGAAGCTGTGGCTCCGTCTCTGGAACTGTCCAAGGCCACAACAGGACAACAGAACCAACCTGGTCTAGTGGAAGGTGTCCCTGTCCGTGGCAGGGGGTTGGACAAGATGACCTTGAAGGTATTTTCCCACCCAAACCATTCCATGAACCTATGGAAAACACACAGGATGTCCCCTATCTCAGCCTTCCCCAGCTCTTGGCTGTTTTCCACTTTCCTCTGTCCTGGGATAGACATGAATGATGCTGATCCAGCAGCAGGAAAAATTATTCCAGCAGCTCCAGAGGTGCCCTTGGCTGCCAGCACAGAGAGGCTCCAGCTCCCACATCTGTAGATATTTAACACCATTCCATGTCGTGGTCCACCTCCCTCCCCAAGGATTTATTTCCAAGTTTGCAAGGCTTGGATTCCTGCTGGAATTCCAGAGCCCAGGAATGCAGACTGGAGCTGCCATTAAGGGCAGGACGTTGGGGGGATGCAGGAAGGGGTTTGGATTTCTGTCACTGAACTTCTCAGGGACCTTTGGCTCGAGCCTTCCTTTCTTTGTGCCTCTTTTTCCTCCAGCACCATACAGGGCTTGGAATTCCTACATCCCAAGCGAAGTTTTTGGGATCTGTGGGTGCACACAGATACACCCAGGGTGCAATACAAAAGTTTAATGAGTCAGGAGGCTGTTTGACCTTGAGTATTTCTCAAAGGGTCTGGGCACATGAGTGAAACATCCAGTGATTCCAATGTGGGATTTCCGATTTCCAGAGCCAGCCTGACCAGCCCTGGAGAAAAAGTTCACTTTCACATCCCACACATTCCTCCTGACAACTATGAAATCAATGCATGGCTGAAAATAAATCCCACCACGGTGCTGATCTTGTCTGCAGAGCAAGGAGTCGATGGAGAAAATTCCAAGGGCTGCAGGGATTGGAGATTCCCATACGATGGTGCTGTTGCCACATGGCTGGAGCCCAAACCTCTCCCAGAGTGTGGGAGCAGCCTAAGATTGTTTGTTTAAAAATCTCAGCAACTTCAGAGCATCAAAAATGCATTTGACTCTCTCTCTCTTTTTTTTTCTTTTTCTTTTCTTTTTTTTTTTTTTTTATTTTTTTTGTTTTGTTTTGTTATTTTGCTAATTGCTGAGCTCTTCTGCTTGCAAAAGACTCGGAGTGTGGGATTCCTGCCAGCTCCTGCCAGCAATGCCTGGTGCATCCTGGAGTTGTTTTCAGGGAGAAAGGAGAGCATTTTTCTGCACCCACACTTTGCAGCTGGGGTGAAGGGTGTTTAGAGCAGCCTGGGCTGTGACCACAAAGATGTTCTGTGCTTGTTCGGCCCTCACAAAAAACTTTCTGACTTTTACCTTACCAGGCATTGCATCTTCCTGTGTAAAAATGTTGGAAAATATTGGAAATACAGGCAGGAAATGTGAATTTCCTGGGATCACACAACAGATCTCAAACCAGAACCCTCAACCACCCTTGCTGCTTCCCAGTCTATGAATTTTTCCTTCCATCGGGAAAATTAATTTTCCTGGCCCCACAAGAAACCACAGAATATGGATGGGGGGATTTCCAGTGCAGCTGCTGCAGGAGGAAACACAGAAACACAGAAAAAATTTAGGTGGAAGGCATCTTCAAGATCATCCCGTTCCAACGCCTGCCATGGGCTGGGACACCTTCTACCAGACCAGGTTGCTCCAAGTCCTGTCCAGCCCTGGGTAGAAAAGGGTGGTTTTGGGGCCAGACATGACCAGCAGGGACCATTGCCCCTCACGTGGCCACAGCTGCCCTCAATCCATGTCCTCTTGGTCTCTCCTTTCCCAGAGAATCATGGAGTCCTTCATGTTGGAGAAGACCTCTGAGATCTATGAGTCCAACCATTCTCAAAACAAACCCATGTCCCCAAGTGCCAGATCCACATGTCCTTTAAATCCCTCCAAGGATGGACACTCCCTGGGCAGCCTGTTCCAATCCTCCTGGTGAAGAAATTTTCCTTAATATCCAATCTAAAACTCCCCTGAAAACTTGAGGCTGTTTCCTCTTGTCCTATTCCTTGGGAAAAGAGATCCATCCCCAACTCAGGAGGGCTTTGGTCCTTCTAATTTTTTCCCTGCTTAACCTCATGGCATCTTTGAAGTCCTCCTAAGTTGTCTCCCCCACCTGCAAAGGTTATAAAATCTCCTTTTTTGTCCATCCTGTCCTTAGTTTCTGGTCAGTCCCCAGAAGTGATGGTGCTTTCCCAATATTAACAAGGATTTGGGAAAAAATTTCTGCACAGAAGGAGCTCATCTCTTAGATTTATGGATTGGGAAAATGTTTTCTTGAGGGTTGGGGCTTTTTCTGTGGCTTGATTCTGAAGTTTTTGACAAAGTGTTGGAAAATAGGATTCTGCGGACAAAGAAGTGCTCTGAAGAAGTAACAAAGTTATTTGAAGTCCAGGATGGGATTTGGGATCAAACCCAGGTGTGGAGATCAAGATCAATCTAAGCCAACCAGAATCCACTCGGGACACGCAATTAAGATGCAGGAGATGCAGGATCAGTCCCTTAAAGTCAGGTTTCCTTTCCCTGGAGCAGATGCTCCTCTATTTACAGAGGCAGGAATTCTGATAGCACTTGTCTTTGTCCCTCTGCTTAGAACTCTTCCACTTTGTGTTAACTAATTACAAACTAATTGGGCTGGAGAGATGCGGTGGCGTGAAGCAATTTGATTTTGATGAATTGGCAATTTCTTAAAAAAACTATTTCATTAAAAATTTGATTTTTTTTTTTTCCCATCAACTGCTTTATCAAATGCTCTGATGCTTAGGACAGCAGAAGATGAGTTGCACAAACCAGGAGAGATAATAGGAATTCTGATTAATATCTGTCATTTCATCCTGGTTAAACTGTTTAGCTGGAATATCGATTGGAAAAATCAACCCTCAATTGCTTGAAGTCGTTAGGAATTTGCTAATTTGAAAGTGCAAGGGGGAATGGCTTCAAGGCTCCCCTGATAAAGGGCAGGTTTAGATGGAATATTGGTCAGGAATTCTTCCCTCTGAGGGTGGGGAGGCCCTGGCATTTTGCCCAGAGAAGATGGGGTTTCCTCATCCCTGGAAATGTCCAGGACCAGGTTGGATGGGGCTTGGATCAACCTGAGACAGTGGAAGATGCCCATGGCAGGAGGGTTGGAATGAGATGAACTTCCAATCCAAACCATTCCAAGATTCCATGATATGCCCAGAGGAAGCCTGGCCAGAAGAGCTTGGGGCATTATCCAACGTGTCCTAAAGCCAATCCTGAATTTGATTAAACAAATTGGATTACCAGCTCTGTTTTCTGGCTAATCTTTACTGATTTACAGGAGCTTGGCTACTAAATAGGCACCACCTTGCAGATGGTTGTGTTTTGTCAGATTCTGAACAATAAATGGAAACATAAAAGGAAAAACAAAATCCTATTGTGTGATTCAAAGCTGCTCCCAGCAGTTCCACTTTTGATTTCAATGCTGGAATGAAATCATCCCTCTCAGCTGCCCAGGCAGGAGTCAAGGATCCCTTCCCCTGCCTGACCTTTACAAATTGCTCTTCCTGCTCAGCCGTGACCTTTTCCAAGGTGCCACAGATCCCGAGCCCAGAGGTTTTGGGATTGATAGCACAGCCAGCACTGAGCTTGGAATTAACAGCTGCCTTGTCAGTCTCTCCAGCAAAAAGTGGGATGCCAAAGGCTGGCCAGGAATGTGTCTAGGATCAGACAAACCTGATAGGAGGGAAATGGAGGAGATGGATTTACAGACAAAGGGGTGCAATTTTCATTGAGTCATGGAATGGTTTGGGTTGGAAGAGACCTTAAAGATCATCTCATTCCAACCTCTGCCATGGACAGGGACACCTTCCATTGTCCCAGGTTGCTCCAAGCCCCATCCAGTCTGGCCTTGGACACTTCCAGGGATCCAGGGGCAGCCACAGCTTCTCTGGGAATTCCATTCCAGGATCTCCCCACCCTCACAGGGAAGAATTCCTTCCCAATATCCCATCTTACCCTGCCCTCTGGCAGTTTGAAGCCATTCCCCCTTGTCTTGTCCCTCCATCCCTTGTCCCAAATCCCTCTCCAGCTCTCCTGGAGCCCCTTTAGGCACTGGAAGGGGCTCTAAGATGTCCCTGGATCCTTCTCTTCTCCAGGCTGGACATTCCCAGCTCTCCCAGCCTAGCTCTAAAGCAGAAGCAGGGGCTCTAGCCCTTGGAGCATCTCCATGGCCTCTTCTGGACCTGCTCCAGAATCTCCACATCCTTCTGCTGCTGGAGCCCAGAGCTGGATGCAGAATTCCAGGTGGGATCTCACCGGAGCAGAGTAGAGGGAGAGAATCATCTCCTTCAACCCGAAATTTTTGGAATGAATGAAGCTGAATTTCCAATTTTCAATCCTCTTAGCTCCCAGTTCTCCCTCAGGTTTTTCCCTGCCCTTGGGCTCCTTCCCAGGATTCCTTCCTCTTTTGCTGAACAAAAGGCAGCATTAGGGGATGGATTTTCCTGCTGTCCACCTGGCTGCTGCTTCTAGGAGTGTTCGAGGAGATATTGTGGAACCCTTCATTTTGAGGTTTCTCCTCTTTTTGACCAACTTTCATTAATTTCATGAGATTACTTCTAGAGCTTTGAGAGCTTTCTCCTAATTTATTTTCCTTGAATCTGGGCAGGGTCATGCCCAGTCAGATCCATGGGCAGACGGGGGGATGGACAGAGGGATGGACAGGGCTGGAGTTGCATTAACCAGATTTCCATAGACCAGGTTAAGACTTATGGAACTGTAGGAACAGCATCCAGAGGTGAAGAAAAAAAAAGAAAGGAAATTAAAAAAAAAATTAAAACAAATGTCAAGGATCCCAACAAAATAACAAGGATGATATAATTGCTTGCCAGGGAATAATAGGAATGGTAGTGGGAGCTCTTCCTCCCTTGTGATCCACAAATTCTGTGTGGATAAAAACAGTCAGGAGGTTGGGAACATCCCGTTCCTCCCATTTCGATGGCTCACATTGGATGGACCTTGGCTAATTTGTCTTCCCTGCACAAAGCAAGGTCGTTTGCTCTCAGGGGCATCGCCGCCTGCCTTGAATTAATTTTCTATTAATTACTGGAATGATTTGAGCGTGGATAAGCAGCGGTTATTTTTAGCAGTCAGACTGATTAGGCTTCGGAGACAACTACCTGGGGAAGCTGTGGGGCTCCTGCTGCTTGGGAAGGGGAGAACAACCATTCCCAGTTGGATCAAAGTGTCCGCCTGGGTCATGAGCCCCTTCTGACATTGCTCCTTAGAGGTTTCACAGGGAAAGTAGGAGATTTCACCAATTTCCACCCCTGGAAGTGCTCAAGGACAGGCTGGGTGGGGCTTGCAGCAACCTGGTCCAGCGGAGAGTTCCTTGCCCAGAGCAGGGGTTGGGATGAGGTGGTTTTTAAGGTCCCTTCCAACCCAAAAGATTTTATTCCATGATCTCACCTGCACCTGGCATCCCTGATGAAATACCCCCTTGAACAATGGACAGGGACATCCTTCACACCTCCTCACCTCTTATTGCAGTTATTTATTCCCACTTATCCAGGTATTTCTTGTTTTCCTTGGCCGCCCTGCCCTGTCATAATTTGCTTTTTGCTCTGTGTAAAGGCACCAGTTCAGCTTGCAACCCGCTTGCTTTTGCATATTTCCCTGTGAATTCTCTTTTATTTCCTCCTCTACTTGTTTTTCTACTTTTTTGTTTTAATAACACTCTGTTTTCAGGCCCCCAAACTGTCTGGTAATTACCCTGCTTTGATAAACCTTTCTATTAAGCACAACTTGTAAATACCTTGCCTGCTGTAACTGCATTCAATTCATCATAAAAACTCAGGAAGCCTTTGTTTTCCCTCTTTTGTGTGGAAAAAAATGGAAACAAGAGGTAAATTCATTTATTTTCAGCAAGGAATTAAGGAAGAGACTTGGATTCATAGATTTTTTTTTTTATTAATATGACTCTTTAAACCTCCTTTTCCAGGATTATAAATCTTAACTCCTGGTTTATATATTCATGTATTTGTCATATTTTTCCCTAGTGGGATTTTTTTTTTATTTGGTTTGGTTTTTTTTTTTTTTTTTTTTCCCCAGGGAATCAGAGACTGCTTTGGGTGGAAGAGACTTTCAAGATCATCTTGTTCCAAACCCCTGCCATGAGCAGGGACCACTAGACCAGGTTGCTCTGAGCTCGATCCAACTTGTCCTGGAACACTTCCATGGATGGGAAGGAATTTTCTTTTATCCCTCTTCCTTTAGGAGCGCATGGCTTTGCCCACACTCTGTCCAGGTGAGCTCCAGGTCAGTCTCCATCTCCAGAAGATGTCCAAAAATCCCACCCTGTGCCCGACAATGATGTGCAAACACTCCTTGAGCTCTCTAGGCTTGGAGCCGTGACCATTCCTTGGGGAGCCCTTTCCAGTGCCCAACCATCCTCTGGGGGAAGAACCTTTTCTTAAAACCCTCCTAAATCTCCCTGTGCTGTCTTAGCTTCTTTTTGTCAGGATCAGGATTAAATTTGTGAGATGGTATTTCTTGTTCGGACTCAGATGTTTGTTATTTCTTATCTTTGTTACAGTCTCACAAACCCTGAGTTCTGCAGCACTTCACTCTGACAAACTAAAAATGGAGACCCATCTCTCTTTCTAAAAGGCCTTTTAAGGGCAAACTGTCCAATTAAGAAATGACACCTAAATTATTTTTACTTTTAATCCAATAACCAACAACCCATGGCCTGAAATGCGGACTTTTTTATCCAATTACACAAAAACACCCAAACCCATGGAGAAAAAGGTGGAGAAGAAGGTGGAGAAGAATGTGAAGAAGAAGGTGAAGAAGAAGGTGAAGAATAAGGTGAAGAAGAAGGACCAGCCTCCACCCTAAAACTTCCATCTTGCTTTATATATATTACTATTTTCTAATACCTTAAACTCTAAGTTTTCCATCCTGTGGTATTACACACTCCTATTCAAACTATACTCATAATCTCAGTTCTGTTGTTCAATTTTGGAAGCCTTCTCCACAGCCTCAGGTCAAATGCAGTGTTCTCTTGGGGCTCAGTGCCTGTCAGCACAGAAAGTCTAAAATTCTCAGCAGCAGCCAGGGATCCAGCACCTCCCCGACACAACCTGAGGCCATTCCCTCTGGCTCTGTCACTGTCACCAGGCAGAAGAGATCAGTGCCTGCCCCTCTCCTCGTGCAGAAGCTCCAGGTCCCCCCTCAGAATCTTCCCCAGGCTGAACAAACCAAGGAACCCCAACCTCTCCTCATCAGGCTTCCCCTCCAGACCCATCACCACCTTTATGTCCCTCCTTTGGATGATTTCTAATATCTTTATATCCTTTTCATATTATGGTGGTGCCCAAAGCTGCCCACAAGTGGATTCTGAAGCCTCTCCTATTCCAGACCAACCAGAGACTTGTGATTCCTGAAAGTCCTGGAGATCCCACCTGCTGAGGAACAGAGGTGGGAATTGCCAATGGAGACACTAGAACTATGGAAAATTTTCCTTTCTCTCCTCTGGATATTCATTAAGTGAAATATATTTAAGTGAATATTTAAGTGAAAGATGCCTGTTCTTTATTTCAATGATCTTCTGAATGAAGTTGTTTGAAAGCCTTGATTAATTTCAGAAAACCCAATGTTCTGTGGGTTTTTTTTTCTTTTCCCCATCATGATGGAGCAGAACAAAGTGGAACAGCTCCTCCATTGGTTTTCCTTCTGTTTTAGACCTCATGTCCTGCCCAAGGAACAGCTCATTAATGTGACCTCATGGAAGGATCAGACCAAGGGAAAGTTTGAAGACTCAGCCTTTATGAAATTCTGTTTTTCCCCAGCTACCAAAATTTCTTTTTTTTTTTTTTTTTTTCTTTTTTTGCTTCTCAGCCATGGCTCATCTTGGTTGCATCCATGGATTTAATTATTTCTTCTGGCAAAGCATGTGGCATTTTTCACTTGTCACCAGCATTTTTATCAAGCCAGGTTTAGTTAGCTCTGTGTTCTGTTCAGATGGACATTTTCCATGTCTGGAAAGCAGCAAATTTGCCAAAATATTTAGAAGAAAGTTACAAAATGTAATAAAGTCTGATTTTTCTTTTTTTGGGTAACTAATTTTTATGGATATCTCTCCAGCCAGGATTTTTAATTTTCTTTTTTTCACCTGGAGAAGGCCAGGGAGGATTGGGTTTCACTGAAAATTTTGCTTGCATTTTTTGTGGCAATAAATCCCTGAGTAAAAAATCAGCCTAAAACCTATAAAATATTGATCTTCTTAACTCCTGCTGGTGAAAAGGTCTGAAGATCTGGACTGGAGGTTTCCTGTGATTTCCTGAAGCACATGGCAATGGCTGGAACAGCTCTGATTCCCACTGCTCTTAAACGCTTCAAGAATTGATCCCCTTTGGGTCACAATGAGAAAATTAGAGTGTGGCTCAAAGAGGAAAAACCAGTTTGAATTTCTCCCACCTTTTCCTGAGATTCCAGGTCAATTTTCTTCACCAGGACTCTTTGGGGATTTTACTTAAGGGAATCCCTGCTGTTGGAAGGATATGCAGTGAAAGCAGTTCAGGCTCTGTTGGGAATTTTGGTCCAGAACTTATCCCAGATGATTTTTGTTGCTTTTCCTGCAGTCCCCAAGTGCCTTTTAAAGCTGGAGCTGGGAACATCCCCCCTAAATCATTGGCGTAAGCCAGAAATGTTTTGGCTCTGGAGGTGGGAGCCAGTGCTGGGCTTTTCAGGCAGGAGGCATTAATTAAAGCAGGTATTAATTAAGGGTGAATGATCCAAGACCCAGAGAGATGGGGGATGATCACAGAATCACAGAGTGGGTGAGGTTGGAAAGGACCACTGGAGGTCATCTGGTCCATGGTGGTGTCATTTTGCCTCATACATGGATACATTTATATAAAATGAGCATGATTCTCTTTTCCATCTCAGTTTTAGGATTCACAAAATTAACAGACAATAAATGCACCACACAAACCCCCATGCCTGCCCTGAGAGATGTAAAATCGCTGACTTAAGGACAGATAAGTGTCTTTTCAGATGGCAGAGAGACCCCTGAGCTGTTCCTCACCCCTGGTTCATGCAGAGGAGCTGATGGAGCTGGAAAAACCACTTGCTTTTTGTTCTGGTTGAGAGACCATAGGGATTTGGGATGCTGAGCACGTGGATGATGATGGGAAAGAGTGGAAAGGTCCTGCAGGGCTCCATGGATGCTGTGCCAGGACATCCCTGCTGGGGCAGGACAGCCTGAAGGAGCATCTTTGTCCCAAAGGGATGAGTCCTGTGACCCACCAGGAGGCCAAGATCCTCCTGCAAAGGCACTGCAGGGAAATCCTGTCCCTGAGTTTTCCCCAGCACTGATTTCACACAAGGAATTGATAGGGACTGCCTGAGTCCTGCAGGAAAAGGCACTTTGCAGTGGCTGATTGCACTCCCACAGATCCTGTTTTCCCTTGGAATCTCCTTGGAGATTGCTGCTCTCAGCGCAGGCTTTTCTGAATTCACACAATGATTGCTCCCATGGGGTGGGAGCTTTCTCACCCTCCAAAAGGGCAGAAAAACATTTGGAAAGTTCTTTCCAGGTTACACAGCCTCTGGTTTTATTTTCATGCAGCCAGCAGGAGCAGCAGGGATCTCACCAGGGAGGAAATCCAAGGAAACACAAGAGGCAGGAGCTGGGTGGGAGCTGGGATCCTGAGGTGGATTCGATGATCTCAGAGGTCTTTTCCAGCCTTATGGATTGTTGATTCTATGATTTTTGCACTAAATGTAAGGGAGTTTCCACCTTCTCCCTTTCCTTTTGCATGGATTTAACCTCTTCTCCCTCCCTTTGCCTTCCAATTATTGCCAGTCCAGGACAATATTTGTGATGCACTTGCAGAGGTCACAGGGGAAATGGATGGTGTCCAAGAGGGGAGGAGAGCTGGAAAGCAAATTATCACAAACACTGTGGAATTAATCCCATCACCACCCCTGGGAATGTTCAAAAAACATTTTTTATATAGCATTGATGTTATCAAAAACCATTTTTTATATAGCATGATGGATATAGCATTGATGGTGAACTTCGTGCTGGGCTGATATTGGACTTGATGATCTCAAAAGTCTTTTCCAACCTTAACAATTCCATGATTTTATGAATAATTTCATTTTCTCCAGACGGAATCAACATGGAAAAAATCCAGGAACCCCCTCCTGGAGAGAAGAGAAACTGGGCTTTGAGTGCAGCCATGTGGAGTGATACTGGAGCAGGTGGGAAAATCCCAGCCTGCTGCTTCTTATGGGCTGGGTAAGCATAACTCATCCTGGGGAGTCTCCAGGGTAAATCCAGGAAATTCCCCTGTGGGAAAATGTTCCCCTATGAATATTTTAGCAGACCTGCTCCTGCCAATGCTCCTGAAAATTAGAGACACTCAATAGAAGTGTTCGAAATTGACTCAAAACTGAGAGTAGGTCTGGATTGGATATTAGGAAGGAATTCTTCCCTGTGAGGGTGGTGAGGTCCTGGAACAGATTCCCCAGAGAAATTGTGGGTGCCTCATCCCTGGAAATGTTCAAGGCCAGGTTGGATGGGGCTTGAAGAAACCTGGGATAGTGGAAGGTGTCCCTGCCCATGTCAATGGGGTGAAACTGGGTGATCTTTAAGGTCCCTCCTGACCCAAACCCTTCCATGATGTTTTTATCAAAAAGTGTAAAAACAAGCATATTTGGAAATTATCCAAGTGGCTTTTTCACCATTATTTGGACTTTGGCTTTTGCTCTTTTATGTTAATTGTTTAACCTCTAAGAATGGACAGGTGGAAAACTCATCCTGCTCCATATCTTCCTCATGTCTGATCAAAACAGAACAACTCCGTTTCTTCTTGAGATAAAATATTTCTGGAACTCCCAAATATACAAAAGCCGGCATTGTACAGTGAGATCACATTTGATAGGCAAATTAAAAGTGCAATTCTCCTTGAATTCTCCTGGAATTTGAATGAAGTACTTGATGGGGGATCATCCCAAACCCACTGGAGAGAAATTGAGAGAGCAAATAAAAAGTGGAATATAGGGCCACTGGAGACATATATCTGGGAACCATTCTGGAATACCTTTAATGGAGCCACGATATATAATATAGAGAGAAAAGGAGAAATAATTCAGAAGGAAGAAGTTATGTGGGTTTGGATCCTCTCACTCTTTGTGACCTCTGCTCCTGAAGGAATCCATCTGAAATAGGAATATTAATTATGGGTCAGCTGTTCAGGGTCATGAAATCATAGCTGGTCTGATTTAGAATTCCTCCATAACTTGTCCCGAAGCATTTTTGGGATTTTAGTTCACAATGGGAAGGAATATTTTTTATGGAACCACCAGATGCAGCTGGAAAACACCATTGAGCTCTCAGGCACAGAGCCCCCAAACTGGGTGTGAAATGGAAGCAGGAGGTGTGAGCACAAGGAGAGATGAGAGCAAAACTCCTTCAAGTTATCTTTGTGGAGTTAATTGGGGAGATGATTTGTGAGGGAAGACAGATAATTTGAGGGGAAAAGACATCTTGCCCTTGAGGAGGGCGCAGGTGTTGGGAGGGCTGGTAAATGATGAGGTCATTACCCTGTGGGACAGAGAGATACAAGAAAAACAAATTTAGTGTTAATTGTCCCTTTAGATTTGCTGGGACATTGAGGATCAGAGCAGCCAAAACTTGCCTAAGGTCACCCCACTGGCAGTGACAAAGCCCAGAATAAAACTGAGGGTCTGGAAGCTCAATCCATGGATCCTGGGGTTTCCCTCAATAACTGCAGCACTGTCACTGTGTGGGAGAAAGGGAAGAGAAAAGGAGGTGCTGACGGGGGATATCAGGAGCTGCAGCAGGAATGTTGTTCCCTGATTCAGCTCTTTGGAGTGGGACACTCACAGTGCTGTGGTGTGGTTGGACATTCCTGAGCTAGGGATGAGGATCTGAACTTGAGGCTTGTTTTTATCTTTGTTGCTCAGATCAAAATTCACTCTGCCACATTCAGGACTCTGCCCTCATCTCCTTGTGTGACCAGCATCCCCTGCACAACAAATCCTGCTGCACCTTCCTTCCTGGGAGCACGACAACATGGAATCATGGAAAAGTTTGTGTTGGAAGGGACTGAGGGATCATCCAATTCCAGTCTGCACCATGGGCAGGGGAATGCAGAATGTGACACAAAGGCTGGAGGGCAGATCCAACCATGCTGTGAGCAAGAAAATATTAAGGATTAACCACTATTATTATTATTATTATTATTATTGGTTTTATTTTTTTATTATATCATATAATATATATTAACTCATTGAACATCAGGATATGTTTTTGTTCTGGAGGTGATAATTGCTCCCTCTGACATCTCTGGAGGAGAGAGGAGGCAGGGCCATGATGGTTCCTGTTCTAGGGTTGCTCTGACTATCATGGGCTCAGTGCTTTTCTTCATGGTCCAAATGTGCCTCTCCAACCCTTCCAAACTTATCTAAAAGATTGTTTTGGGAATAACTTGTCCCTGTTATCCCAGGGTAATGTTTGCCTTCCTCACCTTCAAGGTTTTTCAGGCAGGATGTCCCCTGGAATGAGTCAGGGAGCAGTTCCATGCCAGCACCAGTATTTTGAGATAAAAAACCAATAGAGGGAGGAAGAACTTTCTTCTTTTCCTCTACACAGGGAGCTTAGGGTGGAGCTGCGAGATCCTCCCTGAAGACTTGGCTTTGCAGCCATCCTCTTATCCCACTTTTTGAGATCTTCCATCACGAGTCAGCCCTGATTTAGCTTTTACAGAGAAATCTGCTGCCATTTGAAGACTTAATTGCACCAGAGGCCTTCAGCAGTGCGGGCACTAATGAGCCAGAGTTCAGCTATCCCTGGCTTAATGAAAACCAAGGAAGGGCTGGCCATGGGCTCCGGGCAGTTCTGGATCTCACGGAGGAAGAATTTTCTCCTGGATAGTTCATTAATAAAAGGAGGGTAGAGGAGAGTGGCTCATCACCATCTGTCAGTGGAAGCTGGAGCCCAGCCAGGAGAGCCAGCAGTTAATTAGGAATGAGAGCTGCTTCCTTTCAGACATTTCTATATGTTTATATATAGCCTTTGTATTGCCATTAGTGGAAGTATCTCTTTCTTTCCTAATTAAATGAGCCAGCCAAAATTTTTGTTGGATGTTTTTAACTCTGGAGAACTTGCTCAGCCACAGGAATCTGCCTTTGTCCTTCCTGAGCTCTAGGACTGGCTTAGGAAAACACAGCCCAAGGAATGATGGGACACCCAGGAAAATTCTTTTTTTGGAATGGGCTTCAAGAGACAGGACAGATGTCACCTGGGTTCCAGGATTTATCCTCCTGGCTGGAATCATCAGCCAATGCTCTCCTTGAAAGCTGGAGAGGGCATGGAATGGCTGTCAGCTCAAAGGGAGTAGGTTTAGGTTGGATATTAGGAAAAAGTTCTTCTCTGTGAGGGAAATGAGATTCCCCAGAGAAGCTGTGGCTGCCTCATCCCTGGGAGTGTCCAAGGCCAGGCTGGACAGGGATTGGAGGAACCTGAGATAGTGGAAGGTACAGAGAGCTTGGAACCAGGTGACCTTGAGGGTCCCTTTCAACCCAAACCATTCCAAGTAATTCCATCAGGAAGGCTGGATGTCCCAAGGTTTGTGTTCCTCCTCCCAAGTTCTCACTGTTGCTTTTTTGTCTCTCCTCTTTACAAGAATGCTCTTTCTGTCTTTCTGCAGGAAGAACCTTCCAGCACACCTCTCCCACCTTCTCCCACCTTTCCAGTTGCATCTTTGCCTGGAAAATTCTTTTTTTTTTTTTTTTTTTTTTTTTTTTTTTTTTTTTTTTTGTGACTCCCTGAAGAAATGTGACATGAGGAAGGGATTACACAGGGAAGGAGGAAGGTGTAGAGGTGGAATTGGTCTGCAGGGACTGTCTGTGAAGTCTCTTTTTGCCTCTGAAGTCAAAAGGGGGCGTTTTTTTTTTCCAGCATTCCCTGACAGATGTTTAACATTCAAACAAATCCAATCTCCACCCTGCTACTCCCAGCAGCCACCAGTGTGTGATGGAGATAAGAGATGAGCTGAGGTTCGCAGCTCACTTGTGGAATGACTCATCCCTTTAATTGCATCCCTTTAATTACAAATTAGCCTCCTTGACCTTTTCTTCCTGCTCTTTCCTGAGTGTCACGGCACAGTTTGATCTCTGTGCTGCCAGGAGCTGAAGGAGACGATGTCCCGTGGTGGAAGGGTTGTTTGAGCTCAGGCCACACTCTCACCTCTTTTAATCCCATCATCTGTGCCAAAAAAAAGTTCCTCTTTTTCTTGAAAAGGTCTTCGTGACTTAGAAAGAGCCGAAAAACACAAAGTCACCACCTAAAAACGCAGAAGGAACAACAAAAAAGTCTGACAAATCAAGATAGTCAAATTTGGGCAAAATGCCTCAAAGATTGGGAAGACTGAAGAGCTAAAATTGTCATTCCTGGGTTGATTTGCTGTAGGTTTTCTCTCTTTTGAGGTCCTTGAAACTTTGTTGGAATCAGTGATGTTACTATGATGCAGAACTAAAAAAAATTTAAGGCTTATTCAACAGGAATATTCCAGCAGAAATGCTTCTTGGCAAAAGCAGACATGGTTTCCCACCAGGAAACCTCCAAAAAAGAATGGGAAAAACAGCTCAAAAAAATGGCAATTCCTTGGCAGAAGTGGATTTGGAAAGTGGAGATTACCCGTGAATTTCCTTTCCAACATCAAAGTCTTTGGGAGCAGAAGTTTCCAAAGAGGAGAAAACATTGTTTTAAACTCTTTGCCTTTATTCATCAGTGAATTCTTGAAATGTTCTCCCCTGAGAAAATGTTTGGAATAACACCAGATTCGCCCACTCTGTGCTGACATTTAACTCATCCCATTATATGCATTACGCCACCACTCCAGCTTTACCCAGGATATAATGTAAGGAACATATACACAGATTTAGAAAAATACAGAGCCTTATAGATTTATTTATAACAGTTCATATATTTATAATTAACTTCATTGTGAGGAAAGTTCAGCACGAGGTAGGACAACAATGGACTCCTCAGTTATATAAAAGGGCCTTGAAAAGCTCTTCCCTCCTCAGAGAAAAGTTTGCTGAACTGCTCAGGGAAAGCTGCATTCTTTTTAAAAAAAGGCTGAAAGTGGAAATGTTTTGTTTATAGCAATTTATTACACTTGTAAGTTATTTTTTATTTAATTTTAAGGTGTACTTGGGAAGAAGCTGTAGGGTTTTACATAAATGTTGGGACACACAGGACGAGAGAGGGATCAAGGGCATTCTCTGCAAATTTGTTGATGACACCAAGTTGAAGATGCAGTGACACACCTGAAGGACAGGCCATCCAGAGGGACCAGGACAAGCTGGAAAAGTGGGAATGTTGTGTGGTTTAACAAGTGCTGATGCTGCATCTTAGTTGGGGCAAACCTCAGGATCAGGCTGAGGATGGAGCAGCCCTGGGGAAATGAGTTGGGGGTGGTGGGTAAGAGGCTGGACATGACCCAGCCATGTGTGCTCCAAGCCCAGAAATCCAAAAGGGGAAAGGAGTTGGGGGTGGTGGGTGAGAGGCTGGACATGACCCAGCCATGTGTGCTCCAACCCCAGAAATCCAAAAGTGTCCTGGGTTCATCCAAAGCAGGGTGGGCAGCAGCTGAGGGGGGGATTCTGCCCCTCTGTCCCTCTCAGGTGAGACCCCACCTGCAGAGCTTCATCCAGCTCTGGATCCCTGCACAGGAGGGACCTGGAACTGCTGGAGCCTGTCCAGAGGAGGCACCAGGATGACCAGAGGGATGGAGCAGCTCTGCTGTGAGGAAGTATTGGGAGAGCAGGGACTGTTCAACCTGGAGAAGAGAAGCTTTGGGGTGACCTAATTGTGGCCTTCCAGTAGCTAAAGGGGATGACAAAAAAAAAGACAGATTATTAACAAGCGACAAGACAAGGGAGAATGGCTTCAAAGTGGCAGAGAGTAGGTTTAGTTTGGATATTAGGAAGAAATTCTTCCCTGTGAGGGTGGTTGAGGCCATGATACAGGTTTCCCAGAGAAGCTGTGGCTGCCCCTGGATCCCTGGATGTGACCAAGGCCTGGCTGGACAGGGCTTGGAGCAACCCTGGATGGTGGAAGGTGTCCCTGCCCATGGCAGGGGAGTAGAATGAGATGATCTGAAAGGTCCCATCTGTGCATGGGAGGTTTCAAAGGTTCACAGGACCTTACTCCAGGATCACAGAATTGCTGTGGTTGTAAAAGACCTCCAAGGTCATTGAGTCTATAACTCAACTCTTCAAAGTTCTCCACTAAACCCTGCCTTCAAGCACCACATTCATAGGTTTTTTGAACAGTTACAGGGATGGCAACTCCACTTCTGCAGCCTGTTCCAATGATTTTTAATCCTTTCAGTGATTAAATTTTTCCTAATGTACAATCTAAGCCTTCCTTGGCACAGATTAAGGCCATTTCCTCTTGTTCTATAGCTTGTTACCTGGAAGAAGACACCAACCCCCACCACGCTACAACCTTCCTCCAGGAAGCTGTAGAGACCTTGTGCTGCCACTTGTCCCCTGATGAGATCCTGAATTCCCTGAGAATGGGATTGTTTTTAGCTCCTGAAAATCCCCCTGCCCTGCTGCTTCCAGCTCAGAGAGCTCAAGGTCTAGTTGGTGAAGGTCTGCCAACCAGATGGAAAATAACTCCCTGTTTGCTGAGGAGCAAGTGGGAACTTCCACCTTGCATAAGAGGCCTTTTGCCTCCTTGTGACCTGATTTCCTTGGGTTTTTCACTAGAAAATCAAAAAAGAAAACTAGTCAAAGAATTCCATACAAGTGGAAAAGGAAAGAACAGGAGCCTCGCTTGCTTCCTTCCTGCACATTGCATAAAGCTTTAATAGCGAGTAATAGCTGACATGGCTTTGATTTTATTGCACTTAACTGGGTAATTCTCCTGTCCCCAACTGTGCCCAGGAGGACTGAGAGGAACAGAAGTGACTGTGCCACAGTACAAATGGGTCTTTGAATTCCTCTTACATTCCCATGGCCTGGATTGTGTTCAATAAGTCATGCACAGTAAATACAGCCAGCAGACGTGAGGAGACTCGTGAATACTTGCAAGGCACTCAGGTGCCACTTTGGTGAATGTGCTGCAGGCAGAATATGGGAAAAAAAAACCCACCCTGCTTGTGTCTCTGCCCCTCCCCTCACTCGTTAGTGAAAGCTGTTCCCCACCACAGAGATCCCCAGGCAGAGCTAATGAACCAAAACAAGCCGTTTCTAATTTTATCCCTGCTTTCTTACGACAAGGAGACACAAGTTCACACCCAAAATCTGACATCCCTACCCTGGGTTTGTTGATGGGTTCACAGAATCACAGAACATCCTCAGCTGGATGGGACCCACAAGGATTATTGAGCTCCTGGCCCTGCACAGGACAACCCAGAGAACCCCACCATGTGCCTAAAGCGGTTTTCAATAATTTCTTGAGCCCCAGACCTTTGTTTGTAGCATTTTAATGCCTATTGGTTGCATGGAGGGGCACGAGGTTTCTTTGCCATCATGGTGGACAAACCAAACAGCACCGTGGATGCCTTGGGTGGGCAGCATGGAGACTGTCCAGCTGGACATCAGGCCAGCAGACACAGCTGTGCCAGTTTGGTTGCAGACAGAGCCTTGAATTGTTGTGTCCCATCCCCATTTTTACTCTGTTCCTCCCTTTCTGGATGGTGAGAATTATGGAGACCTCTGAAGTGAACATCTCCTACTCTGCCCCCATCTTGCTGCATCATATTTCAATGTCTTCTATTTCAATGTCTTCTTAGTATTCTGCTCCATTCAAATTCCAACCTAGCTTCTTAATCTGTCCTCCCTGAATCCAAGGCCTTACAAGGCCTTTTGTCTCTCCAAAATCTGGCTCCATGCACCTTCACTGAAGGAACAGCAGCAGTACCCTGGTGAAAAATATCCAAATAACTTCTTGGATATTAGACAAACCTCTGGAAGTTTTCTAGGATGCTCAGAAGTGAGGGCTTGGCTCAATGGGATGGGCTCCTGACCTTCCCATGGATGATTTGTGTAAATCCACTTTAGTGAAGGTGTTCCAGTCAGAGAGGATCCTGTATTGGAGCCCCTGCAGGCTGTTCAGCAAAGCAAAGAAGGAATTGCACTGTCTCCTTTAATGCTTTTAAATAGTTCATGTCTCACTGCTGGCAGGTGAATAAATTGGTAATGAATATGCAAATCAGCAGGTCCTCCTAGCAGGCTGAGAAAGCTCATTTTGAGGTGTTTGTGAGGCAGGATGAGCACTTTAATGTTTGCCACACATTTCATGCCAGTGATACCCTCTCTCCTTCATAAACAGAGCTGCTGTTAATCCATGACCTGTTCCACACCAGCTTTGTCGGCAACAGTAAATTAAAAAATGTCAGGGAATGTTGTTAATTGCTGTAAATTGATTTTTTTAATTTATTTTTTTTTTTAATCCCATGGGATTTCTAACATGGACTTATAGAATGGTTTGGGTTGGAAAAGATGTTCAAGATGGGCAGGGACATCTTCCTCTATCCCAGGTTGCTCCAAGCCCCATCCAGCCTGGACTTGGACACTTCCAGGGATCCAGGAGCATCCACAGCTTCTCTGGGAATTCTGTGGCCTCACCACCCTCCCAGCTCTATCATATGTTCACACCCTCCCTTGTCCTTTTGAATTTCCTTTTGTCCCAATTTGAGGGGTACTTCAGGAGAGATGAAATTCCTTCATTTTTGTTCCTGATTTCAACCCAAAATTTTCATTTTGGAGATTAAAAAGCTACCGCTGAGGTTTTAATTTTCATTTTTGCTCCTGGTTAATGGAAATTTGGACATATCCATCTCTCAAGGTCTTCTGAGGTTCTTTCTCTAATATTTTGGAAGCCTCAGAAGTCTCTGTGGTGCCTCCAAAATATGCAGGAAATCAGCACCATCCCTGAAGCAGCAGCAGAAGGAGACACAGCGAAGCCAAAACGTATTTATTGTTTTAATTTAAATCTCATCAGACTTTATCAGTTTTACCCCTTGTGCACCTCCTCCCATTCTCCACCTCCTTACACAATCCTCTGCAGCATCTCCAGGGTTGTGTGATCCACCTGGAAATGTGCCAAGGGTCCGACACAGCTCCTCGTGTCCATCACACATCACGGATTCATCACTGCTACTTTTCCCTCAATATCTTGCCTCTCCTAAAAGATTCCGATCCAAGAATCTCTAAAATTCCCCTTCCCAGAGCGCTGTTTCTGTGGATCTAGAAGATGTTCATGGAGCTGAGTCACAGTTCTGTGGCAAGACGTGGCCTGCTTAGCCTGAAGTTATTTTTTGTTAGTTTTTGTAGGCAGGGAATGTGCACAAATGAAGGATGAAGTCAGTTTTCCCACTAGCCAGCCATTTGTTGCCTGGGATCATTTCAGCACTTCCATCCTTGTTGTGTTCTGTGTGCTTCCCATTTTAGTCTTGGAGGCAGCAGATTCCTTTATTTTATCAGGGGAAGTTATTCAAAAGCCTGGAAACTGTGGATGAAGAAACAAACTGGGCATTCCTGGAGGATTGTGATTATAGCCCATTTTTTGGAGCAAATTCTGAAACTCTTATAATTTTTCCTATGTTGTCACTGAAGTAGTTTTGTTAAAAATTGAGGTTATTACTGATTAATCATTTTTTAGTTCAGTCTCATTTTGATTAAAGCAAGAAAACACAGGTTGGTACTTTTAAAACTACACCTAATTTAGAAATTGAAGTTTCACCGAATATGGAAAATGATTTGGTTTTTATAAGTCTATCCAGAGGCTCATGCAGCTGAATATTCCTGAACATTCCATGGCTATTCCTGAGTTTTTTAGCTCCCAAACCAGCCTCATGGTGCAACATGCTCACATCTCATAAAACATAAGAGGGAAGAAGAGGCTTGTTGAGGATAAGAAATGTCCTGGTAATGAAGATGCTGTTTCTGAGATCATGGAATAATGGAATCACAGAATCATGGAATGGTTTGGATTGGAAGAGACAAAAAAGATCATCTCATCCACCCTCTGCCATGGGCAGGAATGCCTTCCACTATCCCAGGTTGCTCCAAGCCCTGTCCAGCCTGGCCTTGGACACTTCCAGGGACGGGGCAGCCACAGCTTCTCTGTGCCAGTGCCTTGCTACCCTCCAGGTAAAGAATTTCTTCCAACATCCCATCTAAACCTCCCCTTCTTGTAGTTTAAAACCATTCCCATCACCAACAAATTGTCCCTTTGAGAGACACTTTCTCTGGACACCGATTTTCACCTTATACACCCCAATTCCATTTTAGAAAATAAGAAAATTGTGTTCCTACACATAAAATGCGACCAGTCTCAACACTGGATGGTTTTCACTTTGTTACCAGCACTGACTTTTTCCTTCTGGCTTTTGCAGCCCTCAGCCCTGGCTGCCAAGGACTGGTATTTGTTAAAATGGTTTTTTCTGCTTGTTTTGTACCTCTAGAGCTGCTGAGGTTTTGAGAGATTTGTTTGAGCTCTGGGTCAAGCACAGGCACAACCCAGGAGGATGGGGAGGAGATGCCAGGGGAGCGGAGAGAACAGCAGCTCTCCTCTTTTGGAAAGAAGCGGTCATTAGGTCCACAAAAATATTTTTGCCCAAAGGATGCACTGAATACAAAGTGTTGCAAGATAATGATGGGCTCTACCCAGAGATAATTAATCTGCAGATGGAAACATCCATTCACGTGTGCTCTCTTTATCCATCTGTCCGCTCGTTATTTTCACAAAGCCCATTCAAGTCAAGAAGGGAATTCTGCTGCTTTCTAGGCACAGATAACAATTCCCTGTGCCATTCCTGGGGTTCCTGGCAAATTCTCCTTGCATGGAGTACTCAGCTCAGCAGTGACATGGCCAACAAGGAGCAAATGCCACTTTTTAATGCTGTGAAGGTTTTTACTTCCTTCCCATCTATTTGAGGAAGGAGAAAAAAAGGCTGCTTGAATTTTTCCTTCCAGCTGTCCGTGGTACAGAATCTCCCCAGGTTGCCACAGGAATAAATTAATTTCCCTTTCTCTAATGATGGCAGCTGAATATTTTAATGCAGTTCTGTTTAATCACTTTTTAAAGTCCACAGTAAAACCTCTGCAATTGCCCTCAGGGCCAACAACTGCTCAGTGAACTGTAGGATGGATTCAACTCCTTTCTCTGGATAAAGCAAATCCATCTCTCCAGAAGAAAAGTGTTCCAGGAAGGACACACTGGGGTTTCTGCCTCTTGGTGCTGTTGTGCTGTGCGTGGAAATGTGGGAGTAGTCACTGGAATGAAGATGGGGATGAATAACCTTAATAATTTTCTGGGTACTTCTCACACCTGCAAAATCCCCTCTCCATCTCCACCTGCTGTAAACAGATCAGAATAAAAGGGAAGAAGTTCCATGATAAGTTCAGGAAGAGCTCAACTCCAGCATGGAGTTGATATCTAATTACAGATAATATTTGATGAGAATCCTTGGGACAAGAAAAGGGCATTTAAGTCAGCAGAGGACTCTCCGCCCTCTAACAATAAACAATTTTTCATTGGTAATACAGAAAAAAATGCTACTGGAATTAATAAATCTGTGGAAGATTTCAGGAGCCAATTGTTTTCTTCACTTCTGTCCAGCAGTTCACACAAAGACCTGAAAAAAAATCCAGTCTGCTGCAATTCTCGGTTGGAATTTTGAACCATGACAGGGAACCGAACAAACTCAATCATCACTCACATTGTTTCTTTTCCCACTTTTTTTATTGCCTGTTTCAAGCAACCATCCTCCAGGAAAGCGTTTTCCTTTGTATCAGACAAAATGATGCATTTTCAAATGCACAACCCCAAAACTTTGAGCTTATTTGACCTGTTGGGTAGAGGGGACAGGAAAAGTTTCTTTAAACTTTTTTGCTGATGAACCAAAACTTATTCCTCAGTAGAAAAGGGGTTTCAGTACAAGCTTTTCCACCCCAAGGATCATGGAATTATGGAATGGTTTGGAACAGACCTTCAAGACCACCTAACTCCTTCCATAGACCAGGCTGCTCCAACCTGGTCTTGAACATTTCCAGGGATGGGGCAGCCAAAACTTCTCTGGGAAACCTGTGCCAGGGCCTCACCATCCTCACAGGGAGGAATTTCTTTGCAATTCTTGGAAATTTCTTTGGAAATCCTTTCTCCCAGTTCTCTCTTCTACGCAGCAGTTGTGTGAGGTTACTTGGGACCATCACGCACATCAATGAGTAATAAATGATATTTAGCTCTCAAAAATACAGATGTTCATGGTTCCAAGGCTCTGGTGCATCATTGTCTCTGCAAGTGGGACTGAGTCCTTCTGGAATCTTCCAATTGGAAGTGGCTCTGAATAATCCTCACACTTCACTGTCAGAGTTTGCACAAGGGAAATAGGCAAAGATGCAGCCTCTCCCCTGCTGGCTGATATCTGGATTTTAGGGATAACTTTTCAGGAAGTTTTACTCTCCAGTCAGAGGTGTTGGTTCCTTTCAGGGTCTGAGAGGTGCCAGGATAAATTTGTACACAGGTACTGGTTTCTTCCTGATCTTCTGTGTGTTCCTTTTCCCCCCTCTGATTTCCAGAGGCTCTTTCAGGAGAGAGGGATCACTTGAGGCTATGGAAATGATGCCTGTGAGAGGGAGAAGGAAGAGCAGCTGCCATCAGCAAAGGGATTAAAGCCAAGGAAGCCTCTGAGTCCTGAATAAACACACAGCCTGGTTGCTGTGTCTTTATTCAACTTGCTGCCATTTTTTTCTTAATGCAGGGGAAATTTGCTGCTTGACTTTTCTAATTCTCACCCTGCTGAGATCAAGTGAGAAAGAGGAAAAAGCAGAATTTTAAGGGATCCTTATCATAGAGAATGGGTTGGATTGGAAGGGATCTCCAAGATTATCCCATTCCAACCCCTTTCCATGGGCAGAGACACCTTCCACTATCCCAGGTTGCTCCAAGCCACATCCAGCCTGGCCTTGAATGCTTCCAGGGATGGGGCAGCCACAGCTTCTCTGGGATTTCTAGTCCAGGGCCTCTCCACACTCACAGGGAAGAATTTCTTCCCAATATCCCATCTAAATCTACTCAGTATCTCTCTCCAATATTCCTTGTTCTTCAACAGCAGCTCAGCAGCATCATAACTCCCTGTCTGCACAGGTAGAGGTGATTTATGTTTATATATTGTCCATATATGTGTAAAGAAATCCTCATCTCCTGAAGGAAAGCAAAAGGAATAACATTGGGTGAAATTCCAAGAGGATAAAATCAAATGTTCATCGGGGACATTGAATTCCTGAGTTTTCTTCAGTGCAACAACCCTGATTTTTACTTTTGCTCAAGCTCCTTCTTGTGTTATAAGGTGAGGGATCCCAGTTTTATGGAGGCTGAGCTCCATAAATGATTTGTTGGATGTTGGGGTGCCAGGAAACAGCTAAAACCCAACAACTAACCCTCACTCCTGCAGGGTGTGGGATGGTTTAAATAGGGCAATAGGTGGGGGAGATTAGTTAGAAAGATATAAAAGACTGGTTGGTGCAAACCTAATTCCCAGGAAGGAGATGGAATCAGGAAATTTCCTAATGGAAAACATGAACACAAACTCTGAAATCCATTGAAGTTCATAAGGATGTTCTTTTTTTCCCCCAGGATCATGGGACCAGACCGCTCAAAATATTTTATTTTAATTGCTTGCAAGGTGACACAGTGGTCACAAGTTGTGACCCTCACACTTTAAATATATAATTTGGAGGGAAAAAATAATCCCAGTGTGTTGTTCCACCAGCACATGGAGTATATAGGGAATGTGCACCAGTTTATCCCACTTTACTGGCCCTCTGATCCATGTGTGTCCTTAAAATGCAACAGTAAAAGCTGGAAAAGAACATTAAAGTAACACAGTTGTTATAGAGTGGATTTTCAGTGTATTAAAGTGTGAAATCCCACTCTGTTTTTATGGAGAACTATAAATAAGTCAACAAGATTTAGGCTACACCTTTGGAATTTGCTCAGTGGTCATTGGTAATTCCTGAGTTCCCGTGGGTGGCTGAAAAATTCACAATATTTCTTACCAGATATCAGAAACCTTTTTCCAGAAATGCTCTGTTTGGAGCTTTCTTTATTTCAATTCATTGCTGCAAAATTTCATTAGGCTCAAAAAATGCTTTTTTTCTCAGCCTGGTTCTCTTCAGCTCCCATTTGGCTGGGAAAAGAGAGAAAAAGAAAGACCTGTGAGCTTTTTGTCAGTCAGGAGAGGACTTATTTTATAAACGGAACCCGAACTGATGAGTTTCAGGCACGAGGGAAATTATTTCTCCTTTGAATATTGTTCCAGCCATTCTTTTATTCTTTATTTTTTTTCTCTTATTTTTTTCCCCAGGTGATCTCTCTGTTGTAAACGTTGAGGTCTCCTCTTCCAGCTGAACCTAGTGGGAGCTAAAATAATATGCAAACCTCGAGTGCTGAGCTATTCCAACTCAAGGGTTATTCAGGCAGGAATATCCTTCCCCAATCTGAGTGGCTCAGCTGATTAAAAACTCCAAGTTCAGAGCATTTCACTCCGGCAGAGAACATCAGAAAATCAATGCTGGATTTATTGACTTTCGCTTTGCTTATTTTCATTGTTTGCTAATTCCATGACAATTTTCCTGTCTTTTTTTGTCAGAGTCTCTCTCCTTCTCATCCCCCTCCCCGAGGAGCTGCTCCTTTTTTGCTTCTTTGGAGCTGCTTGGGCATCCCATTTCAGCCCTGGCCTCTGGAAAACAGAAGGTCAGAGAGGAATCACCCATTTTGCATTTTGAGACTGAGCTCTAGGCGGAATATTAAATCCAATTCCTTCCTTTCAGCTTTCTGAAAATGCTGTATTTTCCTTTTTTATTTTTTTTTAATTATCCACAATACATTTATTTTCTTTACCTTTCCCCTCTCATAATTACTTTAACCAACATTTTGAGTTCCAAGTACAGAGCATCTACATTTGATTTCCTTTCTCAGGAATAAATATATCAAATAAATAAATCCAACCTAGTCACCACTCCAATTTTCTTCCATTTTTTATTTTGTGGGGGAAGATGATTTTTCCTGGAGAAGAAGATAAGAAAACAAAGCACTAAAGTGGATTAAGTCTGCGTTTTTAATGCAAAGGAGGATTTTTTAGCACCAAATACAATGGTTCCTAATGTGTTTTAATATCTATATTTATACAGATAAGCTCAGACAACTTAGAGCAATGCATCCTCCTGGCAAACGATATGGGATATGTTATTATTCCAACTTTCCAGTGGGAAATAAAGACCCACATGGGAAGCTGCAATAAAGACAGGACTCAAGTCACGTTGCCTGAACAATACCAAAGTGATATTTTTAGCTTTTTATTCTTTCTAATCAGTGACTAATCCAGTTTTCTTTCTTTTTTTTATTCTTCTGCGAGAGAAATTCTAGCCATTGGTGGACAAATGGATGTCTGATCATCCTTAATCTGCAAAATTAAAAACTCCATGATTAAATAATGCCATTTCTTTTGAAGACTGCTCACCCACCACTTCACTTTGGTGGTCTGTCTCAGACCCTCTGAGCATAAACCCAGCTAAGCCCATGGTTCTACCACAGATTATCCCTTAAGGAGATTTCTGCATTGTTCTATTTAATTAACAAGGATGTCTAATATATCATTATTGCATTTCCTGAATTTTACATAGAATTGGGATTTTCTAAGACGAGGACAATTAGTGGCTGGAAGGAATGCAGATCCTCAAAGCTTCTCAAAGCACATTTCCTTGGGTTATTGTAGCTCTAAATGTTCTTTTTTTTTAATTGTTCCAATCTCTTTCCACCTTTTTGCACTACCCAGATCCCACAGCTCTACAACCCCCTGGAAAATGGGACATCCACAACTTCTCTGGGAAACTTGTGCCAGGCCCTTACCACCCTCAGGATAAATAATTTATTCCCAATATCCCACCTAAACTTGTTGCCTTTCAGTTGGAAGCCATTCCCTTCATCCTGTCACCAAGAATGACTGGATTTCAGGTAGCACTTAATGACTGATATTTCTGTTTTCCCTGGAAAATCAGGATGAATTAATGTCTGTTCACCACCACAGGACTGTTGGGAAGGTCTGAGGAGGTAGAAGCCAGCAGCCAAACAGGAGTCAGGAATGTGGGAAATTTTCCTAAAGTTATTTGAGGTGCTGATCCCACCTTTCCTCTCAAAAATTCTGATTTCCGCTGATAAACTGAGTTTCAGAATTCCCACAAAAATCTGGCCAGTAGTTGTTCCCTTCTTTAGCTCTAAAAACAAGAGCTCATTGTTCATATGATTCCTGGGACAGTAACAGGGAGTGAAAGGGCATTTCCCCACTTCTCCTCTTCCAACTATGTTACCATAGAGAAAATAATTATCTTGGGCCAGGAGAAATCATGGAATGCACTTCATGGCTTTGCCTTGTGCTCATTCCACTTTGGCATGAAGTCAGTCCAGGAAACACCAAAATCCCCAAATTTTGGCCAGGAGAAACCAGCTCCAGGGATGTAAGAAAAGTTATCCAGAGATTTTCTTCCCTCTATTAGCACGTCAATAAGCCAGACAATATCCTCAAGCACTGAAATTATGTTTTCTATGCAGCTAAATTGCAAAAATGTTGATTTTTGGTCTGTAACCATATCTGTCTTTTGCCACTTTTCAGGTTTACGCTCTTCCAAAGTCAGTTTAAATCCTTCAACATCTTTGACACTGATTTCTTCAGCTGATATAAGAAATTATTTCATGAACAGTCAGGGTCCTGCCTACTGGCCAACGTGGTTATTGGGATTTTAAAATCCAGGCCACGCTAAATTCTTAGAAACAATAAAAAGTAAAATATTAAAACGAAGGATTTTAAACCTAAATAATTCTATAGCCCTAACCTTGTGTATTTAGATATGGAAAGAGCAGTGCTCAGAATGTTTGGATATTCATTTCCTTGCTCCTAGAGGAGCAAGAAAACTTCAAATGGGTCCACAAGGAAAGAAGGAGAAGGAAAAAAAAAGGTGATTTTCTGAATTTTTTAAGCTGGGAACATCTCATGTATTTGTGCCTCAAACTATCCCAAAGGAAGGTGCTGATGTGATGAACAAGCAGAGCAAGACAAGGATATAAAGCCAGGAAAAACTCAGAGATGTTAAGGCAAGACATCTGTTTGAAGACTGACAGAAAATGACTGCTCGTATTCTGCTTTTTCTGCAATCTCCTTTTTGATTTTTGTATTTTCCAAGGCTTGGCTTTCCCAGCAACTTCCTCAGCATTTTCTGGTTGAGGGGAGTTGTTTTCCTGAGCTGTCAGGGGCTGATGGATCCCTCTGCATCCCCACAGCCTTTTCATCTAACGTTTATTTGATTACCTGTTTACCTGAAATTTGTCTGCTCCAGAAGCATCGCTCCTGAGATCTCATTAATCACCACTGAATAATGCAGCAGGCTGGAATTCATCTGGCAATACCCTAAACTGAGGGAAATCTTCCTTCCCTGTGTGTGTGTATTCCTGGAAACATCTCCCTTTTGGATGAATAAGAGCTGCAAAATGAAAAGGAACTGGAACATAACCATTCATGAAAAATTCCCTAAATCATCCTTGGGGGACAAATAATTCTCTGTCAATGACACAGCCAGAGATGGTTTTCCTAAGGAAATATTTTGGAAGTGTGTTCCTGTGAACCTGGGAGGTTTTCCATTTATTCCTAGAATCCCAGGAGTGGTTTGAGTTGGAAGGGACCTTAAAGACCACCTCATCCCCATGGGCAGGGACACCTTCCACTAGAGCAGGTTGCTCCAAGCCCCATCCACCCTAGCCTTGGGTATTTCCTGGATGTATGGAATGACTGAGCTACACCAAGATGGATGAGACCTTTAAAAACTTGATTATCGTCTTAAGTCAGCCCTGATTGGAGAGGGAGATTGGAGCAGAGATCTCCGACCCACCCAATTCCTACCTGTAATGGAGATACCAGGGGCCTTCAGTTTCTGTTTGAATGAATTTTGGTGTTGCATTCATTCCCAGATATTCCAATACTCCTTGTGCCCTCCCTGAATAATCTTCACAAGCACTGGAATCTGCTTTCATATGTATAAAAATAATCCTGAATAATCTTCACAAGCACTGGAATCTGCTTTCATATGTATAAAAATAATTACAGAATCATTAAGGTTGGAAAAGACCTCCAAGATCATCAAGTTCAACCTTCAATCCAATCCCACCACTCCCACTAAACCACAAAGTGCCACATCTACTCCCTTTTTTGAACACTTACAGGGATTGTGAATCCAACTCTTCCCTGTTCCAAAGTTTCATCACTCTTTCAGTGAGGAAATTTTTCCAACCTGAACCTTCCCTGGTACAACCTCCCCTCCCCTCCCCTCCCCTCCCCTCCCCTCCCCTCCCCTCCCCTCCCCTTCCCTTCCCTTCCCTTCCCTTCCCTTCCCTTCCCTTCCCTTCCCTTCCCTTCCCTTCCCTTCCCTTCCCTTCCCTTCCCTTCCCTTCCCTTCCCTTCCCTTCCCTTCCCTTCCCTTCCCTTCCCTTCCCTTCCCTTCCCTTCCCTTCCCTTCCCTTCCCTTCCCTTCCCTTCCCTTCCCTTCCCTTCCCTTCCCTTCCCTTCCCTTCCCTTCCCTTCCCTTCCCTTCCCTTCCCTTCCCTTCCCTTCCCTTCCCTTCCCGAAACCTTCCCGAAACCTTCCCGAAACCTTCCCGAAACCTTCCCTTCCCTTCCCGAAACCTTCCCTTCCCGAAACCTTCCCTTCCCTTCCCGAAACCTTCCCTTCCCGAAACCTTCCCTTCCCTTCCCTTCCCTTCCCTTCCCTTCCCTTCCCTTCCCTTCCCTTCCCTTCCCTTCCCTTCCCTTCCCTTCCCTTCCCTTCCCTTCCCTTCCCTTCCCTTCCCTTCCCTTCCCTTCCCTTCCCTTCCCTTCCCTTCCCTTCCCTTCCCTTCCCTTCCCTTCCCTTCCCTTCCCTTCCCTTCCCTTCCCTTCCCTTCCCTTCCCTTCCCTTCCCTTCCCGAAACCTTCCCTTCCCTTCCCGAAACCTTCCCTTCCCTTCCCGAAACCTTCCCTTCCCGAAACCTTCCCTTCCCTTCCCGAAACCTTCCCTTCCCTTCCCGAAACCTTCCCTTCCCTTCCCTTCCCTTCCCTTCCCTTCCCTTCCCTTCCCTTCCCTTCCCTTCCCTTCCCTTCCCTTCCCTTCCCTTCCCTTCCCTTCCCTTCCCTTCCCTTCCCTTCCCTTCCCTTCCCTTCCCTTCCCTTCCCTTCCCTTCCCTTCCCTTCCCTTCCCTTCCCTTCCCTTCCCTTCCCTTCCCTTCCCTTCCCTTCCCTTCCCTTCCCTTCCCTTCCCTTCCCTTCCCTTCCCTTCCCTTCCCTTCCCTTCCCGAAACCTTCCCTTCCCTTCCCTTCCCGAAACCTTCCCTTCCCTTCCCGAAACCTTCCCTTCCCTTCCCGAAACCTTCCCTTCCCGAAACCTTCCCTTCCCGAAACCTTCCCTTCCCGAAACCTTCCCTTCCCGAAACCTTCCCTTCCCTTCCCTTCCCTTCCCTTCCCTTCCCTTCCCTTCCCTTCCCTTCCCTTCCCTTCCCTTCCCTTCCCTTCCCTTCCCTTCCCTTCCCTTCCCTTCCCTTCCCTTCCCTTCCCTTCCCTTCCCTTCCCTTCCCTTCCCTTCCCTTCCCTTCCCTTCCCTTCCCTTCCCTTCCCTTCCCTTCCCTTCCCTTCCCTTCCCTTCCCTTCCCTTCCCTTCCCTTCCCGAAACCTTCCCGAAACCTTCCCGAAACCTTCCCGAAACCTTCCCTTCCCTTCCCGAAACCTTCCCTTCCCTTCCCGAAACCTTCCCTTCCCTTCCCTTCCCTTCCCTTCCCTTCCCTTCCCTTCCCTTCCCTTCCCTTCCCTTCCCTTCCCTTCCCTTCCTTCCCTTCCCTTCCCTTCCCTTCCCTTCCCTTCCCTTCCCTTCCCTTCCTTCCCTTCCCTTCCCTTCCCTTCCCTTCCCTTCCCTTCCCTTCCCTTCCCTTCCCTTCCCTTCCCTTCCCTTCCCTTCCCTTCCCTTCCCTTCCCTTCCCTTCCCTTCCCTTCCCTTCCCTTCCCTTCCCTTCCCTTCCCTTCCCTTCCTTCCCTTCCCTTCCCTTCCCTTCCCTTCCCTTCCCTTCCCTTCCCTTCCCTTCCCTTCCCGAAACCTTCCCTTCCCGAAACCTTCCCTTCCCTTCCGAAACCTTCCCTTCCCTTCCCGAAACCTTCCCTTCCCTTCCCGAAACCTTCCCTTCCCTTCCCGAAACCTTCCCTTCCCTTCCCGAAACCTTCCCTTCCCTTCCCTTCCCTTCCCTTCCCTTCCCTTCCCTTCCCTTCCCTTCCCTTCCCTTCCCTTCCCTTCCCTTCCCTTCCCTTCCCTTCCCCTTCCCTTCCCTTCCCTTCCCTTCCTTCCCTTCCCTTCCCTTCCCTTCCCTTCCCTTCCCTTCCCTTCCTTCCTTCCCTTCCCTTCCCCTTCCCTTCCCTTCCCTTCCCTTCCTTCCCTTCCCTTCCTTCCCTTCCCTTCCCTTCCCTTCCCTTCCCTTCCCTTCCCTTCCCCTTCCCTTCCCTTCCCTTCCCTTCCCTTCCCTTCCCTTCCCTTCCCTTCCCTTCCCTTCCCTTCCCTTCCCGAAACCTTCCCTTCCCTTCCCGAAACCTTCCCTTCCCTTCCCGAAACCTTCCCTTCCCTTCCCGAAACCTTCCCTTCCCGAAACCTTCCCTTCCCTTCCCGAAACCTTCCCTTCCCTTCCCTTCCCTTCCCTTCCCTTCCTTCCCTTCCCTTCCCTTCCCTTCCCTTCCTTCCCTTCCCTTCCCTTCCCTTCCCTTCCCTTCCTTCCCTTCCCTTCCCTTCCCTTCCCTTCCCTTCCCTTCCCTTCCCTTCCCTTCCCTTCCTTCCCTTCCCTTCCTTCCCTTCCCTTCCCTTCCCTTCCCTTCCCTTCCCTTCCTTCCCTTCCCTTCCCTTCCCTTCCTTCCCTTCCCTCCTCCCTTCCCTTCCCTTCCCTTCCCTTCCCGAACCTTCCCTTCCCTTCCCGAAACCTTCCCTTCCCTTCCCTTCCCTTCCCTTCCTTCCCTTCCCTTCCCTTCCCTTCCCTTCCCTTCCCTTCCCTTCCCTTCCCTTCCCGAAACCTTCCCTTCCCTTCCCTTCCCTTCCCGAAACCTTCCTTCCCTTCCCTTCCCTTCCCTTCCCTTCCCTTCCCTTCCCTTCCCTTCCCTTCCCTTCCCTTCCCTTCCCTTCCCTTCCTTCCCTTCCCTTCCCTTCCCTTCCCTTCCCTTCCCTTCCCTTCCCTTCCCTTCCCTTCCCTTCCCTTCCCTTCCCTTCCCTTCCCTTCCCTTCCCTTCCCTTCCCCTTCCCTTCCCTTCCCTTCCCTTCCCTTCCCTTCCCTTCCCTTCCCTTCCCTTCCCGAAACCTTCCCTTCCCGAAACCTTCCCTTCCCGAAACCTTCCCTTCCCTTCCCGAAACCTTCCCTTCCCTTCCCGAAACCCTTACCTTCCCTTCCCTTCCCTTCCCTTCCCTTCCCTTCCCTTCCCTTCCCTTCCCTTCCCTTCCCTTCCCTTCCCTTCCCTTCCCTTCCCGAAACCTTCCCGAAACCTTCCCTTCCCTTCCCTTCCCTTCCCTTCCCTTCCCTTCCCTTCCCTTCCCCTTCCCTTCCCTTCCCTTCCCTTCCCTTCCCTTCCCTTCCCTTCCCTTCCCTTCCCTTCCCTTCCCTTCCCTTCCCTTCCCTTCCCTTCCCTTCCTTCCCTTCCCTTCCCTTCCCTTCCCTTCCCTTCCCTTCCCTTCCCTTCCCTTCCCTTCCCTTCCTCCTTCCCTTCCCTTCCCTTCCCTTCCCTTCCCTTCCCTTCCCTTCCCTTCCCTTCCCTTCCCTTCCCTTCCCTTCCCTTCCCTTCCCTTCCCTTCCCTTCCCTTCCCTTCCCTTCCCTTCCCATCCCTTCCCTTCCCTTCCCTTCCCTTCCCGAAACCTTCCCTTCCCTTCCCGAAACCTTCCCTTCCCTTCCCGAAACCTTCCCTTCCCTTCCCGATTCCCTTCCCTTCCCTTCCCTTCCCTTCCCTTCCCTTCCCTTCCCTTCCCTTCCCTTCCCTTCCCTTCCCTTCCCTTCCCGAAACCTTCCCTTCCCTTCCCGAAACCTTCCCTTCCCTTCCCTTCCCTTCCCTTCCCTTCCCTTCCCTTCCCTTCCCTTCCCTTCCCTTCCCTTCCCTTCCCTTCCCTTCCCTTCCCTTCCCTTCCCTTCCCTTCCCTTCCCTTCCCTTCCCTTCCCTTCCCTTCCCTTCCCTTCCCTTCCCTTCCCTTCCCTTCCCTTCCCTTCCCTTCCCTTCCCTTCCCTTCCCTTCCCTTCCCTTCCCTTCCCTTCCCTTCCCTTCCCTTCCCTTCCCTTCCCTTCCCTTCCCTTCCCTTCCCTTCCCTTCCCTTCCCTTCCCTTCCCTTCCCTTCCCGAAACCTTCCCTTCCCGAAACCTTCCCGAAACCTTCCCTTCCCTTCCCGAAACCTTCCCTTCCCTTCCCGAAACCTTCCCTTCCCTTCCCGAAACCTTCCCTTCCCTTCCCTTCCCGAAACCTTCCCTTCCCTTCCCGAAACCTTCCCGAAACCTTCCCGAAACCTTCCCGAAACCTTCCCGAAACCTTCCCGAAACCTTCCCGAAACCTTCCCGAAACCTTCCTGAAACCTTCCCTTCCCTTCCCGAAACCTTCCCAATCCTTTGACATTTCCTTTCTTTAAAGAAAGCTGGGAAGAGCTGGAATGGGTATTTCAACCTCTGCTTCTTTGCTATGACACTTTCAGAGACAAAACTCACCCAAAACCAAACCTCAAACCCAAACAAATGGGTTTTGCCCATTTTTCACGGTTTAACCCCAACCAGAAACTCAGTCTCACACATCGCTCAGCCCTGGTGGGATCAAGGGAGAGCTGAAAGGATAAAAGTGGGAAAATTTGGTGGGTTTGTAACCAAATTCATGGACAACAACTAAAACATCCCTGTTTGTTAACACTTCTTCCAGGAGAACTCCAAAATTCAGCTAGGGATAATGTTCTTCAACAGACAACATTATCCCAGTCAAAACCAGCAACTCTATCCAAAAGATCTGTCCACCAGTAAATCCTCCCTTGATTTTTTTTCCTTCTGCTTCTGTTGATAGGGGAATTTTGAATTTCTTTTTTTTTTTTTTTTTTTTTTGTTTTCCTCCTATTTTGTCGTGATTCATCCTCTTGTAGGTGTGAAAAGGAGCATTATGCACTGCTGGGAGATATAATTTGTGACTCATGGAACCGTGGGCTCCCTGCTTTTGGAGTGATAATTAAAAGGAGGGGGTTGGAGCTGCCAGGGGGTTAGGGAAGTGTGAGGTTGGAATAAAGAGCCTTATCCTTCCATTTAGCGATGGACTGGTGGAGCAAAGCAAGTCTGGATACATGAGAAACCTGGTGGAACTAATGATAAACTTTGAACTTTTCCTGCTTCTTCGTGGGTTTGCTGCGTTCTCCCAAGTGGCTCAATTACACACAGTAATTAGCTCAGTAAATCCTGAAAGTGCCAGAAAGAGAACCTGAAACAGGAGAAATGCACTAGAGTTCCAGAAAAAACTCTTTCAGACACACTCCATATTGGAAATCCAGCCAAGGACTGACTGGAATGGGGGCTCCCATTCCCAGCAAAAATATCCCAAACTGAGTGGAGTGGAATGACTATCAGCGGATTTGTTCCAGAAACTGCTCTCAAGGTCCTTCCCAAAACAAATTGATTGGAACTTCTTGGCAACCCAGGGAGGATTTTCTCTTTTTCTGGTACTTCTCTTTTTTTGGCAGAATCCTAATCTCCGGGAAGAATAGCAAAAAATTCACAGAAATGGAAATTCAGATCACACAAAGATTTGGAGATGCCTCCAAGCCTCATTGGCTCTCACTAATTGTGCTTTCCTTGGAAGGAAGACAGGAATGAAGGGATGATGCATCTCAAGCTCTGGCAGCTGAGTTCAGGCTTCTCTTCACATTATCCCTTTTAATTTTTTGTTAAATTTGCTTTTTGATGTTGTGTACTGGGGATTTTCCCCACTTACTCACCAGGAAATGGCATTTACTTTCCTTCCTGAAGCAAGGGAAGCATGGCTCAGTGGTTTGGATAATTTCCTGGGATCCAGGAAATACTGGATCTCTTCCCTGCTCTGGTACAAAAGTCCTCAGTAGTTCCAAACCCTTCTAAAGGAGAGTCACAGCACCAAATCTGAGGATCAGTTGGGATCAGCAGTTGAGGAATTCCAGCCGTTTTCAAGGATTTCTTTGTAGAGAGATCATGGAAAGGCTTGGGCAGTTCTAGGATGTGATTCCTTTGGAATAAAACATAATCAGATTAAACATAATACAATGACAGCTCTGCCAGAGACAGTGGCAAATGTCCATCTGCATATTCCAGCAGAACATTCCTTGAGGAATTCCATTTTAAGCTCAAAAACCACCTTCCGTGGGAAATCACACCTGTCTTTTGCCTTGTTTTTTGTCTCCAGGTGATATTTGGTGCCACTGATCTTTGATGCCATTGATCTTTTCAATTCCAAGATATTTTATAAACTCAGATATTCATCCTGGTGGGACTCTTGGGGTTGTCCTGTGCAGGGCCAGGAGCTGGAATCCATGATCCATGTGGGTTCCTTCCAACTAAGAATATTGTGTAATTCTCTGAACGTCACACTCAGCTCTTGACTTGGGCTGAAAGCAGCCAGTTGTCATCAAAACAGACCCATCCTACCCAAAACTGGGGCATTTTGGGAAAGGAGGTGTCCCAGAGAGACCATAAAACCTGCTCTGATTCCATGGGTGATACATGAAATTTCCTCAGATATCACAGAATCTCAATATATCCTGAACAGGAAGAGACCACAAGGATCATCTACCTGATGTAGCTAGAAGTTCACAGCTGAAAATTCTTGGCTAAGGAGAAAAATCTTTCCTGCTTCAGAGCTCCCTGGAGAGTGGAAAAGGTTTGGAAAACAATATACCCCAAATCCACATTTTTTCGAACTTTCTGCCTTTCATAACTCACTTAGATCTTCTAAATATTTGTGGTGGGTTGATCCTGGATGGATCCCAGCTGCCCACCAAGGTGCCCTATCAACATTCTCCTCAACTGGACAAGGAAGAGAAAATAGAATAAAATTTAATAAATTATAGAGATATAAAATATAACAAAATATAATAAATTATATATAATACAATAAAATATAATCAATAATATATAAAAAATATAATAAAAAGCTTGTGGATTGAGATAAGGACAGGGATAGATCACTCACGAGCTGCTGTCACTGCTAGACTCTACTCTGGAAAATTAATTTAATTTTTTATCAAACAAAAACATTGGGACAATGCCCTCAGGCACACAGTGGGATTCTTAGAGCTCTTCTGTGTAGGCCAAGAGTTGGACTTTGATGATCCTTGCTGATCCCTCCCATCTCAGGATATTCTGTAATTCTGTGAAAATCAGGGTAGGTTAATGAGCAAATAAAACCAAATCCGAAGCACCTTTCCCCCAGCCCTCTCATCTTCCTGGGCTCAATTTAAATCCCGATTTTTCTACCTCCTTCCACGGAGTATTGCAAGGGGACAAGGAATAGGAATTGTGGTCAATTCATGGTGTCTGTGCTGCTCCTTCCTCCCAGGGCTTGGACTCCTCACACTCTTCCCTGCTCCATCATGGGATCCTTCCCATAGGAGAAAGTCCTCCACAAATGTGGTTCGTTCCCACAGTTCTGCACAAGCTGATCCAGTGTGGATCCCTTCCATGGATTACGTCCTTCAGAAAAGGCTGCTCCAATCTGGATCCCTCCAACGGGGTCAGTCCTTTGGGAACAGCCTGCTCCAGCTTCTTCAGCCTGGGTTCCCCATGGAATCACAAGTCCTGCCAGAAAACCTGCTGCAGTTTGGGCTTCACTCTCTCCTGCCAGGACCCTGCTCCAGCTCTGTCTTCCCATGGGATCCCAGCCTCCTTTGTGCATCCACCTGCTCCAGTGTGGGATCCTCACAGGTTACAGGTGGATCTCTTTTCACCAGGGGCTGCAGGGGCACAGCTGCCTCACCCTGGGCTCCATCATTCCAACCCAAGCCATCCCATGTTTCTGTAATCTCAAATGGGTCAACAATAGGAAATCTCTAGAAATGAAGAGGCAAACCCATTGGAATGGGAAGTTTCTCCGGATCAGTATGAAAATTCCCGGCTTTTAATGATTCTGCTTAAAAGATGACACACACGTAGTGACTTTCAACCCAAGAAGATACACTTTAAAGCAGTAAGAAAATCCATAAAAAGATCGAGTTCTTCTCTGATCAGAGCACCCAAAAATTGAGTCAGCTAAGAAAAAATGTTTCAAGCTCATTTTAATGTTGCAGCTCCCAGGAAAATGAGTTGAAGCCTGGAATTAATGCTTGGCTGGGGCTTCGCAGCCAGCTCCAGATACTCAGCTCAGATACCAGGATGACAAATGGGATCTAAAATACCTCGAAAGAGATGAGCTGTGCAGGCAGAATATCCTGATGCATCTGGAATTTGGCTCCTTGTCACCTTTGCTGCAAAAGGCTCAAGAAGAGAGAGTGAATTTTCTTCCTACTAAATAGACTGAACTCCTGTAAAACCTTCAGATGCTATTTCAGAGACACCCAGGATATCATGGAATGATTGAGGTTGGAAAAGACCTCCAAGACTGAGTCCAACCTGTGACTGATCCTCACTTTGTCACCCAGCCCAGGGCACTGAGTGCCACGTCCAGGTGTTCCTTGGATACCTCCAGGGATGGAGACTCCAAACCTCCCTGGGCAGCCCCTTCCAATGCCTGACCACCCTTTTCATGAAGAAATTCCTCCTGATGTCCAATCTGAATCTCCCCTCAGGCAACTTGAGGCTGTCTCCTGTTGTTCTGTCCCTGTTCCATGGGAGCAGAGCACAATGCTGACATGGCCCCACCTCCTGTCAAGGAGTTGTGGAGAGCAAAAAGGCTGAGCCCCTTTCCCAGCTCCCTCAGCTGCTCCTGGTGCTCCAGACCTTTTCCCACATCTGTTCCCTTCTCTGGATGTGCTCCAACCCCTCAATGTCCTTGTCATGACGGACCCAGAACTGGACACGAGACCTGAGCTGTGACCTCACCAGTGCCCAGCACAGAGGGACAATCCCTGCCCCGGTCCTGTGGCCACACATTGGTGACAAAAGCCAGGTGCCACTGGGGGTTGGAACTCAGGGATATTTAAGGTCCCTTCCCACCTAAACCATTCCCTGATTCCACGGTCATCTCAGTCAGGGAGAAGAAATGCATCTCACTATCCCAGAATAGTGATGGATTATGGATTAATAAATCTCTCTGTCTGAAATTCAGGTTTCTGTCCCTCAGGCAAGTCAGCCCAGCTAGAATTCCTGCTCCCTTTTTCATCAATGGCTTTTAGGGCAGAAAAATTCTTTCAGAAAACTCAGTAAAAGGTTTTTTTTCTCAGTGGAATAGGGTGAACATGGGCATTGTGGAGCTAGAGTGGGAAAGCAGAGGGACCTGAAAGTTTCCAGGCAGTCCCAGGAGGGCACTGGCATGAGGGACCCAGTCCCTCATGTAAGAAAATTAAAATTGCTTAAGGAGCATTCCCTGGGGCCTCTGCCAGCTGGCACAGAGTTCTCTCATTTCCCATTATTTAACTCTCCTACTTTCCCAAATGAGGAAAATACTGATTGCTGGGAATGATCTCTGACCCATACTCACTCCTGGCCCATGATTGATAAGAGCACAGGGGGATAAGTTTTTTGGTTTGAGCTTTTCTAACAGAACAATGGCATTGAAATGTGCATCTGAAACTCCTTACAGGACTGTTTAATTTATTGATAAAAATATATGACCAGTGTTTAACCCTTTTTAATGATGGGATTTGACACGACAGCAGACGTTCAGGAAAGAGCAAGAGCTGTCTCTATTTTCTCTCTTCCTCCTGCTCTATTTTAACCCCATTATTCTGGGAGAGGAACCTCCAAAATGTGTGAGCATGTGGGAAATGAGAACCCCTCTCCTTGAAAAACTTGGAAAATGAGGCTAAATGAAGCTGCTGGTGGAAAGCTGAGCCAAACGAAATCATTTGCTGCTGCCTGTGTGTCAAAGACTCAGTTTTAATTCAGCAGCAGGAATTCCACACTCCCACTCTGACTCCAATCCTATTTTGGTTGGTCCTGGCTGGGCTGTGACCTGCTCGTTTTTAATGGGAAGAAATCAATAAAGCAGGATCAGAGAGGCTTTTGCCTCTTTTTGTAGGGAATTCATTAACTCCTAACACTGCTGAAACACCTCAAACACCTCTAATCCTCCACCCCTCCTGATAGTTTTCCTCATAATAATGGTGTCCTGTTTGCTCCATGGATCTTTGATTGGCACCTGCTTGGGAGGCGTCCTCTAATTCCTTGGTCCTTTTCATTCCAAGCAATTCTTTAACCTGTAATTCTTTTTGGCAGAAAATCCTCCAGTCTACCTAATTCACTGATTTGGAGGAAAGTGGAAAGAACCCAGCTGGGGGATAAAATATCTTGGCATAAATTTTCCTCTCCACAGCTGTACTTCTGATCTGTGTCACATCACAGACCTGGAGCCTTTCGCACAGGGATTTGATAATTTTTAAGCTCATCTGTGGTACTTTTTTCTATCCTAGACCTGGGTTTTTTTATTCCCAGACCTGTCTTTCTTACTTTTTTGTTGCAAATCAAACCTGATGCAGTGATAGAAATCATTGGAACAGACTTCCAAGGGAAGTTGTGGAATCACCATTCTGGAAGGGATTTAAAAGCCATGTGGATATGGCACATGGGGACATAGTTTAGTGGTGGCCTTGGCACTGATGGGGGAATGGTTGGACTTGATGGTCTTTTCCAACCTAAATTTTCATGATTCCATGATTTTTGTTACATTTCTCAATGGAGTGAGGGACTATCATTCCTCCTGTGAGAAAAGGTAGCCTAGGAGGAAAAGGAGAATGAAAAACGGACATAAATGCTTCAGAGCAGGAATTTGCTGAGGATTTATCACCAAGTTTTGAGTTAATGAATCATTTGTCTGTGCCTTGTTTTCCCTGCCCGCAAAACAGGATAATTGTGCCAGCTTTTAAAAAGTTTTGAGACATGGAGATGGATAATCTGATTAAAAATCCTGACTGCACACTAATTAATAACCAAGGATAGGCTGGATAGGACTCTGAGCAACCTGGTCTAGTGGAAGGTGGCCCTGCCCATGGAAGGGGGCTGGAATGGGATGGTCTTGAATGTCCCTTCCATCCTGTAATTCCATGATTCTCTTGCTCCCATGAAATAAAATCCACATTATGCACCAGCAATAAGCAGAATTCATACTGAAAAACAGAATTCCGAGTCTTCCTCAGAGATCCCATTTTGTAGAATCATATTTTGATATCTATTTCTGTAGTAACTGTACAAAATTTGTTTTAAAACATTTGAAAATTGTCACTTCCCACCAAACAGAATTTTGATGCTTCAAACCTGTCTAATAACACTTACTTAGCTCTAATGTGAGGCATGAGAATAAATATTCCAACAATTAATTAAATAAATGTCCTAATAAATAAAAACTGTGTTTTCAGTGGAGGGGCCAGAAAAACATTTAAAGCAATCAGACTTTCCTAACAGTGTGGTGTTGCATTCAGCTCTTCTCGTGCTCCCAATGCACAGAGGTTCAGATTTAACCCACCTGGTTTCGAGCACCGGAATAAAATACCTACATTTTGGGGTTACTGGATTTCCATCCATGAATTCTGAGCTCCTTCCAGGGACAATTCAGCTCCTCAGTGGCCTGGTTTGCCATCTGGAGGTTTCTCAGTATTAACTTCATCACAGCCCGGTTAAATGCTGCTGGTAAAAGCCCAGATTTGGTCAGGATGCCTGTAAACTTCTGCTTGGTTAAAAATAAAATTCAGACATGAATCAACTGCTCTTGAACTCAGAAATAACAGCAGAACTGTGTGGTGACAGTCACAACATGGGCTGAAGTTGGTCTTGGTAATACTTTGCCAGATGGGTCATTAAAGTGATTGATGATGATTTCACATCATCAGAGCTAAATTAGTTGGGATATTAGAACTAATTGCTGGTCAGAATGAGCCAGGAACGATTAGCAAGAGACACTGATTGTTTCCAAGGGGATTTATCCTCCCATCAGCTCATGGTTTTCAAGTCTTTTGGCCCCTTGGTTGAGTGGCAGCCAAACTGAAGGTTGGGCAAAGAACGTACAGAAAACTCAGCATAACAGCGAAGTCAGGTGGGTAAATTTGTCCATATTTGTGGAGTTAATTTTCTCCTTCACTTGACTGGGCTGTGGAAAGCTTAGGAAATCACTGATAAAGAGAAGTATGAGAGAGAAAAGGGATTCGTTGAGGATCGCAGAATCATGGAACGGTGTGGTTTGGAAGGGAACTTAAGGATCGCTCAGTTCCAAACCCCTGCCATGCTCAGGGACACCTCCCACTATCCCAGGTTACTCCAAGCCCTGTCCAGCCTGGCTTTGGACACTTCCAGAGATGAGGCAGCCACAGCTTCTCTGGGCAATTTGTGTCAGGGCCTCCCCCTCTCAGAGGGAAGAATTTCTCCCTCATATCCAATCCAATCTCCCTAATATCCATAACTTTGGTGTTTTTAAGTTTAAAACCATCACACTTTTCTCTGTCTCACTGTCCCTTATCCAAAGTGCCTCTCCAGCTCTCTTGGAGAATCTTTAGGTACTGAAGGGGGCTCTAAGGTGTCCCTGGAGCCTTCTCTTCTCCAGACTAGATAAATCCAAGTCTCTCAATCTGTCCCCACGGAAGAGGACCCCTCTGATGATGGCTGTGGCACAAAAGATGTCCCATGAAAGCAGATGAGAACCCAGAAATAAACCTGGCACGTTACAGCTGGTGTCCTGCTGCCAATGGTTACCATGGCTCCAAAGTCCTTTTTTTTTAATAAATGACCTCTGTGACAAAAAGGTTTCACCTCTGTTTTTCCAGATGGGAGGTTTTTCCAATCAGCTCCTCCTATTTTCTCTCCCGCATTTATGCACAGCTGGTTTAGACCTCTTTGTTCTTTTGCCAGTGATGTCCTTCAGTCCAAACAGTTCCAATTCCTGGGCATTTCCCTCCTGAGTGTATTTACAGACAGCAGACAATCCATGACCAGCAATTGCTTTGTCCAGCTGCATGAACTGAGCTCCCACAGTCACCTCTGCAGGTTCTTCTGCCCCTGAAATCCTCAACGTGTTGCGCGAGTTCCTGGTGGGATTTGTTCTTTGGGGTTGGAGCTGCACTTGATGTTCCCCATAAAGTTGTACTTGGAATGTGAATTATATAATTCCCTCTTTATTTCCTTCCAAAATATCAATGAGCACTTGGCAGGGCTGCATTAATCACATGAGTGTGGCAAATTGTGAGTAAGTGGAGTGGAGGCATCTTGGCAGGAGCTCCACCAGACTCCCCCGACCCAAGTGAGTCAGTAATTCTGGGTTCTTTAAGGCGTTAATTGCTCTTCTCAGCCTGATGAAGACACCAGAATTTTGTGGGATAATTCATGGGATTGACTCTGTTGATACAGGAAGTCAATCTTTATTGACTCCACGGTGATTTGGGGGTGATTAGCCTGTGATTACTTGTGTTGCAGGCAGGGAATGTTAAATGGGACAGATCTCTCCTCTCGGAATTTCATTCAGACCCTTTGAACTTTCTTCTCCATCATTTTCTGCTACCTGGCCCTGCTCCCTCCATCTCTTGCTCTTCCTACTGGTCCTGGTAGTTCATGCTCTTAAATTTCACCTCTTTTTCAGTGCTGTTATCTCCAAGGTCATTTGTTTCTCCATTTGTGAGAACTGGATCATCCTTCATTGGGAAAATTCCGTGGAAAATTGTGTATGAACCTAAAAATTCCCCTGCTTTTTGCAGCATAAAGACTCATGAAAAAATAAAGTAGAACCAATCTCAGGAATGATTTCTGTGTGAGTTCACTTATAAACCTTTTCCTCCCTTTTTTCTTTTGTTCTTTCTTTCCCCCATACCTTTTCCACTACTTGGAATTGTCTTGATCTCGTAGGAAAATATGGGAAAGAGGAACCAATTGGAAGTTCTTCTTTTCCTGGTAAGGATACTTGCTTACACCACCTTAAATTGCTTGGTGAGAAACACTGGAGAATTCAGGCAGTTTCCACTGCAGCTAAAATCATGGAATCATCACATTATTTAGGTTGGAAAAAGGCCTTTAGGATCAGTGAGTCCAACCATTAACCCAGCACTGGCTCGTGTTCCACTGCTGTTGACTGGAACTTCCATATCCTTTTCCAATAGGAAGTTTTCCAGACATAAAGATATAAATAAATATATAACATATGTTTTACATTGTTATTATGTATTTACAATGTATTTTAAAACTTTTCCCTTCCTTTCTCTTTTTCACCAATTTCCCTTCATTTAGTTCCCAGCTAAAAGGATGCAAAAAAAGAAATAAAGGGGGAAAAGCAGAAAGAAATTAACTTGAAAATCTATTTTTACCCGGAGTTGGGAAAAGGGAATTCTGTTTGACCTTTGCTTTACAAGACAATGCAAACAAGAGCTGTTTTAGGACTTTCTCAGGAAAACCAGTGGGATTAAAAAAGTCAAGGCATCTGCACTGGGGATATCAGCTCCCATTTCCAGTTGCACCCTCTCCTTGAAATTTTTAATATTCCTTTAGGCACTGCTTTTTGTTTGTACTTCCTTCACTTTTAGAAACATCCTTGCCCTTCCAGCTCAAGCTCAAAGTTCAAGCCAGGCAACGGGGAAAAAACACTCCAAAAGAAGATCAACTTCCAAGACAAAACACAGGCTCCTCACTAATATATGGAATATATTTATTCCTTTATTGTTTTGTTTATTTCTCTGCCATTCTTTTTAATTAGAATAGCAATTGATTTTCCATTGTCAAGAATAACTACGTTCCAATCAGCAGAATGTGGAATATTAAGTAGACTTAATTTTTTTATATGGAACCCATAACAATGTTAATATTAAAATGTCATCAGTCTCGCTGAGATACATAATGAGCATGAAATGAACAGATTTTTTTTATCCCCTCCTTTTGTAGATCCAATTTAAATTACAAATGTTCCTGATAAAATTTGCACAGACTAATTTGGATATCACAGACAATTATTTCCAGTTTGAGAAGGAAAAAAAAAACCTACTCCAAAAGACCCACAAAAAAATTCAGAGAGGACTTTTAACTGAGCCTGATGAGTCTGACATGTTCCTTAACCTTGAGTCTGTCAAGAGTAGCAGTTCAAAAAAGTTAAATACTTCTCCCTTTAAAATTACTTTGTCTGGAAAGCAAATCCAGACTGAATCATTGAATCGTAGAATGATTTGGGTTGGAATGAGCCTTGAAGATTATTTTCTTTCAACTCCTGTCATGGGCAGGGACACCTTCCACTATCCCAGGTTGCTCTAAGCCCTGTCCAACCTGGTCTTGAATTTTTCCAGGGATGGGGCACCCACAGCTTCTCTGGGAAATCTGTGCCAGGCCCTCACCACCCTCACAGGGAAGAATTCCTTCCCATTATCCGCTCTAAACCTACTCTCTGAAAGTTGGAAGCCATTCCAAATAATCTCTCTCCATCTTTCTTGGCAGCCCCTTCAGGCAGTGGGAGGCCACAATTAGGTTACCCTGGGGACTTTTCTTCTCCAGGCTGAACAATGACAATTCTTTCAACCTTTCCTCATAGGAGAGTTTCTCCATCCCTCTGATCATCCTGGTGCCTTCTCTGGACTCTCTCCAGAAACTCCATGTCCTTCCTCTGCTGGGATCCAGTTTTGGAGACAGCTCTGCAGGTGGGGTCTCACCTGAGAGGGGCAGAATCCTCCCCTCAGCTGCTGCCCACCCTGCTTTGGGTGAACCCAGGACACTTTAGGATTTCTGGGGTTGGAGCACACATGGTTGGGTCATGTCCAGCCTCTCACCCACCACCCTCCAAGTCCTTCTCCCCAGGGCTGCTCCATCTGCTCATCCCCAGCCTGGATTGATCCTGGGGTTTGCCCCTACTAAGGTGCAGCACCAGCACTTGCTCTTCTTAAACCTTATGAGGGTGATTTTCCAACTTGTCCCTGTCCCTCTGGATGGCCTTGTTCTTCAGCTGTGTCACTTAGCCCTTCTAAGTGACTTCTGCAGCCCTTCTGTCATCCACTGATCCAGCAACTCCATCCTAGAAGGCCACAAGGTTGATTATCTTCATCAATTTCTCCTCTCAGTATTCATATTCCAGAAGAAGTTGTTCCAAGGGAGCTTAAATCCATTTCAGATCCCCCTTTGTCACATGCCTTGTTTACCATGGAACAGCAGCAGCCACCAAGCGTTAATTAACAGTGCTTTTCGTGCTTTAAATTGACATCCTAATTCTACATAAATTAACTTTGATGTGAACACTCAGAATGCTCGGGATGAACTTTTCTGTGTTTCCTGAGGTAAAAGGATACATTTCCCACCAGGCTGTAAAAATCCCATAGCAACGGGGTTACCTCAAGTCTGCTCCACTGAAAATACTCTTGTCAGCACACTGGGAAGAAGGAATAGCACTTTTCCTGTGGCCATAGTTTTACCTCTGTAGAATTTGTTATTTCCATGCAGATAATGCCTGAAAAATAGGGGAAAAAAATCAGAATAAGTGTTTAAAAAACTAACAAGTATTTTCTTGCACTAAGCACAGGGCATTAAATATTGCCCATCTGTATTAATACTTTTAATTAAAGCAGATGTTCATTTTTTTTCAAGGCAGGGTCAATCTTTTTATTAGCTGATCATAAAAATTCGTTTGTGAACCCTTATTATACACCTAGAAAGATAAAAGAACTGATTCCTGGAATAAATAAGCTCTGCTGGAATAAATAAAAGCTATCGAAAGACTTTGGGGTTGTAGCCTCAGGTCACCCAAAGGATGCCACAACTAATGTAAAATTGGCAGAAGTGGGACAATTTCCTGCTGCTTCATGTTCTTGGTGTGTTTTTCACACGCTGCAAGACTCGGCTTTTAAAGGAAGACTGTTTTGGGATCACCTGAGGTGGGATTTGTCTCATCTAACTGCAGATGTTGATAAAATGGGGGGTTCTGATTGATTTTCCTGTTTCCAAAAGCATCATCATTCCCTGGAGGAAAGGAGACTCTCCACCAATCCCTGACAGGAGGATGGAGGCAGAGGAGATCGGGATCTGCTCCCAGGGAACAAGGGACAGGACAAGAGGAAAAAGCCCAAAACTGTGCCAGGAGAGATTCGGGATGGACATCAGGAAGAATTTCTTCCCTTCCTCTGTAGACCAAGAAATAACAAATCTCCTGCACAAATGTTCTCCAAGTTAATACAGGCCCTGTCAGGCCAGACCTAAATAATTATTTGCAATGGACTTCTGAAAAGATCAATTTTGGCCCTTCAGTATCAAGTGTTTCCCTCCTTGTTCAGATGCTGGGAATAAAATATAACAATCAAATTTTATACATGCCACTGAGCTTGTGGGGGGCTAAGTAAGAAGGATGGAATTGTCTGTGGGGTGACACAGGGATCGTTTAGTAAACAGTGCTCAGACAAATAGTGTGTATTTCAAGGAGGCCAAAATTCTGCAGAGCAAATAAAGCAGCTCAGTCATCCATCAGGGGTTGACTCTGTCCTACAAATTACCATATAGAGTGGATTGATTTTTTTATGGGGCTTATACAAAGCAGTAACTCTGGGAAAGGCTCATGGCAGATAATCAGGCAAATATGAGCTCCTGCTTCCACGCAGGAGCCAAGAAGGACTAATGGGATTCCTTGAGGCATAAACACGGATCCTCCATTTGGCCAAGATTGTGTTAATTCTGTCACTGGTGAGATTATGGCCGTGTTACAGTGGGAAGGAGTTGATAAATTGGAGATGGTTCAGAGCAGAGTCATTAAGGCCCTGGATTTGTCTTAAAATGGAATGAACAGAGCCTGCTTAGCAGAGGGAAGGTCAAGAAATTCTTTGATCACAGTCTGTAAAAATTTACATCAGTTTAGCTCCACCAAAAAAAAGTCCAACAGCATCCCTGGGAAAGTGAAGCTGGATAAATTCAAAGAAGCAATCTGAGTCAAGTTCCTTTCTAATATTAAATACAATCAAGGGGTAGAACTTTTGTAATGGTTTTTGAGTATAATTAATCACTGCCAATTTGTAAATCAGGACAGAAAGCCTCTTAAAGCTCTGTGATAATACAAACCAAGTGTTGACTTAAATAAATCTTCTGGATGTTGGACTGGCAGAAAAAAATATGTGCTGGAACACACTGAGCTCTGACTACTCTTGTGGAGAGCTTGTTCTGGAATGTGTCCTGGAAGTGTAGGGCTGGATCCATGGCATCAGTTTTTAAGACTTTTCTCTTCTGATCCCCAGAATAAAAGAAGATAGAGGATTTTATCCAGTGGATCAAACAATTCCTGGATGACCTGGAGACCACAGAAAGAAAGCAAAGCAAAGGGAGAATGTTCTGCTGCAGCTTCTGAGGGATTCTTGCCATTTGTAGCTATTTAAACCTCTGGAATGCTTACAGCTTCCTGCCTTCAGATCTTCAGGGCAGGTCCTGTCAAGATCCATTTCAACTTTTGTTCTTTAGCAGCTCTTCCTTTCACATCTTCCCTTGCAATATCCAAATAACTTCTGTATTCTCTAACTGGATAAATTTTTCTTTGTGTTTTCTTTCTTTTTTTTTTTTTGGCTTCAGGGTGAAAAGACAGCTAAAGAATCTTCAAAATTTCAAACGTGCCTCTTTTGTGCCCTGGCAGCCAGGAGGGCAAAGCCCAGCCTGGGATGCATCAAACTCAGTGGAACCAGCTGGTCAAAAGGGAGGATGATCCCACTGTATTCAGGGTTGGAAAGACGTCACCTTGACCACTGAATGCAATTCTGGGCCCCACAATTAAGGAAGGATGCAAATGTCCTTGAATGTGTCCAGGACAGGACAACAAAGCTGGTGGAAGGGCTGGAAATCATGTCCCGTGAGGAATGACTGGGGGTTTTGGGCTTGTCCAGGCTGGAGAGGAGGAGGCTGAGGAGGCTCTCCTGAAGAGAGTGGAAAGGGAGGTGCTGAGCTCTCCTCATCGGGATCCAGGGACAGGATTAATGGGAATGGTTCAAGGCACTTGGGGAGGTTTAGCCTGGACATCAGGAATCATTTCTTCACCAAGAGGTTGGTCAGCCCTGAACTGGTCAGAGAGTTGGACTGGGTCCTTCCCCTCTCCTCTCCAGATCCAGAGGCCGAGGCACATCAGGAGGTATCAGGAGTAAAGGGGATGATGAAATGTTTGTTCACAGTCTCAGCACCTCCTGCTCAAGCAGGGCTTGTGGCCTGGATCCAGATCAACAGTTGGAATACCATGGATGTAGAAGGGTCAGGATGAAAAGGCCTGGAAAATTTGTGACCTCTCTGACCCCAGATGGGTCCTGGATCATGATTTCCTACTCACATTCTTCAACCTCCTTCCCTTCACCTAGACTACCTTCTGTCACATAATTTAGCTGTAGCTTCATTTACCTCCCTCACACAGAAAAATCCCATAAAACCAGGTGCACTTTGTCAGCTAAAGGCCCATCCAGGTGCTCTCCTGTCTCTGAGTGCCCAAAATCCCACTGTAAGCACGGGAAGAGTGTTTCCCTAAGAACAGAGAAAGCTCGGGAGGATGTTTTTTCCCTCCAACCCTCCACTGTTCAGTCATTTTTATCCCCGAGACTTCCAGAGATGCTCTCTGTGTCCCAGCAGCCTTTGATGGATTTCTCTTCCAGGAGCTATCCATTTATTCCATGAGCTCCACTAAGCTTTTAGCGTCCATCATATCCTTGGACAGATTAACTACAGTTTGAATAAAGAACCACCTGCTTTTGTTTCTTCTGATCCCTCCTGTGGCCTCTTATCAACACCCTGGAGGAAACAGAACAATTAACCCCTACCTGCTGTCTCCGAGCTACTCATGAGGTTCTCCATCAAACTCAGGAACTTCCAAATTGAGGGATCATTTGTTTTGTGAACTCTGCAGGCCTGGTAATGAATTTGAGCTTCCTGTGTGAAATCTTTTCCTAAGGCTTGGTGGATGGGGAGATACTGGCAGAAAGCTGCCAGGAAAAATCAAGTTTTCAGAATCACAATCCAGATTGCTGTTATAAATTAATATATCTGTGTTTAAATTACACTGCAGTGACAAGTAAGTGCTTATTTACCCTCTGGAATATGTTCCATGAGTCTCTGAGGTAAAGGGTTGGCTTTTTGAAAGCTGCAGTTGGTAAAAAATAAGAGACCTGTCAGCAGCTCTGAGTCAGCCTGATGGAGCTGATCAAAGAGTATACCAGGAAATAAAATCCTGCAATGTTTGGGTCGGAAGGGACCTTCAGGATCATCTCATTCCAACCTCCTGCCATGGGCAGGGACATCTCCCACTATCCCATGTTGCTCCAAGCCCCATCCAACCTGGCCTTGAACACTTCCAGGGGTGGGGCAGCCACAGTTTTTTCCAGGGCTTCACCACCATGCCAGGGAAGAGTTTATTCCCAAAATCTAAGCTGATATGAGTGAATATGATAACTCTTGACAGAGTATAAACATCCCACATCCCAGCTGGAGCATGAGTGATAAAAATTCACCTCTATTTAGACGCTCTCTTTTATACCTCTGTTTCAAAGAATTAAAGCACTTTGTCATTGGAAGGTTTTGTCATTTTGGTGGCTTGCAGCCTTAAAAAAAAACTTTTAAAATACTATTTTGATGTGAGGAGGAGAAAAAAACATCTTCCTATAGATCCAGAGCTGTGGGGACTGGAGATCCTTGGAAGGGGGAACAGATCTTGCATCCTGCCCCTGTTTCCAGACCTGTTAATTCAAACTTTCCAGTGAAGGGGTGAATCCTTTGACAAGTGTTGAAGCACTGGGCTGTAATTTCCTGGCAGTTTTGGGCTGCCTGTCAGCCCCTGACAAAAAGTGGCTGAGGAACCCACTGCTATTGATGGCATGAACACGCCTCTCCCTGGCAGGATGTGATGAGATTATTGTTTTCCAAGTGAGGATGACTCCATAAAATCTCAGCTGCCTCCCCAGGCTGTGCTGTGGCAGAACCAGCATTGAGTGGCTGCAGCAGGGCTCCATCAAATTGTGCTCATTTCCCAACCCTCCTGGAGGGTTTGGAGCAAGAGGGCAGAAGGAAAATTGATATCCTGAATGAATGAGCACGACTGATTGGGGAAAACGCTGGGATGAGGGCGGTGATTCCTCCCCCAGGACAGCAACATTTGGGTTGCTAAACACCAGGGATTCGGCCAAATGAACATTGAGCTGTTCAAAATCACCAGCCTGGAGTTCTTGGCACCAGAGCAATATTCCAGCCTCTCCTGTTGCTAACTGGAAAATGCTAATTTGCAAAAACACAGGTTCCTTGTGCACGCACACAAACACAAACAATTGTTTTGCTTCAAATGCTTCACCATCATCAAAACCACTTTGTTTTAAACCTCTCCCTCATGAGGGTCCTCTCGTCCCAGCACCTACACAGAGCCTTAATGACCATTTTCATTCTACTTTCTTCGTGAACAGGGATTTTTGGTATTTTTCCAGGCCTTCCAGATGATTGCACTGATTGACAGGTAAGCGGGTAGGAAAATTACTCCTCTCTTCTGTGTCCTACAAAAATTGGAGCTTGTTTGCAGGCTTTTAGCATCACTATTTTAAAGCTTTCCTGCTCTGCATCGATCCTGTCAATCCAACATTTTCAGTGGAAGAATTCCAGTCAATATTTTTTTCTGGCCTGATACTTCTTGCAGTCATGACAGAATCTCCTTCATGTGTGGAACAACAATAGGAAGCTGCAGATGTTTGTGTGTCTGTCCTGGTTTTCCCCATGACCCCTCCCTTTCTTGACCATTGGGATGTAGAAATTCCCTACATATGACACCCCACATGGTTCTGGGGTCCCAGGACAGGAAGGACATGGAGCTGTTGGAGAGAGTTGAGAAGGAGCATCAAGGAGATCAGAGGGGGATCAGAGGGATGGAGCAGCTCTGCTGTGAGGAAAGGCTGGGAAAATTGGGATTGTTCAGCCTGGAGAAGAGAAGGTGTGGGGTGACCAAACTGTGGCTCTACAGCTCCTGAAGGAGCTACAAAAAAGACAGAGAGAAACTTTTTAAAGGAGTCTGAAGTGACAGGACAACAGGACAAAGGGTGATGGTTTAAAACTGGAAGAGTGTGGATTTAAATTGGATAATGGGAAGGAATTCATCCCTCTGAGGGTGGTGAGGCCCTGGCACAGATTGCCCCGAGAAGCTGTGGCTGTCCCTGGATCCCTGGAAGTGTTTAGTGCCAGGTTGGACAGGGCTTAGAGCAACCTGGGATAGTGGAAGGTGTCCCTGCCCATGGCAGGGATTGGAACTGGATGACCTTCGGTTCCAACTCAAGCCATTCCATGATTTTTTGGCACATTTTTGGGAACAAATTGATGAACCAAACCATGAGATCATGAGGGGATGAAGAAGAGGAACAAGTCTGTGCTGTAACCCCCAAGACCACAATGGAAGAGGAACTATTTAAGTGTCATGGCAGGAGGTTTGTCAGATCTCAAAAATTCATAGGGAAGAAGAGAGAGAACAGAGGCTGCTTTTTAGAAAGAGAAAACTAGAATGGCTTAATAAAACATGCTATTTCTTTTCTATTGGAATTTGAGATACAATGGGAGGGCAGAATTCAAAACCAGGAGCTGAATATTCTTCTTTTGACATTGAATACATTCGTTTAATATTTCACTCCAGTTTTTATGATGCTGGACAGCATCACAAAGCTGTAGATGCCCTCCCTGGAGGTCATCCCAGGAGGGAAAATTTCCTGGCAAATATCAGCTGACTGTTTCCACATTTACAAGCTGCCCACCACAGCAGCAGAAGCCTCCCCACCCCCTAACCTGCCTTCAAAGTGTGAAGCCATTTTATTGAGCTGGTCACATTGTAGGAGGAATTAGGAAATAACTATGGCAAGGTCTGAATTCCTGGGGTTTTCCTGGGCAGAGCCATGAGTTGGACTTGGTGGGTTCCTTCCAAGTTGAGATTTCTATGATTCTGTGATTAATGGAAGAATCAGAGGAAGAGAAATAGAGGATGAAGTGAGTGGAATACAACGACATTTGCATTTTGGCAGGGAGGAGCTCAGCTTTTATCATGCCAGGCCAGGTCACAGCTGGAATGCAGCCCAAGGAGAAAGGACATTCAAAGCAGGGAAACCTTGCAGGAATGCTCAAGGTCATCTTGGAGTCCTCAGCTAATGCAGCCACCCTCCACTTCTTGAGGAGGTTCATCAGCCTCCTGCATTTCCATACAGGAACCACAAGATTTTAAGTCTGGAGGCTGAGCACTGGAACAGGCTCATCATGGAATTGGTCACAGATTCAAGCCTACCAGAGATCAGGAATTTTTTGGACAATGCCCTCAGATGCATGGTGGGATTTTTGGAGTGCCCTGATTAGCACCAGGAGCTGGACCCCTGATCCTTGTGGATCCCTCCCTTCCAACAGAATGTCCTGCAGGGTATTCTATAATCCTACATCATTTAAAGATAATAAAACTCAGAAGACATGGAGAAGCTAGAGAGTGTTCAGAGAAGGACAGCAAAGGTGATGAAAGGTCTGGAGCCCAAATGTGATGAGGAACAGCTGAGGGAGCTGGGAATTCTTATCCTGCAGAAAAGGAGTCTCAGGGAAGACTTTATCACTCTCTACAATTTCCTGACAGGAAGGTGGAGCCAGCTGGGCATCGGTCTCTTGTCCCAGGTAAGAAGCAACAGGACAAGAGGAAACAGCCTTGTCGTGGTTTGAGAGGAAATAGTTTTTTTGGGATGGTGTGGTCACGCCAATCGGTGTCCAGATTTTAATATTGGCACCTGGTTTGTCCACTGAGGGCATGGATACGCCTCTGAGAACACAGGGGTTAAAAGCTGTGAACTCCCACTGGAAGTCCCTTTTGAGTTCCGGCCCTGGACCAAAGGAGACCTCTCCCCTGTCCAGCTCCTAGCTGGGCAGGGGGGAGGGGAGCCATGCGGCCGGAGGGAGGTAGGCCAGGCCTGGGCTGAAGGGTGGAGGAGCATTGCACTGCGAGGGCTTCGGGCAGCCATCCCCCATTCCCCCCCGGAGGGAGAGAGAGAGAGCAGCCTGTGCTTGTGATAGCGCGGCTGGAGTGAAGGAGAAAGGGGGGTGCCCAGCAGAACAGCCAGCCGTGGGAGTTCATGAGCCAAACCGGCAGAGCCTGGGACTTTTAACCCTTCTTGGGACGATGGAAACCTTGCAAATGCTGATTCCTCCTGGAGTTGGTGAGATTGAGAAAAGTTGAGAAGAATTCTAGGTGGGAGGAGATGATGGAGTGGCTTTTGGCTGGACTTTTCTTGGATAGCTATGGACAGAACCCTTGAGTTCCTGTGACACAGAGACTGCATCTAGGGGGAGGCAATGGCTCAGAGCCAGGAGAGTGTGGTGATGTGAAGGTGTGTGAACAGAGACGAAGGGTGGAGGAGGGTGGTGGTGGTGCCCTCCGTCTTCGATGAAGAAGAAGAGGAAGATGATCTCTGTTCGAGAGACCCCTCAGCCCCAGGGGGTGAAACATGGGGGGGGCAGGTGTCCCAAAAGGAGAGGGACTGTGCTCTTTTTTTGGAACTGGACAAAGCATCCTTAAAGGGAAAAAACCCTAGAAGCAGCTCTGGTCCATGTGCAGTGGTGAGAGCACTGGACATGGAAGGAAGAGGTCACGATGGCAAAATGTTCTCCGGGCGGTGCCACACGTGACACAGAGACACGAGAAGTTTCGACTGTTTCTTGGGTGAAGTCTGTAGTGCAAGAGGGACTCCTCTCTTCTCAAAGAACTGAGAATTGATTATCCAAAGGGTGGTAACAGAATTAAGAAATTTAGTGGGGGGAGGAGGAGGAAATTTGGAAGGTTTTCATCCCGTGTTCTGTGTGTTTTTTTTTTTCCCTGTAGTTCTATGTTAATAAAGTTTTTTTTCCTTTCAATCATAAGTTAGAGCCTGCTCTTCTCTGTCTCTGATCACATCTCACAGCAGATACCAGGAAAAGAAGTTTTCTCATGGAAGCACTGGCATTTCGCCAGGCTCAGACCATGACAAGCCTCCAGATGAGCCACTGGAAATTTAGATTGGATATTGGGAACAATTTCTTTCCCCGAAAGGGGGTGGTCAGACACTGGAATATGTTGTGGTGTTGTGAGGGTCCCCAGGATGAGGTGAGAGATGAGAATTGACTCCAAGTATTCAGAAGGCTGATATCTCCTCTCCTCTCCTCTCCTCTCCTCTCCTCTCCTCTCCTCTCCTCTCCTCTCCTCTCCTCTCCTCTCCTCTCCTCTCCTCTCCTCTCCTCTCCTCTCCTCTCCTCTCCTCTCCTCTCCTCTCCTCTCCTCTCCTCTCCTCTCCTCTCCTCTCCTCTCCTCTCCTCTCCTCTCCTCTCCTCTCCTCTCCTCTCCTCTCCTCTCCTCTCCTCTCCTCTCCTCTCCTCTCCTCTCCTCTCCTCTCCTCTCCTCTCCTCTCCTCTCCTCTCCTCTCCTCTCCTCTCCTCTCCTCTCCTCTCCTCTCCTCTCCTCTCCTCTCCTCTCCTCTCCTCTCCTCTCCTCTCCTCTCCTCTTCTTTTCAGAAAATTATATACTAAAACTATACTAAAGAAAGAGAAAGGAGACATCAGCAGGCTGGAAAGGAATGAATAATAAAAACCCGTGACAGACTCAGAGAGTCCGACACACTGGCTGTGATCAGTCATTAATTAAAAACAATTCACATGCTTGGATAAAAAATCTCCGGGCCACATTCCAGAAGAGGAAAACATGGAGATACTTCTCAGCTTCTCAGAAGAAAAATCCTGGCGAAGGGATTTTTCATAAAATATCACAGTGACAGGAACAGGCCCAAGGAAGTGGTGGAGTCCCCATCCCCAGAGGAATTTAAAAGCTGTGTGAATGTGGCACTTGGGGACATGGGGCAGTGGTGGTCTTGGCAGTGCTGAAAGAATGGCTGGACCCCATGAGGACCTCAGAGGGCTTTTCCAACCTGAACTATTCCCTGATTCTCTGATCCTCACCCACAACTCTCTGAGGGAGAATGATTGACAAGGAGTGAGGGCTTTGCTGGGAATTTCCAGGGCTTGATGGGTGAACCTCCAGCTTAAAGCCTGTAATAAACCCCAGAAACTTTGTGAGAACAATTAAGTGGAGAGATTGAGAGAGAGAGAGGGAGATCTAACAGACAGCCTTGGAGTGATAAAGGAATTATCCAGCTGTAACAAGCAGCCTAAGCCTCCTTAGGAACACCGTGAAATGCAATAGTGAGATGCTGCAGGGAGGGAGAGAAAGGTGAAGGTTATTGTAGCTGAAATATTTCGGCTCTCTCATTACAGTCAGTTCCCTTAATAAACTTCAGAATATGTGACTGACACCCCTGTAGCCCACAGAATATTCCTGGATAATTAGGGACAGATTTAAACCACTGAGAATGGCCCTTCTGGCCCTCCTTTCTCAAGCACTTGCACTCCCAGGAACTGGGCAGAGCAAATGTGGGCACACAGGGCTGTGTTCCATGTGCCAGAAGTCTCCCACACCATTTCTGGGTCTTTCTACCTGGGAATTCTGCAGGCAGGATGAGAGAGGAGTCCATGTGGACAAGCCCACAAGCTGGGGACAGCCAGTTGGATTCAGGGCTGCTGCTGAAGATCTGGATTGACCAGCGGTGCTGCAGATGTGAAGATGGATATCAAAGCCTGGAAAAAGATCCTTTTTGTCACAGAATCATAGGAGCATTAAGGTTGGAAAAGACCTTTAGGATAATCAAGTCCATCAATTTAGCCCCACTACCAAGGTTGCCATGTCCCCAAAAAACATATCCCCATTTGTTGAGCACTTCCAGGGATGGTGATTCCACCACTTTTCTGGTTGTTCCAGATGCTTTACAACCCCTCCAGGAAAAAAAAAAAAAAAAAAGAAACCAAAACAAAACACCAAAAAAACCACAAAACCCCAGAACAACTCCTAGTATGTGTTCTAAACCTTCACAGAAACTTGTGATCACTTTCTCCCCATGGCAAAGGCCAAGGTAGGAAAATCATGGAATGATGCTTAAGAATAAAGAAAACTCTAATTTCAGTTTTATTTGGGAACTGGCTATATTTTCTAATAAAATGAATATGTGTTTCTTTCTAGTGATGTTTTCAAAGAGGTAATATTTCCTTCTGAACGCTGACTTTTCAATGTTGAAATTTTAACTGAAATAAGAAAAAAAAAATCATTTTATTTCCCTAAAAAGCTCCACCAAATCTTTTAAGGAATATTAAGAGATCCAGAGTTATTGTAGCTGCTGGAGTTGGAGCTATGAAGATGCAGTTTGGGAAGAAAAAACATGGAAATCAGGCAGTTCCTAAAATGTCTTTGGGAAGTTGTACAAATCAGTGGGAGGATGTTTGTTCTCTTCCCTCCTGAGTTCATTCAGGCATGGAAATCTCACCCTGGGACTCACCTCCAGCCATTGTCCTCCTCCCACATGAACCAACCTCTCCAGCTGATTGTTACTGGTTGATTTTCAAGCCCATGGTACGAATTGTAAGGCTGGGACAGTGAAAATCTGCACTGGGAATTTATTTTTTTTTTTGCCAATATTTTTCCCTATTCCCCTTTACAATCAATTTTCAGGGGGTACAGCATCCTCTAAGCAAACAAGAAGAAATTCATCCCCATCCAGATTGGTCTTGAACAATTCCAGGGAGGGGTGAGCCACAGCTTCTCTGGGAAATCCGTGCCAGGGCCTCACCCCCCTCCCAGGCAAGAATTCCTTCCCAATATCCCATCTAATCCTGCCCTCTGGCAAACAACTGGAAATTCATCCCACCATAACTCAGGTCCTTCCAGAATCTCATGCATTTCTTCACTGGGTTCACAGAGAACAAGCAGACCAGTTCATTTTATCTACAAGTGAACTCCCAAAGCCAGGAAAAATCTGCCTGGTTTTAAGGTTGCCTCTCCTGCTTATTTCTGATTTTATGTGGAGCATGCTCCATCTGTTTATCTGAACAAAATAAGGGAGGGCGATTTGATTAGGTGAATAAAGACTTTCAGAAGGAGAAAAAAATCCCCCCCATAATTGCTAACAGCTCTTTAATCCAGCAGAGACGTGTGACAACAGCCCAGGGCTGGAACCAAGTTAGAAAAATTCCAGTATCAAACAGGGCAAACATTTAAAATATAGGGAGAAGTGACAGAGTTGGTAGAAAGAAAAGATTCTCAGAAGAAACATAATGATTTTTTTTCATGCTTTTAAATCAAGGGAGGTGCTTTCAGTCAAACTCAACCCTGGAAGGGTCCAAGGCCAGGTTGGAAGGGGCTTGGAACACCCTGGGATACTGGAAGGTGTCCCTGCCCATGGCAGGAGGGGTGGAATTCCATGATCCTCAAGGTCCCTGCCAACCTAAACCATGCTGGGATCCTGTGATAAACTTCCCCAAACTCCCCATAAAATACCCAGTCATAAACTCTGAGAGCTGAGTCCACCTTGGTTAAATTAACAACTATCAATTAAATGACTCATCCTAGGGCAGTGTTTAGGCTCCTTCTGTGGCTGGCAGACAGAGACAGACACTTCCAGCTGGTGATTTATCTCATATTAACTTGGCAGAAAAGGAACAGGGATTAATCCTCCTCTGAAGGCTCTCCTTTAAGCACCAGCATCTCACAAACAAACAAAATTAAAGATCCTATTTGAGAGGGCAAAATTTCATAAGGCAGATCCTTCCAAGGGACAAGGAGTTTGCTTTGATATTCCAAAATGAATATTTGCCTTCCTGTCTGAGCCTGATCCTGACTACAGAGCTCGCTCTGACAGAGTTGTGAAAGGGACACAAATAAAGGGAAACCCAATCTTTTGGATTCCATTATTCCGAGCTGTGAAAATCACAGAGCACTTTGGGATCATTGTGGGAATGGGAGCTTCAAGGATACGAAATCCCTGCATTTCATTATCTGGGTGTCACTCACAGCACTCCAGTTAAAACTCCAAACAGGCTTTTAGTACAAACACTCATTAAACCCCGGGAAGAATAATGGATAATTGTGATCAGTGTTGGGAAGAGTCAGATCTCTTCTGTTTATTTAATTACTTATGCAGCCAGAAAATGCTGTTCCACTGCCTCACACTCCCTTTATGAAATGTTCCAAGGCGGTCTCAGCTGCTTCTGGTTTTCCACTTGGGAATATCACAAGGAGTCTGTGCTGTGTATTTGCCCATAAAAACAGAATCTTGGGAGAACATAAAGTCAACAACCAAACAGAGTCTGAAAGGTTTAACAACTTCCATAGCCAATAATTTGATGGCTCCCAAGGAAACCTGGGTGTAGCAACTCTGCCAAGATTTTCAGATGGAAGGAGTCTCTGCAAATATTCTTCAAGTGAGAGGATCCAGCAGCAATATTGCAAAGTTTCCAGCTCAGACAAGGCTCAGGGAGAGCAGAGCAGGGGGGGATGTTGTGTGCTCAAGAAATCCTCTCTGTTAATGCTCTGACTCAGGTGCTGCTGAGATTTTGTGCGAACACAGGATAAACATCAAAGGGTGATGCCCTGATATGGCTGACAAGAACAGGCAGAGGAGCTGAACAGGCCCAGGAATTTCTCAAGGACTGCCTAAAAACCCCCCACTAAATTCTGCATACTTTTATTTCTCCAGGGTGGAAATGATTTTGTTATGGACATGGCCTAGGTCATCTCTGGATTTGCTGTTTGCCTGCAGACAGCACTGAATGTTCCTCAGGCCTGGGTGACTCTTTTTTCATTCCATGTGCCTGATGGGATTATTTCCACCTCCACCCATGCAAGGTTTTCTGGTGCTGTGGGTTTGATATGAGCATTATTTTCACTCTGTAGAGGATAGTGTGCAGGGGTGGGCCCCACCAAGCAGTTATGGAGTCATGGAAGGGTTTGGGTTGGAAGGGACCTCAATGACCATCTTGTTCCACCCCTGCTGTGGTCAGGGACACCTTCCACTATCCCAGGTTTCTCCAAGCCCTGTCCAACCTGGCCTTGGACATTGCCAGGGATGAGACAGCCACAACTTCTCTGGGAAACCTTTGCCAGGGCCTCACCACCACCACAACCAAGAATTCCTTCCCAGTATCCCATCCATCCCTGCCCTCTGGCAGTGGGAAGCCGTTCCCTGTGTCCTGTCCCTCCATCCCTTGTCCAAAGTCCCTCTTCAGCTCCTCTGGAGCCCCTTCAGGCACTGGAAGGGGCTCTGAGGTCTCCCTGGAGGCTTTTCTTCTCCAGGCTGGACATTCCCAGCTCTCCCAGCCTGGGTCCAGAGCAGAGGGGCTCCAGCCCTTGGACCATCTCCATGGCCTCCTTGGACTCACTCCAGGAGCTCCACGTCCTTATTCTGGGGACCCTAGAGCTCCAGGTGGGATCTCAAAAGGAATCATTGATGACATCTGTTGTTTTTGGCTGCCTTTGGGGTGTCAGGACCAGGCAGATTCTCAGCATGTGTGGGATGCACTTGGAAAATCTCAATTTCCAGGACACAGCTCTGCTTATCAGTCCCCTTTGCTTCCAGTGCCAACCTTGTCACCACATTTGTCACACATTAAATGTGTTAACCACATTTAAAAAACTGACCAACCCTCAGTTTAATTTTGTATCCCTAAAAATATGTGGGAAAAACCTTTGATCAGTGAGGAAACAACACTTGTCCACCACAGCAGTGGAAAGGTTTTGTTGGAATTCTGGCAGCGTTTACTCATAGTTTGTAAGTCACGTTGTCTCACCAGAATGCAGGAAATGGGAAAAGGCAAAACAGGACCTTTTTTCGGAAGGAAACTTTATCAAAATCTCACAGAGCTGTGCAGGGTTTGAGACATGGGATGAGCATTCTGCCTTTCAGCCTCTCCCTGTGGCTTTGGAGCAGCCCAGGAATCCTTAATGCTAAAAATGACCACAAAAATTGCTGTTCTTAGCCAAGGAGGTGACAGCAGCTCCTTACCTGGAGTGACAGAGTTATTGGACTGAGACTTTGTGTCTCCTTGCCAAATCCCATCTCCCTTATCTCACTAATTACAGATGGAATGGAGTGGAAACGGCCCAAACCAATTTTCAATAAAAGTGACCACAATCTTTGATTGAAGTCGCTTTGTTTCTGCAGAGGGCAAGGCAGGAAACACAATTGCTGCTCCATGTTGGAGCTGAATGGGGCTGTGACAACTTGGAATAATGGATATTGTCCCTGCCCATGGCTGGGGGTTGGAATGAGATGATCCTTAAGGTCTCTTCCAACCCAAACCATTCTATAATTCTACTTTTACCCTTTAATGAAATAAATACAATTCTTGCTAATAAATAAATAAATTCTGGCTTATAAATAAAAGTTCTGAGATCTGAACAAGCACTGAATCCTTGAGGGGGGAAAATATTCCCTCATGGTTTGAATCCCCCCTGGGATAACTTGTTAGGTTGGCTTGGGCGCTCTGAAAGGTCAAGAAAATTTCTGGAAAAGTTGAACTGGTTACAGACTTTTCATTAAAATTGATCCTGTGAGATATTTTATATTTGAGGTAATTCCATGCTTGGGATCTAATTTCAAGTTTTGGGATCGCAGGACTGCTGGATTTTTCCATGGGATGTGAGGTTCCAGACCTTCTACCACATCAATGACTGCCCCAAACAGAAATATTTTGGGACTGAAAAAAGGATTTCTGTGACTGGTCTGTCCTCGGTGGGGTGCAGGCTCGGAATGGCACAAAACCAGCAAGTTTACAATCAAGAAAGTCATTATTTAAGGAATTAATATTTTGTTGTTTTTTTTCCAGTTCCTGTAATTTTTAACCTCATCTCATGACTTTTGAATGTTTGTGGCTGCCCTAATTGCAAAGACCTGGTTTTGCAAACAGTTTTCCTGCGTGGGAACACACATTTAATAAATTAATAACATTTTAACCTGAACATATTTGAAAGGTGCATCCTGCTTTTAAAACTGAGTAGTTTTCCTCCCTAACTGTAAAATCTCTTCTAGAGTTTTCCCCCCACCCTTTATGACTGATTTTTACCTTTATTTTCCTCTAAAGGAGCTGGAATATGGAGTTAATTGTTCCAGCTGGATGAGGGCAGAGGGAATGACAAGAGGATGACAAAGCTGCTTAGTTGATTATTAGAAAGAAAAGAGGGAAAATCCCTTGAGTTCTCAGAATTCTGCTGCAGAAAATGACCTCTGGTCAAAATCCATGGCAAGATCTTATATTTCTCGTGAGCCTTTCTTCATGGCATTCATTTTCCCTGAAAATTTCCCAGCCAACCAGGCTTTCCTGGACAGGACACATCCCTTCCCTGCTACCAAGTGTGCTTTGATGTTTTTTTGATCAGGTGTAGATGGGGTTTATACTTGTTTATTCCAGCCCCAGGACATTCTTATGGATCTTTTTAAAACTCTGTTTGTTGGAGATGTAGAATTACTCAAAAATCCAGGTTGGAGATTTTGAAAGGATGTTTTTCATCCATGTGTTTGGAGAAAACAGCTGGAAAAGTGGAGGCAAAGTGAGCAGAATCAGGTAAGGAGGCTGTTCAGTGTTTTTGTCTGAGCAGCAGCAGCAGCTGCATCCCTTGGCTTTCAAAGGACTGAGGTAAAAGCTGTTATAACCAAAGATTCCAGAGCTGGAAAACCTGGAGAACCTGGTGGAAGAGTCAGGACAAAAAAAGATAAGGAACCTGGAAACCCTCAGAACCAAACAGAAAAATAGCCTTTATCCTGTTGCAGGAGGGAGTCAGAAAAACACGTTGTTTTCTCTTATTCTTCCGTGTATCCCTTTTTAAACCTTTTTTTAAACCTCCCTCTGCCTCAGCTTTTTGCTTATTTAGAAATGTGGGAGAATGAACAGTAATTCACACAGGCAAAAATTTGGGAAACTCCTAGCAATATTCCTTGGACAATGAATAACCAGGAAGAAGCAGTTCTTGAGTCTGAAATTCCTGCTGGTCCAGCTGGGTGTACCTAAAAATGCTCATCTGCCACCAGGAAAACAATGAAAACAATGTCCACTAATGCACAAATATTCCATTAAAAAATTAAAATTGGGGTCAGAAGGCAGCTCCTCTTCCCTTGCTTCCTCAGGCAGCTGCTGGTGTCGTGTCTGGCCACTGCAATCTTACAATCATCTGCAATCTTAGAATCACGGAATTATGGAATGGCTTGGGATGGAAGGAACCTTAAAGATCATCTGGTTCCGACCCATGGGCAGGGACTGCTTCCACTAGCCCAGGTCACTCCGAGTCCCATCCAGCCTGGAATGACTCCCAGTTAAAATGGTCCCACTGCAGTGCAGGTCGATCCTCTGCTCATTCTGCACATGATTTAAAAAGTGGGTTTGAAAATAATTTAGGAGATAAACAGGGGCTTATCAGCTGAGTACTGTCAGCTTCTAAATCCCGGTGAACAAACGAGAAACCTGCAGGAAAAAAAGTGTTTTAAACAGGAGCAGGATCAGAGCAGAGTCAAAAAGCAACAAACCCCTTTGCCCCCAACCCCTCCGGGTGGCTGAGGTGATGGAAGAAGGGATTTATTAGCTCCTGGTAGATGCCAGCAGTGGCTTGGGGGTCAAGAGCTCATTGTACAGAACCCTTTTAACTGCAAGATGCTTTTGTTGATATTTCATGCCTAGGGGACCCCATAAAACTGAGCAGGAATTTAGTGCTTTTTTTCAGGATGCTCTTTATGCCTCTGCATGTTTTTAAGACTTTGAGAAGAGAGAAAACAGTGAGCAGAGACTCAGCTCTGCTGCCAAACTGAGAATTTCTGCTTGACAAAGGAAATATCTGCACCCAGTGGCGGGAAAGATTTGATGTCTCTGATTTATCTGGCTGCTAAAGCATTCCAGGGATAAGATATCCACAATTTCTTTGGGAATTCTCTTCTAGTGCCTCACCTCTCTCCTAGGGAAGATTTTCTTACTTCTATCTAACCTAAAGCACCTCGCTTTGGATGTGTTCAAGGTGAAATTGCTGGATCTTGGAGCAACCTGGTCTTGTGGGAGTGTCCCTGCCTGTGGTAGAGGTGGGAACTGGGTGATCTTGAACGTCCCTTCCATCCCAAACCATTCCATGATTCCATGACCCCTAGGAGAATGGCCCAGAGCCCAAGTGTGCCTGTGCACCTCCCAGCCTTGCTTGGACATCGAGCCAGGATGTGACCAAAACTGCAGGATTTGAGCTCTGGGGGACCCTTTTATGTCCCTCATCCAGAAGTAATTTTGCTGTTTGAGCTCCGCTTTTTTCCCCCCATATATCTTCTGCTCATCAGCTCACTCTTTCCTACCTCTTTAATCACTTTGTTCTGCTTTTTCCTTTTCTTGTCACTTTGAGAGATTAAATTCTCTCTGCACATTCCCCTCTGCTCCTTCAGAGGTTGCCTGAGTCCTTCCCAAGAGCCAGCCCTGCCTTCCAGCAGACCTTTGTCTTCCTTTCTCCCACAGATAATTTGCTGCGGGAGTTTTTATCTTCTCAGCATAATCTTCTTCTTCTCCTTCCCTTTTTATTTTTTTTCATCTTCTCCGAGTTTTAACGATTCTCCACAGACAATCAGCCATCTGTAGATCTTACCTGTGTGGCTTCTCCTCATTTAAATGAGGATAAATGCCACTAATGAGTTTTGAAAAGAAGCAACTCCGGAGGAATGTGGAATGAGCAGGGAAAGGAGAGGCTGGGAATCTCAATTAGCCAGCGCCTGGGAATTTCTGCCACAGGGATGAGGGAGCTGGGGCACCTCAGGAGCTACAAGAGCAGGAAAGTTCTGGGTTAGAAAGGGGTGTGGGGTCATCCTGTTGGCTTCTTATGTTAAGAGACTGAGCAGCCCTGGAAAAAGGGCCCAAACAGCCTGGAAAAATCCCAAAATATCATTTTTAACATCCTGAGAAGGTGTTCACTCCCATGAACACTCCTGATGGATTGAAATAAGCAGGTGCTCTGTGTCCAGCAGCAAAATCCACCTGCACCAACTCCATTAAAACTCTTCACCTGAGTTCTGAGCAGGTTTTGGAGGGTTTTAATGCCCTTTTCCACCCTTTTAGCTGCAAAGGGTAACCAAGGAGGTTAAATTAAACCTACTGACTTTTAATTTATTTTGATTCAAACATGTGAGTTGTGGTGATGAACTTTTTCTTTCTGTAGGACAAGTAGGATTTTAAGGAAATAGTCAGAAAAATCCATATTAGCATTTTATTGGGTGAATGGAGGATTTTAACCTTTGTAACTCTCAAAGTTCAACTCTTTTGCACACTTACAACTCATCAAGTCAGCAAAAATATCAAGAGTTAGACTGAATATAAAATCACAAAATCATGGAATGGTTTGGGTTGGAAGGAGCTTTAATGATCCCCTCGTTCCCGTTGCCATGGGAATGTCAAGTTAGGGAAGAGAATATTGATATTGTGAAGAGTCAACCTCAAGGTGAAATCACCTCCCCAGGCTTTTACAAACAGAAAAAGGAGCATTTAACTTCTGGAATTTGCACCCTGCTCTGACATTGGCTCCTCACCTCATCTGAGGGAAAAATCATTGAGTCTTTAAGGTTGGAAAAGACCTTTGGAATCACCAACCAGCAACCACCATGTTCAAAACTAAACCATGTCCTTAAATCCACTCCTTTTTTGAACACTTCCAGGCATGGTGACTCCACCGCTTCTCTGGGCAGCTGTTCCAATGCTTTACAACCCTTTCCATGAAAAGGTTTTACCTAATATCCAATCTAAACCTCTTCTGACACAACTTGAGTCATTTTCTCTCATTCTGTCAGTCATTACTTGGGAGAAGAAAGTGATTTCCACCTGGATCCAGCCTCTTTTCAGGGGGCTGCAGAGAGTGAGGTCTCTCCTCAGCCAGGATCCCAGGGACAGACATCCCATGGACTTTATTCCCTTGAACTGACAAATAATTAAAGACATCCAGGATCCTCAAAAAGATCTGGAGCAACATTTTTAGCCCAGGACAAAGACTCAGGATCCAGAGACCTCAGTGATTTCCTGAGCAGGAAAAATCCAGTTTTCCCTTGGTCAGACTAGAAACCGCAGAGGAGCCCTCTGGAATCTCTTCCTGCTCTCCCAGGAGCCCGTGGCAGGATGGAAAGAGTGTTTAAATTCAAACAGCAAAATGAGTGTTAATGAGTAATTAAGCAGAAACACCTGCAATCAGCATCATTACTGCCATTAGCTGAGTGTCCTCATGGAAATTTATGGAAAATACCATCAATTGGAAAACCAGGAAAATATTTTGCAGCATAAATTCTGCTTTCTGCACCTCTGAGTGGGTTATTTGGCCTCAAGTGAACAAAACCATTATCTGGGAATGCTTCTCCTCTTTTAGCACAACACAAAAATAACAAGAGCTCCTGCAGCCTTTGATCCCTTGATTTGTTGGGAGGATTTTCCAGATGTTTCATTAATGCTGTTCGGGATTTCTGGCTTTTATCACTTTTAGGCTCCATTTTTTTCCTCTACAGAGGAATGAGGTTTTCATTTCTGCACCAAAATAAGCTTTGCTCACCTCAGAGAGGAGCCGGATCCCTCCAGATCACATCTCTGGTAAACCAATCTGGATTATTCCCTGCTTTAAGATCAAGAGGGTTTTGTTCCTGTTTTCTATGGGATAAAAATAAAGCTTTAAATTGATTGTATCCTAATGGGTTGTAGAGAGATCCTCCACACAATTCTCCATTTTTTTTTTTTTTTTTTGAGGAATATTGGCATTAAAGTGTCCTGGATGGTTCCCATACATGGATCAAACCAACAACCTATTTTAATTTATTTTAATTTATTTTACTACACAAAGTAGTAAACACAACTAATACAACAAAATAATAAATACAACAAGTAATACAACCTATTTTAATCTATTTTACTTTGTGCAGTAAAATAAATTAAAATAAATTAAAACACATTGTAGGTTTGATCCCTGTATGGGGCATTTACTTAAGAGTTGGACTCAATCCTTCTGGGTATCTTCCAGCTAAAAATGTTCATGGAATCTGTGAAAATTGTAATAAAAAAAAAAAGAGAAAGAAGTGTATTTTGTATTTTTACAAGTGGTATAAATATGTATTTTTTTAATATGCATGTGTGCATAAATACATTTGTATATATATATTTGCTACTGTAATTTCCATGCACTCTTTTATGTATTTAAATTCAACCAACTAAAATTCAACTCATAATATGATTAAAACCCAGGCTGGAATTTATGGCCTTGCTAAAACTGTTGGGATTTTTGCCATCTTGTTCCAATCCAGTCAGGAATTCCCTTCCCAAGGACTCAACACCATCCTTAATTCATTCCTCTCCTCTTGGGATTTGCTGCCTTGTCCCACTCCTGGGAGTCAATGCCCAGGTTGTGGAAATACCTTGCATTATCAAGGGAATGTTTTTGGAACAAGGAATTCCCAAAAATGCAGGAAAAATACAACAGCAACCCTGGAAATTTGGCCTTTCCTGAAGTAAAGTAATCAAAAAGTCCTGGCACAAGTGGGACACCCTGAGAGAGCTGCAGCCCAGAATTCCAATTATTTTGTGTTTTAATATTGTTTTTTCTCTCTTTATGTGGCATTTAATCTTACTAGGACCCACCAAAGGGAATTTTGTTTGCCCATAATTACTTTCAGTCTTTTTTCCTCATTGGATAATGGATCTGGCATCTCTCTGTATGGAGCTTTTTTTTTTTTTTAATTATTATTTTTCAGCAACTCTCCTTTCCTGCTGAGGGTGTGGGGGACTGTAAACTCTCCCTACCTGATTTTATAAACTCCAAATCCTTGAAGCCTGAACATAGCCTGCTGTCAGACAGGTCATGCAAACTGAAAAACAGGATAAATCCTGGGTCAAGCTGGAAAATCCTGGTGTTGAACAAATAAATAAAAGCCACGACAACAGAAGAGCCTTCGAGGGATTTTTATCTCTCATCCAGCTTTGTATTTTCAAGTTACTTTCCACAGATGGGAAATCACACAATGGGTACTTAATAAATGTTCATCTGAAATTCTGGAGCTAGAAATTGAAGAAAATCATAAACAATGCAAGACTCAGGATAAAATAATGAAATGCAATAAAAAACCAGGAGAGATAACAGGGTTCTTACTAAAACTGGGGATTGAATCAGCCTTTTCTGACTCCAAGCAGGGAATTTTATTATATAAAATCACAAACTCCCCTTTCCTTAAGTGTATTTTGCTGCTACAAGGTTGAATGGGGTTTGGAATAACCTGGTTTGGTGGAAGGTGTCCCTGGCCATGGCAGGGAAGTTGGAGTGAATTGATTCTTAAAGCTCCTTCCAACCCAAACCATTCCAGGATCCTCTGACTCCACCCTTGATGCAAAGCATCCCCTTGAAGGATTTTTCCTGGGATGTGGCATTCCAGAAAGTCATGGGAATTCAGAGCACAGTGATCTCAAGTCCAGGAAGGCTGTGCTAAATGAACATCTCATCCCTGCTATTTCCATGATCCATTCCCATTTAAAATATTCCAAGCTCTGCTGTTAACCTATGAAAGTTGTGTTAAGATATGAAAGAAGTTTCTGAGCAATTTATGGCTTGATCCCCTCCCTGAAAGGCTTTTCCCCTTTTCTCCTTCCTCAAAGGCTTTTTTTTTTTGTGTTGGAAATTTAAATAATCACCCTCCCCTAAGAGCAGCTTTTTGCTTGAACAGGTCCTAGACAAAATCCTGGCCTGGGTCTATGGATGACCAGGCCTAAAACCCAAATGAGGACTAAGAGATTAACCCTGGAAGCAAGCAGGCTGCTAATTGCCTGGTTTTAGGAAGATAATTAATTCCACTGCAGCTCACACTGGCGGAATTAGGGCAATAAATTGGATTTTGGAAGTCGTACTGGACACCATAAATGACCAGGTTACATCCGATATTCACATCTGAAGCAATTATTGAACATGGTGCTCATGTGTTGGGCTGCTTTGCATGATTTGATGCCCAAAGGATCCCTGGAATTCCAGAATATCCTCAGTTGGAAAGGTCCAACAGGGATCATCCTACTCCTGGCCCTGCAGAGGACAACCCCCAAAATCCCACCCAGAATGATCCAAATTCTTCCTGAGCTCTGGCAGAACTGCTGCTGGAACCACTGCCTCAGGGACACTTCACAAAGAGAGAAAGCACCCCAGCAACTGAAATCTGCAGTTCTGAGCACGTCAGGTAAAATAATCCCAGTTTGGGAAACTCCTCCTTTGCTGGATTTGGGATTTGAGGTGACCCAAACCAGAGTGGGAACTTGCAGCTTGTACAAAACATTTTGGAGTACAACGTGAATAAAAAGAGTTTTAAGGGTCAAATATTGGATTTGGTTTTCCCAGTTGAGTTTCCAAAGAATTTTATTATTTGGTTTTGCAGGCAGAACTCCTTGTAGCTCTTTTCCAATACCCTTATTCTGTAAACAGCAGCAAATTGTAGAAAAAAGGTGCCCATCTTGTGACATTTTAACCTGATCCCTATTCTTTGTTTTTATTTTTAAAGGATTTCACAGCAGCAACTTTGTGATATTTTTGCAATTTAAAAAGTTAGCTAAATTTTTTACTAAATAGTTCAAAAGGTACGATTTGGGTGGTGAAAATTAACCCATGGAAGTTGTTTCCCATGCTGTGAGAGATCATCCAGCAACCAGAAATGGGATCATCCCACAGCTGGATGATCCATGAGTCACTTCTGACGACAGGAAAGCATTCCCTGTCTTTTTTGACTCCAAGGCTTTTTGATTGATGGGCTGTGAAGGGGGAGACAGGGCAGGGAATGTTGATGAGGAATTACACATTGAGAGTGTTGAAGACAGGTGAAAAAACTCCAGCACTTGCTGATTCCCTGGATTTCAGAGGTGGGCATTTCAGAGATGTGAGGGAGCTGCACAGCAAAAAATTTCTTAATAGTGCCAAGTTCCATCTGGTTTTATTTTCCTGCTGCCTGCAGATCCAGGAGGGCATTTAGCCCTGAGAGGATTTTGTCCCATTGCTGGGCAAGTTGCCACTGAAAGGAATTTAGGTCCACAAACAATAAACAATAAAAAATGGACAATTTATTGATGTTTCTTTGGGTATGAAGTGCCAGCCCAGCATAGCTGAGATAAATCAGGATCTGTTTCTTTCCACTGGCTGCAAAAAGTCCCTGGGAGAACCAGCCCAGCTGGAGACCTCTACCATGAAAATCTCTCATATTGGAAAAATAAACTTCATTGTTTTGGTGGTAGCAGTGGAAACAAATGATCAAATGGTCTTTAGGGTTGCAGTTTGTCAGATAAAATGCAGGTGTCTGCTTTAGGATGTGAAGAAACAGTGATTTTTATACACAGCCACCTCAAGTCCTCCCTGGCAGGGCTGCTCTCAATCCCTTCATTTGTGCTCCTCTTGCCTCTGAACTTTTCTTTCTGGGAGGGATTTTGCTCCCCCAGAATCCTGAGGATCATATGGAGCATTTTTGTAAAGAGGCAACTGAGTAAGAACATCTTTAAGCTCCTCCTGAGCAAGAAAATTTTGGGGAGGGTGGCTGAATAAAAAAAACCAGAAACTGGGACAAATCTGGGCTGCTGGGTCAGGCTTCCTCCTTCAGACCATTCCTTAATCCACCAGCGCCTTAGAATTGTTGCCAGAGAACAATTCCTTCATCAACTGAGAAACAGGAGCTACCTCAACATCTGGAAATGAGGTGGAGCATCCTGTGAGGAGGGGATTTTGTGGTCACTGACCTGAGCTTGGGATCAGCCAGGAATTCAGAATGGGAAGAAGCACTTCAAAAGCTGACAAGCTCAGATAGGGAGAGAATTCCTTGATTAAGGACCTTTTCCTTGTGCTTATTTTGGAGACACTTAGGAGTAACCAGTATAATGGAAAATAGAATCATGGAATATCCTGAGTTGGAAGAACCCACAAGGATCATCACTGCAATCTGTAAATGTCCATTTATGGCCCAAAGGATCGTTATCCTTTAAGTGAAGCCATTTCTCCCCTTGTCCAACAAACCCAAGCCAATATTGCTCAGTTTTGTCTATAAATCCCCACTTCATCCCTGGATGTGACTCCCTCTCCTCCCAGGCCAGTGTTCATCCCAGGAGTGATAAAAGCATTAACTTATGAGGAAAGGATTATGACTGAACTTCAGCCATGCGTGACTGGAGACCCAAATCAAGCCAAAAATTGATTTTTCCTCCTTCCCTCCCGTCAGATCCCCATCTCTCAGCCTGGGCCTTTTGATTTACAACCCTACTATTACAAACAAGTAAGTTCCTCCAATTGCAATTTCAATAACCTATTGATTTTTTTTTCTCGACTCTTTTTCCGTACACTGTTCACCCAGGGTTCCACAGCTTTCACTTCATTCCGATATTTGTATTTCCTGACTGGTTCCTTCCTCCGGGATGAATCATCCTGCTTGACAAAGGAATTCTTCAGCTATGGAGGGGAGGTGAAAGATCAGGACAGGCAGATTCAGGGTATAAAAGAGTCATGGGTTGTGAGGGAGCTGGTTTGTGTTGGATATTAGGAAAAATTTCCTTGTGGAAAGGGTTGCCAGGCATTGGAACAGGCTGGACAGGTGGAGTGACCATCTCTGGAGGGATTTAAAAGTGTGGATGTATCACTTGAGGATTTGGTTGCCCTGATGGTTGGACTCGATGGCCTTAAAGCCTTTTTCAACCTGGATGATATTTTTTGAAGAGCCATTGCTTCCGTTGAAGGAAAACTCAATTTCTCATTTTCTCCAGATTTCTCTTTTTAGGACAATCCTATTACATCAATTTTCAGTTCAACAAGACGAACCTTTGTTAACACTTTTGATGACTAAAATTATTAACTCAGGAATTTATTTTCTAAATACTTCGCTTTGAAAGAGTTCCACCTCTGCAAGATCTGTTTTAGCCTACAAAACAACAACAACAAAATCCAACTACAACCCCCAAAAACTTCAATCAGCAATTCTTTTCAGTCTTATTTTTTCTGTCTTTTTATATTTTTAAATAAAATATAACAGTTAATTCTGATACTTTCCTGGTGTCATGGAGCACTAAAACAACCCTTTGTACTTTACAACAATACAGGACAAAGTTTTTCTGGCAACTTTCTTTGAAAATATGTCACCCATGCCTGAAATCCTCATTTAGAGTCCTGAATATGCCACAGAATGAAGATGTGGGTGCTCAGTATGGCCAAAGCAACACCAAGAACACCTGATTCCCCAAATTCCAGTGCCATGAATGCCTCTTGAAAATCTTGAGCCCAGGCTTCAATTTTTTAGCTTAAGGGAGAGGCATCTGCAGCAGGTCTGGCAATAAATCTAAATATTAATGGGAGAATCACGGGAACCACCTACTAAATTCTGGAAGCAGGATTTGTTGGAGCTTGTCCATGCCCTGCCCAGTAACAAAAGCTATATTTATTTGATTATCCCCAATTTTAGCTGCTGTGATTCAGGGCTTGAATCAAAGTCAGCCCGAGTCATTTCACTCTCTCTGCTGCTCTTTGCATGAGGCCATTTAAGAACCCTTTCCATTCTCATTCCAAACCTGAATTAATGTTCCCTATTCATGGCTGGAAAACCTTAAGGGGATGATCAGGTGGCCAAAACATTCCAAAGGGAAATGCCAGCCTTGGAGATGTCTGAACATCGATAGGCAGCCCTGGTGTGAATTTATTTTTATGGGAATTTCAAACAAAACCCTGTCCGTAGGAAGTTCTTGGCAGAGACTGGATTCAGGCCCAGGTACAATTTCCACATAATAAATGAAAAATTCAAGTTTTTCACTGCTTTTGAAAGTCCTGCCCTTTGAATGCATTGGGGAGGTTGAATTTATTGACATTTCTGTGGTGAAGATGGAAGCTGGAGATTCTGGTCCTTAAACATCCAAGGAATTTATGTGGTCCCTTGGATGTCTGTGAGCCCTGGGGGAGGCTGAGGGTCTTGTGAAGGCTCTGCCTGTAGAACTTAGGCTGGAAAATTGAGGGAAGAGGAGGCTGGGGCGAGATCTGAAGTTCTCCCTTCTGACAGCAGCTCTGGAAAATTTTATTTTTCGCTCTGAAATGATTTCTCCGTCTGAAGAAAATTGTAATTTCCTCCTTCACTTTCCATCCACTTATTTGCATGAACTTTAATATTAAAAAGGTTTAGATCGGGTCCATTGGAGATGTCTGAAGGTGTCTCTGAGCTGTGCTGCATGGGAGAGCGAAGCAGCAGGATTATGGCTTACCCTTGGAGCTGTGCAACACTCCTGGTAACTCCTCCTTATCACTTTTATTTCCAAGACTTTATGGTCTAACACTTCAACTAAGGCAAGAAAATGATGATCTCAACCCGAACTTGTGCTTGGAAACCTGCCAGTGAAAGGGAAAGCTGTGAGAAGGCAGCAGCATCTTCCAGAAGAGAGGAGAAATGCAGCTTCCAGACAGTCTGATCACAGGGAAAAGGAGATAAAAGCAGGGCAAGTCCCCTTTCTTGTTATTTGCATGATGGGAATCAAGGTTTTTTACAGGAGGAAAATCTTCAGGGAAGAGAATTAGGAAAGGTGGTAGAGGCTTATCCGGGGCAAAAGGGCCATGGGGTGTGGTTGGAATATCTGTGCAAGGTGATGAGAGGGTGATAAGGGACCCTCAGGGCTTTATCTTCCCTCCTGCTATTCCCTGATCTTCCAGTCATGGAAAAAAAAGGGTTTCCTCACTGCTAGGTGGTGAATGGATTGTAGAGGGGTGCAACCCCACCATCCTTGATTCCCACTTCATCCATCCCAAATCTTATCTCACACATTGGACATCTTGTATCCAAAAAAAAAAAAATGTCCTTTATTTCTATTGCACTGAATCCTTCTCCACTCTCATATTTGTGAGGCAAGCTTGTCCAAAGAAACCTTCACAGATGGAGCAGTGAGGGACAGAAACATCTGGAGAAATGACAGGAAACAGGATCTTTCTGGGCTGGATCCTGGCCCCCTCCGAGCCTGTGTGGTGTCATTTGTGAGGATGAGTGGGACAAGAGATGGAGCAGAGCAGGAGGAGAATGGTGGAGTTGGAGAATCATTTGTGCAATTACATGAAAAGGAATCTGTACCTCAACTTCAAGACTGGTTTCTGCCTGTGGAACTTCCTGCAGGTCTCCAGGGCATTTACATGAGATTTGATTATTCCTGCAGGTCATGAGGAACTAAACAGCTCCAGAGAGTGGTTTGGACCTGAGAGGACTGAGTAAATCCTTAGGTTCCTTCAGCTGTGTAGAGAAGGAGCTTATGGTGCACACAGGCCAGACCTAAATCCTTGGAGGCAGAGAAATTAATCTCCAGATCCACTTTTACCTCCCAAAAACCATGTATGATACATTATTCTTTGAATTTTGACATTTTCACACAATGTCAGCTCTTCCTGTTGTGTTGTGGACCTCAGGCATTTTGTGAAAGGATTTTGTTCAAGATTTTATGGACATTTTTTTCCTTCCACACTTCCCTATTGAACAACGTTTCTCTCCAATTAAGATATAAAAGCTAAGGCTTAGTGGAAGAATCATTATTTTACCAGTTTGTGACTCATAAAATTGCAACAACTGCTCTACCTCATGTCAAGGGGGAGTAATTAACCACAATTATCTATGGCACCAGGTTGGGGATTTATTCTAAGCTGGAGCTGGTTGAGCAGAGCCCAAGTGCCCACTGGACAGAGATCCTTTTTTCACAGGCCATGAAATACGACCAAGGTTGTTTTTTATCCCCCAGCAAGCTGGGAAGATGTTCTTAATAGGGTTTTAAATATCTTTTCATTGTGGGGTTTTTATTTTTTTTCTGGGAAATTTGCAAAGAGGCTGGGGAAAAATGGGACAGGATCACTTTTACTGCCATCATTCCTCTTGTGGGGTGAGAAGGAGAAGAATATTCCCACCTTTAGAGCAGAATCAAGGGAGCAGGAGGCGCTGGGTGGTGGATAATCTCTGCTAGATTTTGAGCTGCTGCCTCAGCCATGAACTGCCTTTGGCCAAGTTTTGGAAAAATAATCAAATAATTGTGTCAGCTTAGGGACAATTCCAGGCTAAGGCAGAAAAGGAAAAGGAGACTCCAGGGGGACCTTCTGGCTCTCCAAAAATCCTTGAGGTGGAGTCAGTCCAGGGTCAGGCTCTGCTCCCAGGGAACAAGGGACAGGACAAGAGGAAACAGCTTCCAGCTGTGCCAGGGGAGGTTCAGGCTGGACATCAGTGGGAATTTCTCCATGGAAAGGGTGGTCACGCATTGGAAGGGGCTGCCCAGGGATGTGATGGAGTCCCCATTCCTGGAGGTGTCCAAGGAATGTCTGGACATGGCACTCAGAGCTCTGGGCTGAGTGACAAGGTGGGGATCAGTCACCTTGACTTGATGATCCTGGAGGTCTTTTCCAAGCAAAATGATTTTGGGATTCTGTGAAATTCTTCCCTGTGAGGGTGGTGAGGCCCTGGCACAGGTTTCCCAGAGAAGCTATGGCTGCCTCTGGACCCCTGGAAGTGTCCAAGGCCAGGCTGGATGGGGCTTGGAGCAACCTGGGATAGCAGTGGGTGTCCTTGACCAAGGCAGGGGTGGTATGAGATGATCTTTAAGGTCCAACCCAAACCATTCCATGATTCTGTAATTCTACTGGAATCTCACCTGGTTCTGGAGCCTCTCTCCATGGTACTGAAATAATATGGAGCAGCACAAAATTTTGTCCTGTAGACAGACGAAAATTGTTCTGGCATGTTTCTTCCTTGGAAGTTTGTTATGGATGCCATTACCCAAAATCAGATGCAAAACAAACCTGTCAAATATTTGGTTTCTTAATTTTATTTCCAAATAATTCAGAGAGTTTTTCCCCCCCTCTTTTGATAATGAAAGAGGCCATCACAAGTTTGAGATTCAACCCACACTCCTGCCAGGAGTGTTGTCTCCCAGCCACTCCAGATCGCTGTTGATGAACACAACTTTTAATAATGATTCATTTTCCACCCACTGCTCAAACCTTTTGCTGCCCCAAGCATTAATTTATTCCTAATTTTAATACCCTGTTCTTTTGTCTGCTCTGAAACACAATGTACAAGATGCAGTGGTTGACTGTGATGGGTCAGAAATCCCCATTTCTATAGAAACACAGGAGAAAAAGGATTTAATATTTGGTGGAGGGACTGTAGGACACCAGCAGAGTAATTTCCATGGCCTTTCCTTATTCTGATTTCCTGAGTGTGAAGGAAACTGTAAAAAAATGTTTTCTGAAACGCCCTCCAGCACACAGAGGTTACAGGAATTTATGGGCAGAACAAAATACTGCTGCTACATCCTGGGATTTTTTTAAAATTACACCCCAGAAACTTCTTATTTCCCATGGATTCCCACCTTCTGTATTGGCTGGAGATACAAAATACTTCTTTAAACTTGTGAGAATATGCAGTGTTTTGTTGGAAAAGCTGTCACCAATCCCAGTTTGGACATCCAGGACATCAGGTTAAGCTGAGGTTAGTCAGGGTTGTGTAGCTTTTGTTTGGTGCCTGGAGGACAGGAGGTGTCTCCATGGCACCTCATTTGTCCCTGGATGCTTTGAGTCAGGCCCAGATTGAGTCATGCCCAGATTTGTTTTCCTTCCACTGATATTAACAACAGATTAACAGCAGCAGGGAGCTCTAGTGGGTTTAAAATCCAAGCTAAGACAAAGGTAAAACACATAAAAGGTCCAAAAGCCTTTGTAACACCAGAGTTACAAAGGTTTTTATAATTGCAAGTTTTCAGGAAAAGCCCCAGTGCTTCTATTTTATATTATAAAATTATATCCTGTATGTGCAGAGGTGCAACCTTTCACCCCAAATGAGCCAGGACACTGCAGGATTTTGGGAGGGTTTTCAGTTTTAATATTCTCAGGATCTGCCATCAGACAACTTCCTTTTCACCACTCTGGAGATTACTCTGCTTTAACAGGTCCCAGCTTGAGGGCTTTAATGCTGAGTGACCTTCCTGTGACCAGTTTTCCATTCTAGTTTTAGAAATGCTCGTGTCCCTTGGTGGTGGGGATTAAACACAACCTGCTCAGGAAATTAGAGAAGGTATTGGTAAAATCTTAAACCAGAACCATTGAGGTTGGAAAAGATCTCTGAAATCACTGAGTCCAACTTGTTCTCCCATCACTGCCAAGGCCACCACTAAAACAGTGTCCCCGAGTGTCACATCTACACAATTTTTGAGGTGGTGATTCCACCACAGCCTGGGCAGCCCCTTCCAATATTCAACAAGTCTTTCAGAGAGTAAATTTTTCCTAATACCCAATTTCAGCCTCCCCTGGCACAGCTTGAGGTTGTTGTCTCTTGTTCCCTGGGAACAGAGCCTGACCCTGGCCCGGCTCCACCTCTTGTCAGGGAGTTGTGCAGAGCCAGAAGGTCCCTCCTGAGTCTCCTGAGCCTCCTTTTCTCCAGGCTGAGCCCCCCCAGCTCCCTCAGCTGCTCCTGCTCCATTTCCTTCCCTGGATGTGCTCTAGCATATTCTCCTCCAGAATGAAAGGAAACACCATTCCCTCACTGTTCCAGCAATGTCCAAACTTCTGGGAGGTTTATCCACCAGGGAATATTCTGTTTTATGAAGACAGGAATACACCTTGGAGGAATATCAGAGTAATTCTTATGGATCATTGCTGCCCTGAACTGGCCCTAAGTTGCTTTGTAGAGCTTCCCCCTGTGTTTGATTAGGGAAGGTGGAGAAATGGCAATGAATCCATCATGGAAAAAAGGTGGCTGCCACTCCTGCCTCTGCTCCTGAACTGAGCTGTGACTTCCAAACATTTCACCCCTCCTGGGCTTTGCCTTTGCTGTCCTCTTGCCACGCTCTGTTAAATGCTTTGAAAACTGTGATGAAAGGATCTACCTTTCTGCAGGTGCCACTGAGGATTTATGACATTGACAAACTCAGGGGCTTTCATCTCGGTGCAGCAGCTTCACCTCCCACCCCTTCACCCCCACCCAGCAGCTGGGAGAGGAACTTCAAAAAGTACAGCTGATAGCATAACAATGTTTGATTATTTCAATGATAATTTATTATTTCATCAACTCTCAGGGATAATAAAAAGGGAATTGGGTTTGGGCTGCTCCCTCCTGGCCTCATGTTGCCTCTGTGGCATTTCTCACTTGGAAGAGCTTCAGCTGGAAATAGAGGTCAAGGGATATCTGCTGCCATGAGCACCACTGGCCATGGGGACGTTTTCTGGTCACACATTGTATCCCACTGTTCTCCCAGGGAATTTTCTGTCTGGAATATTTCTTGGGCTGAGAAATAAGAGCTGTCTCTTATTTTATGACCCCTCTTTTCAAGGCCAGGTTGGATGGAGTTCTGAGCAGCCTGGGATGGTGGAAGGTGTCCCTGCCCAGGTCAGGGGGTTGGAATTAAATGAGGTCCCTCCCCAAACCAAACATGGAATGGTTTTGGGGTCCCTCCCCAAACAGGGAATGGTTTTCTCAAAGGAGAAAACCATTCCATGTTTTTATGACCAAGAAGAGGCATGTCAGGAATCTGATGAACACCTACAACTAGAAAACCCAGCACAGGTTATTTCGTGCACTGGGAATCCAAAGAGTTAAGGGATATGGAAGAGTCTAAATGAGCAGGACTCAGCCAGAGCCCTGCAGGAGACTGACGAGCAAAAAATGACTTTGCTGGAGAATATTTCATCTCCTGTTAACAGGAACGAGGCACAGATCAACTCTCTGATCATTTGAACCTCCCTGGTACAGCCAATTTGATGGGTATCTCAATGATCAGTTGAGCTGGTGAGCAATTAAAGTCTAATTTGCATCTGCACACGAAATTAAAATGCTGGATGGATTAATTTTTAAAAGCAGCTCCCTCTCATTGAAGGCAGCATTAACTGATTGGATCCATGCACAGGATGACACAGGATTTCTCCTCACCAAGGGAGAGATGCTGCCCTGGAACTCAAGGAAATCTCTGCTCTGCTCAGCAGGTGATAAACGCTTCCAGCAGCTCTTCCAGGTAAAGATAAGGCTGTTCCATGACTTCGCTCCAGTGAAACCTCAACTACCACAATAACCAGAGTTTATTGCCCACAGAAGCTGCAATTTTCATGGCAAACTGCATTAAATAAACTGACTTGAGTGGATGTTGCAGCACAAGATTTTCTCTTTCAGCAACGTGGGCACCTCTGTCCTAAAGAGATGACAAAATTCTCCCAGCAGCCCTGGGCTTGGGATGGGTGGAGTAGCCCCAGGCAAAGCCTATTTACACAGGAAAATGTGTGGATTTGTCAGGCAGGAGGGGAAAAGGCAGATTTTTTACTGTGGAAAAATATTGGGCAAGATGATTTTTTATGTGCTTCAACACCCAGTGGAGCTGTGCCCACGGGAAACATAAAAACTCCATTTGCAGGGCTGTTTTGCAAAAAAAAGGAAAAAAAATACATGTCAAAAGAATAGAAACGTTTTGTTACAAGCTGAGAAGGAGAAAGAAGCTTTAAAATAAAAATTCAGTTGATCCCACCCACTTCTGAAACACTGGAGCATTACTGATCCACAGAAATTTTCATTATTTTCTATTTTTACCCGATTTGGCTTAAGAAAACTGTAAGGTCCTGAAGAAACTGAGCACCGTTTCTCTCCCAGAAGTTTTGTATATTAAATAAACAGTATCATCTATTTATTTTAAATACATATTTTTCTAAGATTTAAACTTGTCACCACTCCCACTCCAAAGATGTATATATATTTTTTGTCTGCAAAATAAGCAGTTTGAGACCACAGAGGTGCCTGGGTGAAAGATATTCCCCCTGAGCCCCCAGCTTGCTGCTACAGCATTCCCAAAAGGTTTTCTCCTGTTTCCAAAGCCAGAAAAAAACTGATCCTGGCTGGGGCTCTCTGAGTGCTGAGTAGAAGCAGCTGTCCTTGTTTGAAGGGTCTGGGAATGATGCTTCAGAATGTCCAGCTCTGGGTGGTTTGGACACCGACTTGGCAGTGGATATTAAGAAAAGGTTATTTACTGATTGTGAAAAAAGTCCATCACTGGTTTTTAAAATGTTAAAGGTTTAACAGTAATAAAATAGGTATAAATATAGTAATACATTAGAGTAATAATAATTTAGGCAATTTGAACTAAGACAATATGAGACAATAAAAACAAAGAGTTATAGGCATCCAGGTACCTTTTTCTGGGCAGCACAAGCCCGAAAAATGACACCCGTTAACCAAGGATTAACCCTTAAAAACAACAGCCTGTTGCATATTCATGCACTTCATACATGATGCATTAATTCCATGCACACAAAGGATTCGGCCTGGTCATCATCAGCTTCTTCCTCCTAATCCTAACAGCGCCTTCCAGGTGGGAAGAAGTTCATTTCTTCTGATAAGGGAGCAATAAATTCTTTTTCTCTGAAAGATTTAGGTGTCCTGTGGCTGCTATCTCGCTGCAAGTCCTTTCTTTAGAAAAAGTATCTTACATAGCGTAGTTTCTATTTTAGCATTTTTTTATAACCTAAAACTCTATTTAACACACTACTGAAGAGAATTAATACAGCGTTACTTTCTAGCACAACACATATAATATTCATTTTAATATTTGCGAAAAGCCAATCAAAAAATACACATTTTTCACACCGATGAAATTGTTGGAGTGCAAGCCTCTCTGAGTTCCTCACAGAGAGAGATGAATGCAGGGATTGAATTAAAGCCTTTAGAGAAATTAAGATATATTTAGCCACATAGATATGAAGCAGAAGCGTAGGTTTAAGTTTTAAGGAAGTGCAAGTTGTAGTTTTAAGTAGAAATTCATTTTAAGTGCCTTGAGAAACTGTGTTAGCTAGTAAAGACCCTAAGGCCTAGCTTAAAGCTCAGTAACTTAGCTACAAACATAAAAAACACATAGGAGAACTTTGCTTGCGTTTCTAGAATAAATACAACTATCTGTGTAAATAGATAGAGCTATTCATGTAAATAAACTTATACACATGAATTTTAAGTAAGAAAACAAATAGTGTATTTGTGTAAATAGATAATAATACATGCAGAGTTTCTTAGGTGAGAACTGACACTACTTTTGTACTACTTTTGTACTACTTTTGTACATTAGAATCAAGTTTAGATTGGTTTAGAAAGAATGTTTAAGAATTGTATTTTTAGCTGATTGGATGTTTTATTAATAAAATGCCTTGTAGAGAGGTGAAAGCAACAACAACCACAAGAAGAAGAAGAAGGAACAACAACACGAAAAAGGAAAAGGAATAGGAAAAGGAAAAAGAAAAGGAAAAGGAAAATAAATTGAAAAAGAAAAAGAAAAAGAAAAAGAAAAAGAAAAAGAAAAAGAAAAAGAAAAAGAAAAAGAAAAAGAAAAAGAAAAAGAAAAAGAAAAAGAAAAAGAAAAAGAAAAAGAAAAAGAAAAAGGTACTTTTTTTGCTGGCCAGAAGTGTGCCCCACTCACCCCAGGCTCTACCTTGAATGTTACAGAAACAAGCCTGGCTTGCCAGTTTTTCAGCAGAGCAAAAGTCTGTGTTGAGAACCATAAATATTTTGGTGGCCCAGAAAGGTGATCCTTCCACAGAGAACTGTGTGTGCAATAATTAATGTTATGGGATGGGTTTAGGGTTGCTGTCATGGTTTTAGGTCCCAAAGAAGGATCTCTGTGTCCTACAGCATCACTGAATCACTCCTGGGAAAAGCCATTTCCAGCTCCACTGGAGTCCTCCTGCCACAGAAGAGAAGGGGAAAAAGGGCTCTTTGTGGCTTACAGGTGTCTGAAGTGAAGGGTGTAGCAAGAATCTTTCTGAATTCAGTGATAAAAACTAGGAGATGTATTTTTGGCAGGCAGAAGTTGTTCTGAGAGCAGCCAGCAGAACAAATTGCAACAATCACTTGACGAAATCTTCTAAATTAAATTTCAGATTAAAAAAACCTCATGGAAATTAGGCTGATAATCCATGCATTAAAAGCAAAGCAAATCAGGCTACTTGAGAAGTACTTTGCAAAGAGGAAATCACAGCCCCACATCTCTGAGCTGGGAGATTTTGACACCCTGGTGCAGTGGAGCTGCAAGACCTTCAGATCGCAGAGAAACTCTCTGTTCTCAGTCTTTATCAGCTGCTTCGCCCCCACCTTGTCCACACAGAGATGTTCAGGAATATAAATTTATGCCAACAGAAATCAGAATAGACCCAGTTTTTGCCGTGTTACAGAATTTGCAGCCTGGTTGGAGTTTGCTGTGGCTGTAGTTCTGCATCTAACGTGCTTTCTGCATTCCCCACACTCTCAGGGTTTTTTTTCTGGAGTTGGATTCACTGTGGAAAACTTTCCTTGTCATTTAAAGTCCTCTCACAAAGTGTCTCAGTGCCTGCAGGGCACAAGTTAATATTTTCTTCGGTTTAAATGTGTTCTGGTTGAGGCGACGACAAGAGGCTGCAGGGATGATATGGGATCTGCAGTAGCTTCAAAAATTATTAGTTCTCAGAATTTTAGAGTGGTTTGGGTTAGAAGGAAAGTTCTGGGTTATCTCATTCCACCCCTCTGCCATGGGCAGGGGCTCCTCCCACTAGATGGGGCTGCTCAAACTGAGCTTGAGTAGGAGACAGAAAATCAACATGCCCAAAAATATTTGCCAGTCTTAAAACTAATTTAATGAATTTCAATTTCAGATAAAATAGAAAATCTTGAATGCTGTTGGTACTCTGCCAGAAGTTATAAGCGATTTTAAAACACAGGATCCTGACAAGCTGCCCATGATCCCTAGTCTGGAAAAGCGGGAGATATTTACCTGTTGTGTAATTCCTGAGGAGGGCTGCCCAAAATCCCTGGGATATGGGAGGGCTGGCACACAGAAGGAATGTGCAGCAGTGAGGGAATGTGCCAGTGAATTTTTATATTTGGCTTTATCTAACTGGTTCTTTATTCAGATCAAACACATGGGCATCTTCCCATCACACTCCCACTTGGACAGGCAGCAGGATACTCTGGACCATCCCAGTTCAGAACCATCTTCAGCCAAATCTGAGTTAATAAACAATGGTGGCTACATGCTCCAGATTTATCACCACAGTCCCAGACCAGCAGTGTCACATCATCCCCTTTGCTCGTGACATTATTTTATTCACAGAATGATTTGGGTTGGAAAAGAACTTAAAAATCATCCAGTTCCAGCACCTCCATGGGCAGGGACATCTTCCACAAGCTGCTCAGAGCTCCATCTAAGCTGGACTTGACCAACCAGGATATGGGTTTTTTATCTCATTTTTATCTTCTCCAAGCCCTGCAAGCTTCCTTACTTCCTCTTGTGTGGTGGGAATATGAGGTGGGAACAGGAGGAATCTCCCTTTATTTGGTGATTTCCAAGCTTATAGTCACAAGTGATTCCAAAGGTGACTTTTCCTCCCTCAGGAGCTTTGTTTTTCCCTCTGACCTGCCCAGGACTGCCGCCTCCTCAAGACTGAGGTGCTCCATGTGTTTCCTCATTCCAGAATTCCTGAGTGAAACTGGGCTTGCCAATGGAGCTGCTGTCTTGGTCACATTTTACTTTGCATTGCTCCCTAACTATGGCTCAGTGTCCTGCTAAAATTAATTTCTTATTAGTTGTTTTAAAATCAACAGCATCCTGTGCTGCTTTGGGTGAGCAATTGCCTTTCTCTGCTGGGAAATAATTCCAGCATTTCATTTGGAAAAAAGTAATTAACTGCATGGGTATGCTTAGTTGAGTAAGTCATTACAATCTCTGACTTATGCAAATGAGATCGTTCAAGTATAATTCTTACTGAGATAACTCCACACATACATAAACTTTTAAATTGTATGGTCCAGCTGAGTATTTGTGGGCAAATAAATGATGTTAATGGGTTAATTTATAAACTCTGTTGCATAATCAATTTTCAGGGAGCAGGGAGCTCGTGAGGAAGCTGGTCCCAGAGCTTCCAGGGATTTTTTTTCATTGAATGTGGAACATGAGGAGTCCACTGGTTCACACATCCCTGTGCTCATTTTGCAGCTGCTGCAGCCTGGAACACATTCTCAGGGTCACCCTCCTCATATTCTGCCTGCTTTAATTAAGATGTTTATGGTGTTGTGGAGACAGGTGACCATGCTCATGGATTTTACTAACTGTCCTGGAGTTTTTTGGTCCAAAAACATTTTAACTTTCAAGTGAGTGTTGGTAATTTCTTTCTTCCTTCTTTGTCATCTCCTTTCACCATGCAGCTTTTTCTCTCCTTGAATGTAATCTTAATATGCAATTTCTTGGCCAGCTTAAAATAAAAATATGGATGCAAAGGCTGAATATGGACCAAAAAAAAGAGTTAGGGAATTATTCTGTAGAATCATTAAATATCCTGAATTGGACGGGTCCTACAAGGATCACTGAGCCCAAACTCTTGGCCCTTTATAGGACAACCCCAAGAATTGCCATAAGAATTTTTCCCTAGAAAATTATTCACTTGCCTCAAATATGCTCATTTACCCTGAAACCTCTTGGGAATATGGAGAAGAGAGTATTTTGGGGATAGATTTCTAAAACAAGGGAACAAATGCCCAAACTTTGGTCTCTGCAGCTGATGCTGTACAGACTCAGCATTAAGCCAGGCAGTCAGGTAGGAAACAAAAAATTCTCAGCTGGAAGAATTCCATTTTATTGCAAGCTGTGAGTTAAACCAAGGATCTCTGGAGAAATCCCTGAGTTTGGAAAACCCTCTGCTAGGAGGTCAAAAGAGCTCCTGTAGGACTTGATTTATCATTCTCTGGGGTACTGATTCAGTGGGACTTAATTTTCTCCCTCCCGAGTAATCAGGAGCTTGCATCCACCTCCTCCTCTTGATTGATGAACATGACTGGGAGTACAAGGAGGAATGAACCCTTGGATGGAGGAGGTGGAGAGACAGGGAGTGAGAGATTTCTCCCTGGGAGAGCCAGGCTTTGACAAGGCTGATTAACAGAGAAATGGCCTCGGAAGCACGAGGTCAGTGGCTCTGCCCAAGCTGCTGCTTCATTTTGAGAGGGGCTGCTCTGAGGCTCTCGCAGCAGCAGAGCTGTTAACAGGAGATGTTTAATCCTCTCTGGCTGACAGGGAGCTGCCAAGATACTTGGAAAGCCTTCCTGCACTCCTGGAAAGACAGGTCTGTGCAGGTGCTGAGGTTGGAAAAGGAGCAGTCAGTCATTCCAGGCAGAGGCAACAGGGATTTTCAATTTGGGTTTCTTTGGAGCGTGGCACAAAATCTGCCCCACATGTATAGACCACAAATTATTGGATCAGAATTGATCAGAATACATGGGGTGGTATTTAAATCTGTAACAGCTCTGAATTGCTTAGGATTAGGTAAATAAAAGAGGAAAAAATAAACATGAACAGTAAAACTACTGAGAGTTACTACTGAGTTGAGGTGTCCAGCTGTAATTCCAGAAGGAATGGCATCCAGAGCCAGGTGCAAGGCTTTCTCAACAGCTGGAGCTATTCCCTAAATACTGAACTGTCCTATGGAATCCCTCTTTTTATTTTTTTCTTTTCTTTTTTTTTTTTTTTTTTTTTTTTTTAATTTGAGTGGTTAACAGTCAAATGGAGATGTGCAGTCTGGGTCTCTGCTCCCAGGAGATCTGAATGTTTCTTCTGGTAAAAGCATCCCAGTTTAATTAATCAGTAGCAGAGAGACTCTGTTCAGTACCAGAGAATATCCTCACAACCATCTTTTGCTCTCAGTTGAAAATGATTTAACAAGGAATGAAAAACAACATCATTTCTGTGTGACATGGGTCTTGCCCCTTCTCCCACCTGACTGAGGAGATGAGGTTTGAGGAGGGAACCAGAACAATAAGACCCTTTCTCAGCTCTGTGACAGAGCCAGGGCAGGTAATTCCTGCATAATTTGTTTGCTTTTTTCCCCTCAAAAAACCCCGAGAAAATGTCAAGTCTGTTAAGCAAAATTTGTCTCTGGCAGCAGCTTTCACCTTCGTTAGTTCCTAAATGAAAGTTTTTCAACTCAGTATCAAGCAGCAAAAAAAAAAAAAAAAAAAAAAAAAAAAAAAAAGTAAAAAGTTGTTTCTTTGAAACACAAATCCTATCGCAAGGTCAAGCTGAGATTGTTGCTGCTTTAATAAACACCTCAAATTGTCTCTGATTAATTCTAAATAAATTTCGTGTGTGATAAGTGATTTCGAGCAAGTGCTGTTGACACATGGAGCTGATGGAGATTAAGGGGAGAAAGAGATGAACAATGGGGTGAGATTAGAAACTCGTTGTCACTTGGAGCAGGACCCTGGAGAGGAAGGATGACACAATCATTTGTCACTGTGGAGGTGAGGGGAATGAAGAAGGATTTTCAGGGAGATGGGCCGAGATTTGGAGCATGGCCGAGCTGCTCAGGAGGCAAAGTCAGTCCAAGCCATAAGAAAGGCAAACAGTGGGACAGCATACTTAAAAAACCCTTTTTTGTACTTCTGGGAATGGGAAAAGTGGGGCTAAGCAGTGGGAGCTTGTGGTCCAAGTGAATCAGGGGATGTTTTCAGTGGTTGGTAAAAAGGTAAAATTAACTTCAGATGTGGGACTGATTTGTGGGACTGATGCCTCAAGTTTTAGCTTTTATATTTTTCAGATTCTGTGCTGCTTTAGTGTGTAGTTCTGAGTTTCATATTAGGGGACAGTGAGCTCTCTTCACAGAGCAGGCAGACAAAACAATTCCTTCTCTAGCTGGGGACCAAGGACAAATGATCCAAATCTCAGGCCCAAGAGCATAAACAGTGGTGGACTGAAGAGAGAAACACAAGAAGATGGGACTTCATAAGCTAAAGCTGTAATTGGACAATGAGCTCCAATATGCAAATGGACCAGACCTTATAAAAGTGTGAGACCCCGTGACCAGTTGTGCATTTTGTGACCATTTTGGGTTCATCTTGGGTGTAGCCCTGGCTGGACTCTTGTGCTGCCCAAGGTGCATCCATTGAGGCTTTCTAATAAATCCCTACTTTATTTTTTAACTCTGTCCAGTCTCTGATATAGGTCAGCCTTCTCAAGGCATCAAGACCAAGACCATAGAATCCCAGAATGGTTTTTTGGATTGGAATGGACCTTCCAGATCATCTCATTCCAGCCCCCTGCCATGGGCAGGGACACCTTCCACTATCCCAGGCTGATCCAATCCCATCCAGCCTGGCCTTGAGCACTTCCAGGGATAAGGTATCCACAGCATTTTTGGGCAGCCTGTTCCAGGGCCTCACCACCTTCCCAGGGAAGAATTTTGTCTAATATTCAATCTAAATCTCGTCTCTCAGTTTGAAGCCTTTCCTGCCTCCTTAGTGCTGTACCAGGAGTGTGTTTTAACCAGGGAGAATCATGGGAATACAAGGCAAGTAGTGATTGTATCCACCAGGAGTTCAATGTTCTGGTATTCTTGGATGGCTTAGGAGAACAAGAATAGTTCCTTGCCTGTGGCACAGGGGTTGGAATTGGATGATTTTGAAGGTTCCTTCCAAACCAAACCATTCTAGGTTTCTATGAGTTACTCATCAGAGCCAAAGCCAATTGAGAGGATGATGGAACCAGGGAACAGCTCTTAAGTGGCGTAAAGGGAAAGGAGACAGATGGAGTCAGAGTGGAAATGCCCCCAGGGCTGAAGGAAAGGGAGGGAATGGGGTGCTGTGGCTGAGAATATTCAAAATAGTCCAGATATAAACTTGGAAATGGCTCCAGGGAATGAGACTTTGCTGCCTCTCAGGTCTCGGTGTCCTAGAATTTCTTTCCAGCTCAGATGGCAGGGATTTTTTCATATTCTGTGAGACAACAGAAATAGGGCTCTTTTTTTTCAAATTCTATAAATGTATGTTAGTCTAACAAAATTACATAACAACATATTCCCTTCCCCCACTAATTGCAACAACTTATTTATTATCAAATCCTAATTAGACCTTTACTTATTAATAGGTACACCACAGAAACTCAAATCATTCCCATTAACAGGTGGGAGATGTTTATTGATGACCCGCACACTGGGTCTGATATGAAAAATTCTTATGAAAATTTATTCCTCTCTAAAAAAGCAATGACTTATTCAAAAGATGAAAATGATTTGTGTGCAGGCAGGGAGGGGGGAGCCTCGATGAAGTTTCTGGGACTGGTACATTTGAAAATCAGCTCTTCAGGGCAACATAAATAAATACAGCAGAACACTGAAGAAAATAAAATAACATGAATCATAAATCAAAGCAACGTAGTGGAGCTGCAGAGGACATCACAAATAGATGGGATAACAGAAGGAAATATTGGCTGTGGCAGAAATAGCTCTTAATAAATCATGAACCAACAGGAGCAGGGCAGTAGCTTCCCCACTGAAGATGAGGACAGCTGGAAACATCCTGGTGGTGCTTGTGCAGGCACTGCAGACATGGGCTGGAGATCAAGGAATGTGCTGAAGGCATCTGGAGTCCTTCTGCATTCGACAGGAATGTCCCTGGCCTGAGAAGATGTGGGAGATTGAGCTGGTTAATGGTTCAAATGTTCAGGGATCAAGTGAAATACTCACCCAGGAGCAGAGGGTGAGCAGACCCCACCTCAGGCTACACCCGGGTGCTGAACAAGGTAGGAGGCAAATCCTGTGAGGAGAGAACTGTCACTTTGTCCTTCATTAGGGTACTCAGGATTTAGCATTTTAGGATAATTAGAATTTTAGGATAATCAGGATTTATCTTTAATTAGGATGCTCAGCTGGGATAAATCCCTGCCTGGGAAGCACCAGGACGTTCTCATGTGGGCTCAATGGCCTCAAGGAGATCATTTCTGCTGATGGGCCATAATGGCCCAACTGGGCTGATTTAATGGCAGCTGCATCTTAGAAGGTGTCAAGAATTCCTCAAGTCTTCCATGATCCACAACATTAGATCATCCCTGTATCCTGTGATTCCATCATTCAGTCAAAACTCCTCACCCCAGGGGAGGTACCTGGGTGTTCCTACCTAAACCTGAGTGAATATAAACCCAATGGAGGGTCTGTTCTGGGAGTTTTCCTGGGGATTTCTCTCCACCATTCCTTTGGGATTTCCCCCACCAGCCAGTGGATCCAATCTGTGACCATCATTTTGACCAACAATTTGACCAACATTTTGACCTCTGTCCCTGGAGGTGTTTAAGAAAGGACCTGGTGTGGCACTTAGTGCCATGGTCTGGGGGACAAGGTGATGTTGGGTCATAGTTTGGACTTGATGACCTCGAATGCCTTTTCCAGCCTCACTGATTCTGTGATTCTGTGATCTCTGGAGTGACTGGTGATGACATGGCCTTCAGAGGAACCCACCTGCAGAGCTGCCTCCAGCTCTGGGGTCCCCAGCACAGGAAGGACATGGAGATGTTGGAGTGAGTCCAGAGAAGGTGATCAGAGGGATGAAATAAGTACTACTAGGAGAATTGGGATTGTTCACCCTGCAGAAGAAAACTTTTGGGATGACCTAATTGTGGCTTTCTGGAACCTGAAGGGAGCCAAGAAAGGTGGGGGAGAGATTATTTGAAAGGGCCTGGAGTGACAGGACAGGGGGCAGTGACTTCAATCTGACAGAGGGCAGATTAGATATTAGGAATAAATCCTTTATGTGAGGGTGGCCATGCACAGAAATAGGCTGCTCAGAGAAATTTTGGCTGCCTCATCACAGGAAGTGCTCAAGGGAAGATTGGTTTGGACTTAGAACAACCTGAAATATCCAAAGGAGTGAGAAAAAGCGATGACATAGGACCACAGAATCATGGAATGTCCTGGGTTGGAAGAGACCTTCAGGATCATCTCATTCCAAACCCCTGCTATGGGCAAGGTCACCTTCCCCTAGGCCAGGTTGCTCCAAACCCCATCCAACCTGGTCTTAGATGCATCTGGAACAAGATTTTAGTTCTTCATTGTGTCTTTTCTCTTGCAGGGAGGTGCTGGTGGATTTCTGTGTCCTGGATGAGGCAGGTGGTTAGACGAGTTGAGAACACTGAGTTCTCTTCTCCTAAAGTCAGTGAGCTTTTGTGAAGGTAAAACATTTGTAAAATGGAAGGAAGGGAGGAAAACAAGATCCATGTCATTTTTCAATCAGTTTAGTGGGGGAAAAAAAAGGATATACAGACTAAAACTTCTGTACTCTGAATTTTATCTGCCTTTGAGAGAATTTTCAGTTTTAACACAACCTTTTGGGGTTGTGTTAAAAATGATAAGGTCGGCCATGAATTCTAATAAAACAAACAGTAGCACCAGCATTGATTGGGTTGTTTCATTTTCTCTGCTAACCTTGAGAAAAAGAGGATGGGGATTGATATGTAAATGCATTTTCAACCCTGGCTGTGGACATGGTGACACTTTTATAGAAAGCAATGCCAAAGTTACTGCTGATGAAGAGCTCCAGTCGTTCAGCCTGGCTGGACTATTTAAAAGAAACACTGGCCTGTGAACAAGCTCCTGACTCCCACGTTCCCCGTGGCTTCTGATCCCAAGTAAAAAATGCAGGTTTAAATGTCTGAGCCATTCACCACCCTGGCAAATCCCAGTGTTTCACTTGGGAGTTCCCACAGAGAGGTCAAGGTAAAAATGGATTGTGTCTGGCTGGGTCACTGTTTGGGAGATGGTTTCCTCTTTTGTTGGCACTGACACTGATAGGGAGCCCCTGAAGCCTGAAAACTCCAAATTGGAGCAGCTGCAGGAGAGTTGATGCATTTTTAAAGACATCCCTGAATATTCAACTCAAAGCCCTAGAGTGACCATAATTTGTATTCAGAGAAGGACAACAAAGCTGGTGAAGGCTCTGGAACGTAAATCCTACAAGGAGCAGCTGAGGGTACTCAGATTGCTCAGTCTGGAGAAAAACAGACTCAGGGAAAACTTTATTGCCCTCCCCAGCTCCCTGAAAGGAGGTGGTGGCAAGGTGGGTGTTAGAGTCTTTTTCCCAGGCAAAAAGAGGAATCAACCTCAGCTTGCATCAGGGGGAGTTTCAGGTTTGATTTTGGAAAAATATCTTCACTGATAGAGAGGTTAAGCACTGGAAGAGGTTTCCAAGGGAAGTGATGAAGTCACCATCCCTGGAAGAGCTCAAAAATTGGGTGGACGTGGCATTTCATTATGTGATGTCATAGGAATTATGGTGTTTGGTCAAAATTTGGACTTGATGATCCTGGAGATCTTTTCCTAACTTAATGATTCTATGATCCTTTACATTTTTTCTCCCTCCTTGGCAGTGAGGAGCCAGGAGGAGCCGGAATGTCCTAGCATGACACAGTGTGTGTAAATCCCATACCAGAACCTCATGCCTGCAACTCCTACACTTACAACAATAACCTCTTGTCACATCTTTCCAAGGTGCCCACATTTTTCATTTATGCATCCAAAACAACCCCTCTTTTCCGAGGTGTCATCTTTCCAGCAGTGATTAATTGCACCTGCTTTAAAAAAAATCCACATTTCCAACAGTGAATGTTTTGTTAGAATTCCTCAAATTGCCTTTGGCAGTGGTTGTCTCTTCTTGTCCTCAACAACTTTTTGAAGCTGTAGGTTCCTGTGAAATAGCTGCCGTGATCCACCTCAGGAATCCACACAGGGAATAGCACAGGGTTTAAATATAAAATCTGAATGAGCTTAGAGTGGAGGAATTGTCTGTTCCAAAGTAATTTGCACCGTTATCATAATGGGAATCAGAATTAGGAAAAAAGTGTCAAAATGTTAAGGTGGAAGCCGCAGTTCTGTGCCAGGCTGGGGAGATGGCGCATCCCAGCTCCGTGTTTTTTTAGGGAATAGCAGTGAGGGATGCCACAGGCTCGTGGCAGGTGTGTGGGTGACTCTGGCACAGCTGAGCTTGGGACAGGCTAAGTGCCAGCTGGAGGCACTAAATCCTGGAGCAAACACCTCTGGAGCACCGAGAAATTCCTTTTAAAGACCTCAGGATGGCTCAGCTGCTCTGCTCGTTCTCCAAGGGTCAGTGGCTGGGTTTGCAACTGCTGAATTTATAGGAAGAATTTCGGCTTTATGGAGTGGAATAATTTCAGGAGAGGAGTTGGTCTGATGAGAACATGAGGCTGAAATGGGAGTTCAGAGGTCAGGTGAGGTTGGAGGTCAAGCCAACATCTGCTTAAGTCTGGAGAGGAAACCAGTTCCTGGCTTTCATCCCATCTGGATTCAGCTCTGGGCTCCAAGCACAGGAAGGACATGGAGCAGTTGGAACAAGTCCAGAGGAAACACCAAAGTGGGATGGAGCAGCTCTGCTGTGAGGAAAGGCTGAGAGAATTTGGATTGTTCAACCTGGAGAAGAGAAACTTTGGAGTGACCTAACTGTGGCCTTCCATGGAGAAGGAGAGAGAAAAAAAATGGAGAGAGAAAAAAAAAGAGAGAAAAAAATGGAGAGAGAAAAAAAAAGCAGAGAAAAAATGGAGAGAGACTTTTACAAGAGCCTGGGGTGGCAGGAAAAGGGGAGTCTTATAAAAGTTTAAAAAAGTTATCTTTTGAACTGATAAAGATAAGTTTTGATTAGAAATTAGGAAGAAATTCTTGGCTGTGAGGGTGGTGAAGGGCTGGCACAGGCTTCCCAGAGAAGTTGTGGCTGCCCCATCCCTGGAAATGCCCAAGGCCAGGTTGGATGGGATTGGAGCAACCTGGGATAGTGGAAGGTGTCCCTGTCCATGGGAGGGGGTGGGGATGAGATGGCCTGGCAGGTCCATTCCAACCAAAACTACTTCATAATTATTTGAACTTCCTCACCAAAGCCACAGACACCAGAGAGGATGGAAGTGGGAGGAGATCACGAGATGGTTGAGTGGAAGAACAAGGAGGGCACAGCCCAGGGTTGGTTTAAGATGAGCAGGTGGCCCCACTGTAGTGACTAAAGATAAAAATCTGATCTAAAAAGCTCAGTCTAAAGGCCATGCACAGCTTGTGGAAAGAAGGTCATGAAGGGAGTGAGGGGACAGAGGCGTTACAAGGTGTGAAGGCACCTGCCAGGCAAACCTTGAACTTGGGCAGATTTTACAGATACACAGCAAGAAAAGAGGAAAGACAACATCTGTTGCTGTCTCTTTTTTTGTTTTCGATCCAGAGACTGTCATGATGTTACAGAAATGGCTGCAGTGCCTCATGCTGTGCAAAGCAAGGCTCAGAGCACAAATTTCCTGATATTTTGTGCAACTCTTACCACTAGCAAACCTCGCATTCTCAGGCTGGGGAGCTGTGTGAACAGAGAGTCCCCCTCATGGAGTGATTTTCTTGCTAAAACAGCAGTGAGGCTCTGCTTTGTGTTGTTTGGGGTGAATGTTTTTTGCACTGAAGGCAAAAATAAAAAAATTTTCCTGTACCAGGACCCCATCAAGCCCAATTTTATCCCACAGTGAGAAGCAGGGACCCGTTTCAGGTCACCTAAAACATGTGTGAGAATATGTGGCAGCCCCATGCCAGCCTGCTTGCTGGGACCTATGGGAATGTTTGCTGCTAATGTAAAAAACCAGGAGAAGGACACGTGCTCTGCTTGCTGATTTTAACAGGGAAGAACAAACACTGATCCTAAATTTTTCATAGCTGCACATTTGCTTTTTTTGCCTCCCACCACCTTTTCAGCAGTGGAAGTAGCTTTTTCCATCACCTGCCGTTGTCAGCCAGGAAAAAATTAGAAATTAACATTTTTTTTTCAAGCAGAAGCAATGGGCAAAGGACTCCTCTCAGGGCAGGGGGCTTCAGCTCATTCAGCCCAGAAAAAGAAGAACTAAGACAGGATATTAAAGAAGTTTTTAAAAACTATTTATTTGCCTGGAGGGAGCAGATGAGGAAAAATTGTCACCAAGTTTAAAACTTGTGGGTCCAAAGGTGGCAAATTTAGAACAAAAAGAGTTTGGTTCTTCCCAAAGCCTTGTGAGGCTGTGGAGGTCTTGGCTGCAGAGTTTGCAAAGCAATGGGGCAAATCCATGGAAAGAAAATAATTTAGATTTTTATGGATTGAAGATAAGGCCCCTGGCTCAGGATCTCTTCTTACAGAGATCACTGGAAGTGATCCTAATGAAGAACATCCTAATGACTCTAATGGGTCAGAAGACCCTGAGTTGGAAGGGGTCCACAAGGATCATCAACCAATATTTAATTTATCATCAGATACCCAATATATAATTTGTGTATTAAAACCAGAAGGAGGAGGCTCTGAGCCTCCTGGTCTAGGGGAAGGTGCCCCTGCCCATGGCAGGGGTTGGAATTCAATGATTTTTCGGTCCCTTCCAAACCATTCCATGCCATGATTCTACGATTTGTTTCAAATAACGAAACTTCCCAGGCCTGGACCTGAAAGCAGAGTTTTGTTTGCTTCGCTCTGAGTGTAGATTTTATTTCTTAATTTCACTTTAGATGTCTCATTAAGAGGGTGACATCTTCCTATTATGATCAAAATGCAAACCACAGATTTCCTTGTCTCCACATTGCTGTCCTCCTGTCTTTTGCCATCCTGGATGGATCAGCATGTTATGATCTGTTACCCTTTTATGGAATGCCATCATTACTGTTTCCCTCTTCCCCATCCTTTTTGTCTTTAAGGCAGCAATAATAATAATAAAAAAATAATCAAAAGTACAAACTATCTTTGTGACTGGATGATCTCCTCTCTGCACTGGAAAATTTCTGCTCTGCCAGCACCTCTCCTGAATTCTCAGGATGTTCTGCTGTGTTCCTGAGAGCTGCTTTGCCCTGATCACCCCATGCATGGCTGCTTGTTTGGAAACAGCCTCGTGATTATGGATATCCAGGATTTTTTACTCGGCTTAGTAGCCAGGAGGGGGGGTCCGTGCTTTACAAATCAGCTCTCTCTGGGTAACGCAGCTTCATTTGCGCTGTCAAATGTCCCTGTGAGCCGTGCAGAGCAGAGGGAGGGGTGGGATGGGCAGCACCGAGGGGGGAACTGCTCCAGTGCTGCAGGAAAAATGGAAGTGGCCTGGGGTGTGGGGAATAGCACAGGAAAGGCACTGGAAAGGGATTTTTGGGATGCAACAGAACATGTCAGATCTTAGTCATTGTGCTGCCTGTGATCCTCACTTTGTATTTGGCCCAAAAATCATGGAATTGTGGAATGGTTTGAGTTGGAAAAAAACTTTAAAAGTCTTCTTGATCCAACTAAGTCTGCCAGGGACACCTTCCACTATTCCAGGCTGCTCCAAGCCCTGTCCAGCCTGGCCTTGGACACTTCCAGGGATGGGGCAGCCAAGCCACAGCTTCTCTGGGCAACCTGTGCCCTCTCAGGGGAGAATTTTTTCCTAATATCCAGTCTAAACTTACCCTTGCAGATTTTGGTTGAATTTTCCACCCTTTTTGAGTGTAACTTTTCTTTGGACTTTAGCATGGTGTCCATGCCTTTCGCATGGGAGTTAAATTAACAGAGCTCCTGTTCCTCCATTTTCCCTGAAAACCCCTTGGAATCCCTTTTTGGAACAGGAATGTTGTCTAACGTCTCCCCTGGTGTAGCTAAATTGGGATGAAAACACCATGCAAAGGCATCAATTCAATCAAGGCAGAGAATATTCCCCTGGGGGAAAAATGGGTTTCGCTTTGAATATCTGACAATTTAGTGAGAGAACAGCTCCAGCCTCATTAGGCTCCTCATTTTGTGAGATAAGGAACAGAGGGATTCAACAACCTGCTGCTAACAGAGCCAGGCTTCTGTGCTAAAGCTGGGAAATGTCACTTTGGAGAGGATGAAAATATCACAGCAGAAGGGTTGAGCCACTTTGTAAAATACAGCCATCAACAGGAGCTGGAAGGGAACGGAGCTGGGTGGGAACTGGGGCAATTGGGAAAATAATAAAAATAACTCAGTCTCTGATATCAGGGCTCAGTCACTGGAACAGTCAGAGGAAATGAGATCTAAGCACAGGCCTGGAGAAGGTTTGGGGAGGTGTTTCCAGAAGAAATCAGGAGACGTTCCTGCTTTTGTACTGATAAGATCCCACCTGGAAGAAAAGCTCAACGCTCCTGTGAGCAGAGAAAAGCCATTAAGGGAACCTCTTTTATGAGAAGAGACCTTGGGCAGGTCAGAAAATTGCAGGCTAAAAGGAAATTTCTTTAATACAGCTATGAAACAACATCCAAACCCCTTGCAGCACAATTTTTCATCTTTTTTTTTTTTTTTTCCTAGGCAGCACCTGCAGAACCCCAAGGCAAAGAAGGCGGAGCATCAATGTAACATAGAATCATTAAATATCCTGAATTGCAATGGACCCACAAGGACCATGGACAATCCCAAAAATCCCACCATGTGCTAAACACACAGGGTTGGCATAGAGGAAATAGAAGAATGAAAAAGAATAATTTTTTTTTTTAAAAAAAGGAATACGTATAAGAAATAATAAGAACAGGAAGATCATGGAACTGTCTCCCAGCTGGAGCTGAGGGAATCAAATCTACAAGAAAAAACAAGAACAGGTCACGAGGGATTGCTTGACTACTGAACAAGCATTTTCTGCTTGTACCAGAACTGATTTTTTTCTGTTGTTGGTTTGTTTTATTTTGCTTTTCCTCTCCAGCCTGGTACAAGCATTCTCACTGTCCCTGATGTCTGTTATGATCTGTTAGAGGTTGTTAAATCCAATAACCCAATATATGAGCTGCTGCTGTAGCTCCATGTCCCCAGGTGCAGCCAGCAGGAAAACTGAGCACATTTTCCAGCTGGAAGCCCCCAGTATGCTCTATTTTATATTTATATACCCATTTATCTGCATATCCATGGCCAGTCACACAGATCAATAGGGACAGGAAACACAAACCAGTGCCATCCACAGAAATAACATCCATTTAAATGCACAGCACTCCCAGAAATGTGAAAAGCTCCTATGAAATTGTGCTGTTCCTCCTCTGGGCTGACCAGGACTGCAATTACTCCAGGAATACTCACACACACTCCATGGGTTTTTCCAGGCTTGGATGGACTGTGCAGGAGCAGGTCTTCAAACCCTCACATCTTCCCACTTGCTGCCACCTGAACTTTTGAACCCTGATGCTTCAAAACAGTCATAAAATATCCCACTTTGGAAGAGACCCACAAGGCTCACCCCAAAAATCCCACAGCACTGTCCATACAAGCTCTGGCAGCCTTGGGGGTGTGACCATTCCCTGGGGAGCAGTTTCAGTGCCCAACCACCCTCTGGGGGAAGAGTATTTTCCTAATATCTAAAGAAACCTTCCCTGGAACAACTTGAGGCCTTTCCCCTTGTCCTTTTGTAGTTGTCTGGGAGAAGAGGCTCAACCCCTTTTTGCTGGTTTCTCAAGGTCAGGACTGAAGGCACTTGAGATGGTAATTCATGTTCAGACTCGGTGTTTGTTTATCAGTGAAACAGCCTCACAACCATGAGTTTTACAGCCTTTCATTAGTAAGGCACAAAATGGCTAACTATCTCTTGTTACAAGGTCTTTTAAGACTAAACCATCCAATTAAAAAATGACACCCAGATTATTTTCCCTTTTAACCCAATAACTGATCCCTTGAAGCCTGCAATGTAGACTTTTCTGTCTAATTGCAAAACACCACCCAAACCCATGAGAAGGAGGAAGAAGAAGGTAAAGAAGAACAACCTGCCTTAAACCTCTATCTTGCTTCATATTTATTTCTATATTCTAAAACCCCAAATTCTAAGTTTTCCACCCAGTGATATTGCACACTTTTAACCAACTACACACCTGTAATCTCAGGGTTATCAATCAATTCTTGAAGTCTTCCCCACAGCCTCAGATCAGCTGCAGTGTTCTCTTGTGGCTCTGTGCCTTTAAGCACAGAAAGTTTAAAATTCCCAGCATCCAGGGTTCCAACACTTTTTCTCAAAAACCCTGATATATTCACACACTGTCATTAAAACCACCTCAGAATAAGTTTACAAAGTCCCTAGTTCTCTTCTTTCTGCATCCCATAATGAGTGCTGTTGGTTTTATGCCTTATTAGCCTACAACTCCCTGGGATCCCTCTTTGGGATGGCGGTTTTGTTGTTCTCCTGAGGGATAATCAGTTCAGTTCCCTTTGAGGTGATAATTCGCTGTCTGTTTTCAGTCCCTTGACCTTCCTGAAGCCTTTGTGCTGATGGTGACGAAGAGTTAATGCCTCATGTCTTGAAGAAGTAGGAGATCCACCTTTTTTTTTATACTGAAACATTCCTTGACCTCACACATCCCTGTGGTGTCACTTCCCTCCTCACAAAATCCGTTTGGGATGAGCAGATCAAGAGAAAATGGCAAAAAGAGCAGAAGCCACAGTGATGGTGGGGAATAAACTTAGAATTTTAGTTTATTTCTGATTTTTGGTTTATTCCATGGATGTCATGAAGTTGTTGGAAGCTGGTAACCCCAGGTGTCATGAGGGATGGAGATGGGAAATGCTGAGAACTTTTCCTCAGACCAATTTTAGGACTTTTAGGACTCATTTTATGTCTTACAGAGGGAACTTTGTCTTGGAAAGGGGGCTGTGAAAATTCTCTGAGTTACTCAACTGGAGAAACCCCCCTGTAGATTTGGAATCAATTGTCATGGAAAATGAAGGAAAAGGTTGGGGTTATGGGAACAGCAAGAGCTGGAGCCAAAGAGGAAAGGACAATAATTTTATTGTGTGAAAAGTCAGCTCTTATCCCCGGCTCTGTGCAGAGCCAGTGCCCTCAGGTCATTCCTCAGCTCCTGAGCAATCTTTTCTCTCAGTCTAAGTGGCTGGAACCACCCAAGCTCCCTGCAGTTAGGAGGCTTTACTTGGGAGTCATCTGGGGACAAGTGCACAGGAGCTGGAAAATGTAATTATTGGAGAGATTTTGATTCAGGAGCCTATGCAAAGTTAAAAGTGCTATGCTGGGGAAAAGGGAGAAAGAAGAACTTAAAGGTCATTTAACAACCTGTCTGATAACAGTGAAATGTTCACACTTCACACAGATTTTGACTGGACAAAATTTCCTGATGGTATTTAATGCCACCAGCTCTGAAAAACTGAAATCTCCCGTACTTAGATGCCTCCAATTCTTTTTCATACAAGTGCTGAAGCGATGAATATTTTCACATTTAAAAAAAATGCCGCAGCTGATTAAACGTGAAAGGAACTGTTCCCAAAATGAAACTGTAGCAGTCGGGCTGGAGAATATTTCCCATAGCCAAAAGCACTCTGGAAAGGTTATTATTACATAATGATGGAGATGTCAAAATTAAAGCAGGAACAAGGCCAGAATAATTAGGATTCAGCTCACCCAGATTTAGCTGTCTGAAGGGAAGACTTCCAGTCAAATTCCAAGCAAAGCTACCAAGCTAGGAGGGGTTGATATGAATAAATCCAGGGGCTTTGTGCCCTCAAAAATCCATTTGGAAGCTTTGGAGGTGCTCTGGGGAATTGCAGATGGCTTCTAGCCAGGGATCCAGAAGGACACAGGTGAGCTCTATGACTCGTGGATACCCTTGGACACCACAATGCAGAAAGGTTTTACAGGCACTTCTGTGAGCCAGAGAGAAGTTTGATAAGAGGATCATGTTTACCCCCGAAAGAATTTTCTACCAAGGTCATTGACATAGAAACCAAGAAAGAAAGAAGGACAAATAAGGGAAACCTGCAACTGCCTATTCCAACGAGCACCTTGTTTGTCTCTCGTAACCAATGAGTAAAGTGTGAACTTGTGAGTTTTGTAAGAATGTAACATGTATGCTTTTTATTCTTTATTAAGAATAATAATCAGGCGTGCTATAATTAAAACAGTTTGAAGCCTTCTGAAAATGGAGTGTGTTGCTTTGTATTGTCTCAACTACATCTCAATTACGACACCACATAATCCCAAAGTGTGGGGAAGAGTCAAGCCCAGATTTTGCTCCACAGGCATGTGTCCACCTCTTCTCCTGGGAAAGGTGGGCACCTTTCCGTAGGAACTGGGGCTCTGTCCCACTGTGGCACAGGGATGAGGTTGTTCCAAGTATCTTATCCCAGAGCAGATGTTTGTTTGGATGGGGCTTTAAATCCCACATCCCCCTTACTGTTATTTATCTCCCTTTCCTCTTTATCTCACTTTCTTCTGTTTACATCCAAGACTTCTCAGATATTCTGGTATTTCCAAACATGTCTCTAGCTCTTGAAGGATGTGAGTAACTCCAGGTTTCCAGTCCTGTGTGGATGTGTTTAATATCTCAGAGCATCCCAAGTGCCACAAAACATCTTTCATGAGCAACTGAGTGGAGCCCTCAGCGTGTGCTCATTGCCCTCAAAATATCATAAATGTTTGCATCCTGTTCAGGAAATAACTGTGCAGTTTGGGATTTCCCTCTGTGTGATTTTGGAAATGTGTTGCTGAGGAAAAAGTGGCCTTGAATTCAATATTTGCATTTTTAAAAACACCCAATATCTGTCTTTTATTTTTTATTGATTTTTATTGTTGATTTTTCTTTTTTCCTCCTATTGTTTATAATTAAGTCACCCAAAAAACCCCAGCTTGTCTTTTTTCTAACAGAAACCCCAAAACTTTGAAATGGAAATTTATTTGTTTTTCCATCAAATCCATAGAAAATAAACCACATTTTTGTGTAAGCTCAAGACTGGTTTGTTTGCTTGTTTGTTTTCTCTTTCACGAGCTTTATGCATTCCAATTTGTCACTGCAGGGTCACATGAAAGTCGTTTTCTTTTCCTTTTTTTTTTTTTCTTTTTATCCCTTCAAATGAATGATGGAAAGGCAGCACAGAGGGTGCTGGCTAAAAGGCACTCTCTGATATCATTAACATGTGAAAAGAACTTGTCAAGGATAAAGTAATGCCAGTTCTGCCCTCATGACTGCAAACATTTCCTCCCCGTACCTCTGTTTTTCCCAAGTATTCCTCGTCAGGGCTGTCCCCTGTGCTGAAGTTGCCATTTCCAACAGAGCAGATGATTTATCACTTTTATATTTATATTGATTCCAATGTCAAACTGGACAAAGATGCATCTGAAACAAAAATGATTGAGGAGCGAGGAAAATTGATTTATGGAATATTGATACATGGACAAGCCCTAGTGCTTTGCACTTTGGAAGAGCACTGGGAATTTTCATAGGAGTGTGGTCAAACTGGCTGGAAGCAAAAGAGAGTGAAGATCTTCACTGGGGTGAGCTGAACTTTAGTTATTTTTAGGGTGAAATCCTTGGTTCAGGCACTGTTGATCATCCCCAAGAAAACACAGATTTACAGACCTTGAATAACGTGGAACCATGGAATGGTTTGGGTTGGAAGAGACCTTAAGGATCATGGAATTCCACCCCTGCCATGGGCAGGGACACCTCCCACTGTCCCAGGTTGCTCCAGGCCCTGTCCAACCTGGCCTTGGACAATTCCAGAAATGGGGCAGCCACAGCTTCTCCGGGAAACCTGTGCCAGGGCCTCAGCACCCTCTCAAGGAAGGATTTCTTCCTTGTATTTAATCTAAATTTACCCTCTTTTAATTTAAAACCATTCTGTAGAAATTCTTCTGGGGGTTTTTTAAGCTTGTGGTTAATCAGCAGGTTTAACAGATGCTAACCATGAAATTTGGAGTTGACACAACACAAGGTTGGAGAGCAATGGGCAAAATCCAGCTGTGCTTTGTCACTGAGCAACTGGTGGTTGCTGCTGATGGAACTACAGAAAGGAGAAATGAGATGGAATTCTCTGGACTTTCTGTTTGAGATGAAAAGTTTCCATTATAGCACCATGATCTTATTTTGGATGGGCTTGGTGGAAAGAAATCCCCATCTTGTGGGTCATTTATGTCACTCCTCACGTCATCTTTATCGCCGGCCGGGGTCTAGATACAAACCACGAACGGGACGGGGCTGCTGTGGAACGTGCCTTGAGCCATTTTATTTTTTCAACATCAGTCTCATTCCATGGTTCTGACAATGGGAAGATGCCATCAGCTCACATCCCAGGCAGCAGACCAAGAACTTAATGTTACAACTCGCTTTATAACTTTTTTGACCAATCACACAAAGCAAAAGCACATTGACAGTAGTTCTATCCTACCACTATAAGCACATGTACCTTTGGTTAAAACAATGCTTGCTTATTTCAAATACAATGCCTGCTTGTAAGCCTTAAAACACAATGCACAGAGCTCCATTATTAAACTTCAAACTTCCTCATATCTTGCTAGATAAACTTTTCTACAGCTTAGGGAGTTATTCTAAACAAGTGTTAATACACAGACCATTGTTCTATTTGTCCTTGATTTTCTACTTTTTAAATAATTTTTCTGCTGACCTATCTCCTGGCTACTGCTTAGCTCTAATCACAGTTCTGCTGTCTCTGAGGCCTGCCTTTTGCAGCTTTCCCAAAACCCTCTGATTTTGTGGATTCCCACAATCATCAGACAGGATGATGCCATCACACATCACCCATTATCCCTGGCAAAGACTTCTCTGGGAAAAGAGTCCAGAAATGCTGCAATTCTAGGAGTGGAATGGTTTGTGTGGAATGAAACCTTAAACTTCATCCAGTTCCAACCCCAAGGAAATCTTCTACTATCCCAGGTTGCTCCAAGCCCCCTCCAACCTGGCTTTAAACATTTCCAGGGATGGAACAGCCACAGCTCCTCTGGGCAAACTCTACCAGGACCTCACTACCTTCACAGGGAATAATTTCTTCTTAATATCCCATCTAACTTTACTCTCTTTCAATTTGAAGCCATTCCCCCTTTTCCTGTCGCTCCAGGCTTGGGACACATGGATGTGATCTCAAAGAGGGAAACTGAGGCATGAAGGAATAGGTTCACTGCTGTGACTTGGTCCGTGGGGTAGAAGTGAAACCTCAAATCTGTCTTTTGTGTACTGAGAACCACCCTCTTCTCATCTACAGCTGAGAAATAATTTGAATTTCAGCATTTACTTGGCTTTAATGAAAAACAGAAAACTGAATCCTCTAAGTGATCAGTTTCCATAGATGAAAAAATTAGAGATTAAAATGTTCAGAAGAGATTAAAGATCTCTGAGCTCCTGTGGAGAAATTCTGTATTCTTCATAAAGCCCTCATGGATTTCAGGGAAGAAGGCAAAGGAGGGATCATGGGAAGGAATGGAGATCTCTCTGGTTTGTGAGGGGAAGGAGAACACAGAGATAAGAGTGTCTTATCTTGTGTTTCATAGCTGTGTTAGTCTCTGCTGGAGGATTAGGATCTGTAACAACCAGATGCTGGATAAGGGCTTCTCCCTCAGGTGAAGGCGTCTGAAAGGTGCCTGAGGGTATCTGAAACACCTGTACAGGGCTCAGAGGTGGACAGGGAGATCCACACCCCTCTGGAATGGTATTGGGGTGCTGGGAATCCTCCTGGGATATCACTAAGAGCTCTAAATGGAATCATAGAATCATAAAATATCCTGGCTTGGAAGAGACCCACCGGGATCATCAAGTCCAGCTCCTGGCCCTGCATAGGACAAATCCAAAAATCACTTCTTGAACTACTCGACCTGAGCAGAAAGTTCTCCTCTCCCTCACAGCTCCTCTGGATTTGCATTATCTTTGCTTATCTTTGTTTATTATTATAAAATCCACATTATTTGTAACAGTGCAATGCTCTCTGCAATGACATTCAGATCAGGAAGGTGCAAACACCCCATTTCCCACCTCAGTCATCACAGGCCTCCATGAGAATTATAAGGAATGCCACATTCCCAGGAGCTGGAGCTGGGAGAAAGGATTCTTTCAGATTAAATTTCATTTAAACCCAGAAAGGACTGAAGTTATAAAATGGGAAGAGATCTGGGATGACTCTTGAACACCCAGCCCAAGTGGCCTGGATTCCTTGGAGCAGGCACAGACAGCCTGATGTTTGATGCTGTGCTTGATGCTTCCACTCTTATCTGAGAGGCAGGGAGAAAAATGGAATCAGTAAAATAAAATAAAATAAAATAAAATAAAATAAAATAAAATAAAATAAAATAAAATAAAATAAAACTGAGGAATTTATTGACTCAGTCTTCAGCATGAAGGGTTCATGGTGGGATCCTTGAGGTGCAAGACCAGGAGTTGGGCTTGATGATCCTTGTGGGTCCTTTCCAACTCAAGATATCCATGATTTTTAAGCATTTAAAAATGTTGGGCACCTATTTGATAAAATCAAGAGGGGACAGGGCAACATCCATGCTGAGAACTCCAATTGCTATTAATTCCTGTTTTCAGCAGACCTGGCCTCTGGCACTCTCTCCAACCTTTGTCATTCCTTCAATCTTATTTTCTTTAGCTTGAGTAAATTCCTGTTTTCCATGTCCCACTGCCCAAACCCCATGAAGTTTGCTGTGTCCTATTAATTTGGATTGTCACTAGAAAGCAGCACTTGTATTTTACACTGTTTTTCTGTGCTGGAAATAACAGATTTTTCAAAAACAAACAGCAAAACAGTGCCATTTTCTATTTTTTTCTGCCAAAGCTGATGGAAAGCAAGAGGGTGCCTTTCTTTGTCTCATGGTGAGGATGCAAACACAGCCAAGAGATGAGCTGAGCTTAGATCAGGCCCTTGGTGAGCTGGGCTTACTCATGCAGAGCATTTGTAACACATTTAACAGCAATAGAAAGCGCAAGTCCTGCAGCAGTGCTGGATTAGCAGGGACCTGGAACAAGATATTAATTATTTAGAGCTACATCTGGAGAAATTGAGTCCTTTACCCTCTGGGACCACCCTCTCCTCTCTCTCAACCTGCCATCAATTTATTCCTGAGATTAGTTCAGAGCATGTTTCTCCTTCCCCAACACTGCTTTAAACTGAGGGAAAGCACATCGCTGTAAGCAGTGGAATTAAATTTGCCATACAGAGATGAAATAGGCTCAGCAATGTCTGAAAATTGATATGAACCCTGAAGTTTTGGGATTATTATGTCTGAATCTTTATTCTTCTGTGGATAATCAAAAATCACTGGGATACTTTCTGGAAAATGTTTATTACCACTTTGGACTAAGCTCCTTTTTATTTTTCCTGTATTTATTTATTCTTCCCTTCCCATCCTGTCACAGGATCCCATAAGAAGAGCTCAGCACTTCTTGGGATCAATGACAGCCCAAAACCATCTTAGTTTTGGGCTGTCATTGATCCCAAAATCTTGGTTTGGGCTTGATATGGTTTTGGGCTTTTATTTTAAGTAAAAGGATATGGTTTGGGGCTTTTTTTAAAGTAAAAGGATCAGAGTGAAGATTAAATTCTGCCCCAAGTCTTCAGTTCCCGTTCCAACTCCAGGGAGAGACTTCAGGCTGCTCTGGTGAATCTGGGCTTGCTCCCTTCAAACTCATTGTTTCCACAATCATCTACTAATCTTAAGGCACTTTTTAGTCCTTCAACTGGTAAACTCTTGGAAAAAACAGTTTGATAGAATAAAATTCAGAATCTTGTCCTGTAAGTGAGGAAGACCAAACCTTCCAGCTCCAAGTGCTCTCTGACCTGCAATTGTGGCTACAAATCTCCAAACCTTGTCCCCCTCACATCTCCTGGGCTCCATTATCCAGTTTTCCAGGACAAAATCTGGGACTGTAGGAGCTGGTGGCTGAATTAGGGTTTCTTCAGCATCCTCGTCTGCAGGAGCATCTGGCAGTGATTTCTCTTTGCACATGGCTCGTTGCCTGAAGGAGATTTATTGTGATTTATGTAAACACAGCAGGCAGAGGCTTTGACAGCTACACAGGGAAACGGCTCATCAGCTTTGCTCCAGGAAAACAGACCCAGGGGAGGCCTGGAATCTCCTCACTTCCAGCTTTAAGGCTTGCAAACAATTCTGGCCAGAGAGTGACGGCACCTGTACCAGGAAAAGCCCAACTTAGCAGAAGGTCTGGGCTTGCCAGGGCCAGAGTGTGCTGGTGAATGGGGAGTAGCCAACACATCCATCTGGAGCAGATGGGGAGGATGGATTTGGGATTAATGGACTGGACTTGGATGCTCAAGTCTGGATTGTGTCCAGAGAGGGATTAATATTTAGCTCGTCCCTCCTTGGGGCTGAAGGATGTACTTGAGGTGCCTTCATGTGGGTTTTGGTGCCACAATTCTGATTTTAAGCAAATTGTTTAGTTCCTAAGGGTCTCAGTTTGCCCATCAGTTTCGCATCAAGGAAGAGGGGCTGCTCCCAAATCCAGGGAATTCTGAGATTCCTAGAAACTTCCATGGACTGAAATTTTAAACCAAGAAGAACTATGAGAGGATAACACAATGCTCCAAATTTTTTAATCAAGGATCACAATCAAAAGAAAAGAAAACAAAAGGAAAATGAAAGTGAAGATGATACTGATCTGCAGGAAATAACTCCATGCATCATCATTCCCTCCTCCCCCTCTTCCCTCCCCTGCTACAGCTGCAGCCATGGAGATTTATGGATGCACACATTCTAATTTGCTTTATGTTTTGTCTGGAAGAAGACACAGCTGTACAGAGCTACTTTGTCAGGAAAATGTCACATTGCACTTAATTGCCTGATAAAGAATGACAAGTCAGAAACAATATCATTATCGTGTTTAACTTTTCCTTTTCCCCCCCAATATATAATTTAAATTTTATAAAGTTTGGGTTTAAAGGTAAGAAAGTTGTTGTGAGTAATGATTTTCCACCTGAAAAACCACACAGTGAAATGCTGTCATCTCCTCATGCTTTCCCTTCACATTTTAGGGTAACAATTGGAGCTGACTTCTTTCTTACTGAAACATCTGCTTTGTGCTTCCATGGGTGAGTTGAAAAACACATAGAAATTAATTCAGGCAGCAATTAATTGATTTATGGGTTTAGCAAATGGAGCTAAACTCTCCTGGAGCCCCTCAGTTTGGGAACTGGGGGTGTTCAGCCTGGAGAAGGCTCCAGGGAGGCCTCGGAGCCTCTTCCAGTGCCTGAAGGGGCTCCAGGAGAGCTGGAGAGGGACTTTGGATAAGGGATGGAGTGCCAGGACACAGGGAATGGCTTTAAGATGGAAGAGAGAAGGTTTAGATAGGATTTGGGAAGAAATTCTTCCCTGTGAGGACAGTGAGACCCTGGCACAAATTGCCCAGAGAGGTTGTGGAGCTCCCATCCCTGGAAGTGTCCAAGGCCAGATTTGGATGGGACTTGGAGCAACCTGGGATAGTGGAAGGTGTCCCTGCCCATGGCAGGGGGTGGAATCCCATGATCTTTAAGGTCCATTCCAACCCAAACCATTCTGGATTCCATTCCATGATTTCTGGAGCCAAGAGGCAGCACTGGGTGTGACCTTGGTTTGTGTCAGCACCCGAAATCTCTGGGAAAGGAATTAGGACTTTCAACAAAATCCCTTTCTGGGAACCGTCACTTCCTTTAGAAAGGGGAAAAACAGGAACCAAGAAAAGCCCCACATAATCTCCATTTAATTCTGTGTGAAGAATTCCCCCATGAAATCACACCCAGTTTTTCAGCTGTGTTGCCATCAAAACATGTGGATTTAAATTAGAGGATTTCAGGGTTCAACAAAACCATCTCCTGACACATCTCATGCCAGCGATGGTCGGGTTGTACCTGTGACCATCCTTCTGCTTCAGCCCATGGATTTACAGCAACCTGGTTTGGGATAAAATTAAACACAATTTTCCAAGCTCACAATCATCCTTGGATCAAACAAAACACCTTAAAATTTCTGGAAGAATATTTCAATATTTTAGGAACTTAAAAGAATCTGTTGCTCCTTTTTCAGCTTTTGGTGTCTGCAGAGAATCTCTGTTGTATTTTGTAGAATATTGGGTAGGGGAATCTGAATCTCTCTGGCTGCTGGGAGAGATGTCCTGGGAAATGGTGACTTTGTGCATGTCATTTTTATACTTTTCCTCTTGAATCTGTGATTCAGGGAAGGAGGAGATGTATAATATTTGCCTTGAGCGACCTGCAGAAAATAACCTCAGGTTTGGGAGCAATCCCTGAAGAACCTCTTGGGATATTTTTTGCCTTTTCCAAAAATTTCTGTTATCCATGGGCAGCTACCTGAAATCTGTGTTTTAGGTGGGTTTTAATCTATTTTTTTACTCATTAGTCACAACATGAGTGTGAGAAGTCACTTGTTCATAAAGGTTAGAGGGGATTGTTTGGGAAAATACTTAGGTAAAATCCCCTGGTTAATGGGTTGGAACATTTTATTCAGCCATGGGAATATCAGTCAAGGGAAATGCTTGTGGGAAATAACAGGAATACATAATAGCTGACATTTCCATTGCTGCAGGAATTGTTCACAATTACTGTACAACTCCATCAGTTTTCCTAAGGAAATTGTTCTTTCTTGAAGCTGCAGATTAACACCTTTGTATCCAGGATTTCCACTTGTCCATGGAAATTTATTTTGCAGGATGCTGTGGCAGGAACCAAACCACACTGGTTTTTTAGATTCACTGCAGGATAATTTTTGAAAGAGCCAAACTGGAATAAAATCACTTACTGTGGGTAGTACTAATGGTGTAGCCTTGAAAATGTGGGCTTGGAGGATCTGTTTCACAACCTGCAACGCCCTAACCACAGAGTTAGAATGTTTTGTGGAAAAAGATGGATATTTTAACGTCCATCCCAAGACATTGTCACCACAGCACTTTCCTGAGCTTCATTTCCCTGCCTGGAGTAATGTAATAGTTTTCAATCTCAATTTTTAGTGCTGAAAAATATAGATAAACCTATTTATCATATTTTTTGTTATTGTTTATTAATAGAAGAGCAGTTACTCTTTTCTGAAGTTAATGGTAAAAATCAATGAGAAAATGAAAATATTTCCCTGTTTTGGAAGTTTGCAGAATTATTGAGGTTTTTTTTTTCTCTGTTTTTCTCAGGAGTGGGAGGCTGCCTTGGCTGAAGCATCCAGGATTTATGGTTGTATTTTTTGATCTGGATTTTGGGGCATTATAAATTGGAGCCCTTTCCTCCTTTCCCCTTTGACAAGTGTGAGTTACCACAAGCAAATCCAGTCTCCACAGTGGGTCCTGAAAAACTTTCCCTCAAGCCTTACAGACCCAGTTTTGTTGGGTTAATTGGACTGAGGGTGAAGAACTTGCACCTCCCACAATCTGGGCACTGGATTATTTTTTGTTTCTCCTCCTTCCTGAAGAAGATTCTCACTCAGATCTCCTTTTTGTCTTTGTGACATCAAAGGTGGGTGACACCAGCCCCTCCAAAGAGTCTGCTCTCCGTTCCTTGGAAAACTGTTCAAGTTGCCTCTGTCTCATACATTTTGGGCTCTGAATCCCAAAAGGACAAGGATGCCTCTCCAAAAGTCTTGTCTCTCTTGCCACATCTGCCCATTCTCCATTCATTCTCCAGGTATTTCCTGCTGAATATCCCTGGAAGTGAGAGTTGCAATATTATTCAGAACCAAGGTGCAACCAATTGCACGACCAACAAAATTCTCCAGTGAGAAAGGAGAAGGTCTTAGCTTCCCATCTGTGGAAATGTTAAAAAAAGGACGTGGAGTTTCCAGACTTCTGAATTAAGATGTGGGAAGGGAACAAGACCTGTCTCAGTTGCAGTCAAACTTCTCTCTGTCCTAAAGAGCTTCTTCTCTTGGCAGATGTCTACAAACAGGTTTGTGAAGCCCAAGAGAGATTTCTCTCTCTCAGGGAGCCTAAAACATTCTCTTTTCTCTTAGTTCCTGGTTGTAGAGTTGCTTTCTACTTGGTTCACTTGAAAATTATGGGGTTTTTAAAATTAAAATCTATTTAAAATCTATTTAAAAATAAGATAAAAAGAACTGGTTTTAACTGCCACCAATCCAACTGAATAACTGGAGATGTCATATCAAGGGCACGTGACCATTGTATGAAACATGATGCAAAGATGACAAGATCTTGTGTCCAGGCTGGAAAATAAAGGGACCACAAAGCATCAAGAAAGGCCATGAAAATCTGAGAATTTAATTTTTATTTCTGTTTGCACATTCCTTTTAGGAATATGGAAAAAGCACAACTCTAAAATGAATCTCAGTGTTCTGGGTCAGTACAGAGGGCCCATTCTTCATTGCAAAGATCAGTTAGGAAAAGCAGCTGTAAGGGAAAATGCAACTTGATTCCAAATATTGGCATCCGCAAAATTTGGGATTTAGTCAGGATTTAGCCTAAGTTCTAACTGATCACTTATGAGGGAACTTTTAGCTGCCATGAGAAGAAGAAAACATCCTTCCACAGGTTGGAGAGAACAGTGGAGCAAAATCACACCAGACTTGCCCAAAAGCCTCTTTCCCAGTCTAAAAACTCCAGGGATGCAAATAATCTCTCAGCCTCCCTTAATGTTTCCCTGAAAGAGCGAGGCATTTGGGAGGTTTGAGACAATGAAATGTCAACGATGATGTTGAAAGGGAAAAAAATGTTCCCCATGGATGCTTGGAGAAGGGAGCTGCAATGGATCTGAGGAGCTTGGCTCTGTCTGCACAGGGATTTTTCCCCTCTGCATATCTCCTTTGTTTTTTATCATTTTTCCTTCTGGATGAACTGCAGAGGCAGCTCCTGAAAAGTCAGGAGACATCAAGACCTCGCAGGCTTTTCTTATGCCACTTTTAATTGCCAAACTCGCTGTCAATCCCAGGTTTTATGGCTACTCCGAGGTAAGACAATGGCTCCTAGGAGAGCACCAGGGGTCACAGTTGTCACCCTGCAGACCCTCAGTGCCCAGAGGCTGATGGAGAAGCCAAAATAGGAAAATGACATCTCAGTGAATCATTACCTTTGGATGCTGTTAGTGCTGCTGGAGGGGAAGAGCTGGAAAATGGAGAAAGTTGGAAAATGGAGGAGCTCTACAGGGCAACTTTGAAATTGGAGCAGAATCTCTTCCACCTGAAGGTCTCACTGGGAAGAGATGCCTTGGCATGGTCCTGATTCCTTGATCCTGTTTCTGCTGCTCTGTCAGAACTTCTCAGCCCTCTGTAGCCACCAGAGAAACCTGCTTAAGGACCTGCAAGCCCACAGAACTCACCCATCATCCCATCCCATCCCATCCCATCCCATCCCATCCCATCCCATCCCATCCCATCCCATCCCATCCCATCCCACAGATGGAAGAACCCCATGGATGGATGAGTCCATTAATGATAGATGAATCCACGCTGAAGAGGTTGTCAAAAAAAAAAAACCACAAAACCAACTGAATTTGGATTTTCCTACATTTGTGTGGAGGTGTGCTGCCCTCAGGCTCAGGGATACTCCAAACCAGAGATTTGCAATTATTCCTGCTGGTTCGGGATAAAATTCTGGCTGGTTTACTGGTTTGGAACAGGGAGCTGCCCTGTTCATGGAATCATGGAATGGTTTGGGGTGGAAAAGACTTCCAAGATCATCTCATCCCAGCTTCCTGCCATAGTCAGGACATCTTTCACTATCCCAGGTTGCTCCAAGCCCCATCCAACCTAGTCTTGGACACTTCCAGGGATGGGGCAGCCACAGTTTCTCTGGACAACCTATGCCAGGGCCTCACCACCCTCACAGGGAAGAATTTCTTCCCAATATCTCACCTAAATCTACTCTCTTTCAGATTTAGAACCATTCCGCCTTGTCCTGTCACTGCACATTCTTGTAAAAGGTCCCTTCCAACCCAAAGCATTCTATGATTAGTTTATTAATATCTGATAGATAATTAAGTTGCAGTAGGTGAACCTCACATTCAAGACTGGTATCAGCAATACAACTGATAAGTTGTGATATGAGACATATAAAAAATGTTAACAAACCCTCTAAGAAATCCAAACACCCTTCTTTAATTATTGCTGAGTGTGAACACTTCAGCTCCCTCACCTCCTTATGGATTGGAGGGAATCTGGATTTGTTCTCTCTCCTCCATCATCCTGCAGAAGATGTGGCTGCTAAAATCTATGTGTTTATAAATTATCATGTACTTTCATAAAGCTGCAGAGTTTTAACCCCAGAGATGCTCAGTCATCCCCCCAGTGAATGGAGAAGAGAATTGAAAGGATAAAAGTGACAAAACTCCTGAGTTGAGATAAAATCAGTTTAATAATTTCCCCAATAAAGTCCAGTTTTATGGGTGTGTGGCTTTGCCTCCAACCGCCCCCTCTTGCACACTTTGATAAAACCAGGCCATTAAAAAGTAAAATAAAAGAGATGACTTCCAAATTAGATAATAAAGCCGGGGCCAAGCAGGTCATTAGTGGCTGTGAATTTTTTATGGCTGTGCCATTGAGCAAGGTGGGGAGGGAAACAGGAGCATTTTGCTGGAGGATTGGTCTCTCCTTGGACAGAACAGAGTGCCTGACCCTGCTGAAGTCATCCAAAACAAAAACAGGAACAGTCACAAATCTTTCCAAAACCCTTCTGCTGATTGCAGCTAAGACCTAGGGCAGTAAGAGCTCTGACTTAGTGGTTTCCAGCTTGTATTACAAATTCAGGTTGTATGTAAAAGGTGCTTAAATTGTTTTTTGTCTCTTTCTTTGCTCTTGTTCAGGTGATAAAGTGGAGTAATGAAGGCAGGATAAAAACTCTCTTGGGTTAAATGAACCCAAAACAATCAACTCCTTTTGTTGAAATAAACTTTCAGCTTGGGTTGAGCGGAGCAGTTACTCAACCAACATCAAAAGCTTTTTGCCTCTTAATGGTTTGTTGTTTGGGGCTAAATTTCTAAATTAAATATTGGCTGTGAGCAAAGAAAAATGACCTCACCCCTAGAGAAATCCTTCTTTTCCACTGAGGAATTCAGCTGTTAAATGGAGCTGAATTGTTTCAGTCCAACAGTTCTGGAAGAGGAAAAATACTTCAGCTCTTTCTTTTTCTTTTCTTTTCTTTTCTTTTCTTTTCTTTTCTTTTCTTTTCTTTTCTTTTCTTTTCTTTTCTTTTCTTTTCTTTTCTTTTCTTTTCTTTTCTTTTCTCTCTTCTCTTCTCTTCTCTTCTCTTCTCTTCTCTTCTCTTCTCTTCTCTTCTCTTCTCTTCTCTTCTCTTCTCTTCTCTTCTCTTCTCTTCTCTTCTCTTCTCTTCTCTTCTCTTCTCTTCTCTTCTCTTCTCTTCTCTTCTCTTCTCTTCTCTTCTCTTCTCTTCTCTTCTCTTCTCTTCCCTTCCCTTCCCTTCCCTTCCCTTCCCTTCCCTTCCCTTCCCTTCCCTTCCCTTCTCTTCCCTTCTCTTCCCTTCTCTTCCCTTCTCTTCCCCTTTCCCCCTTTCCCCTTTCCCCTTTCCCCTTTCCCCTTTCCCCTTCCCTTTCCCCTTCCCTTTCCCCTTCCCCCTTCCCGTTCCTCCTTTCCCTTTCCCTTTCCCTTTCCCTTTCCCTTTCCCTTTCCCTTTCCCTTTCCCTTTCCCTTTCCCTTTCCCTTTCCCTTTCCCTTTCCCTTTCCCTTTCCCTTTCCCCTTTCACTTTCACTTTCACTTTCACTTTCACTTTCCTTTTCTTTTTCTGCATTAATGCCAATTCACTGGGTTTTTTAGGGACTTATTCTGTTACTCCTCTGCTGGTGTCTGTGGAGCTGCTCCTGGTACAGTTTCCGTGTGTAGATAAACATAGTGTAAAATCCACAGTAACAGTGGATAGCAGGTAAATGCCATAATTCCTATAATTCCTATACCTGTTTCTATTCTCTATGGGGAATAACCTCAAGTTTCTCCAGGGGCAGTTCAGGTTGGATATCCTGTAAAAATTTTTCATAAAAAGAGTGTTTAGGAACAGGAACAGGCTGTACAGGGAAATGCTGGAGTCACCATTTCTTGAAGTGCTCTAAAAATGAGTAGATGTGTCACTTTACTGCATGGCTTAGTTAACATGGTGGTGCTCAGTCAAACATTGGACTGAATGGCCCTGGAGGTCTTTTCCAACATTAATGAATCCATGATTCTGTGGTTTTTACTTTGGAAGCAGATGTGCATTGTCCTGGCTGGGCCTGGGCCAGCTGTGAATGAGAGGGAATGTGGGTATGGATTGCATGGTGTTAATTGAAGAAGAATTAAAAGGAAATTGTCCACTCAACTATTTTTCCATATGAAAAACTCTGTAATATATTTATTACACATAGGATCCCAGAATGGTTTGGGTTGGAAAGAACCTTAAAGATCATCTCTTTCCACCCCCTGATGTGGGACACCTTCCACTAATCCAGGTTGATCCAAGTTTCATCCAACCTGGCCTTGGACACTTCCAGGAATGGGGCATCCTCAGCTTCTCTGGGAAACCTGAGAGGTTTCACCTTCCCAGGGAGGAATTTCTTCCTAATATCCCATTTCACCATATAAAATAAATCAATTCCAGACCACAACAGTCCATGCAGACCGGAGAGGACAGATGGGCTTGCTCTGTTTCACTCCTGATCTGTCATTTGCTTATTTTGACTTTGTTTTTCACTTTCAAACTTGTACCACGGTTATGAAAGTTCTGCTTTGCTTCTCACGATGATGGACACTGTAAGCTGTGAGTCACAGCCACTGTTCAGCCAGGAGAAAATACAAAATTCACATCCAAACAGAAATGTTCAACTGGGGACAGATCTGATTGTTATCTTCCTCCTGAAGTGGATGAGCAAGCCCAGAACTCTTAAGGATTCATCCAGCATTGAGATTACATGATCCATATTACTTCACTCCCACCAAGGGAGGCTTTTTCATGAGGAGCAGGATTGAAATGAAGAAGGTTGAGGTGCCCTAAACTCTTCTGATCCCTCTCTAACTCACAGGTCCTTATTATTCATCACCACACAGACTTGAGGGAACTGTTAAGTGAGGTATCACTTGGTCCTGTGGTGTTCTGAGGGAGCCACGTTATCTACCTTAACCAGGAGCCTGCAGTGAATTAGATCGTTAGGCTGAGATGGATTTGACACATAAAAAACTCGTATCTCACATCATTAACGTTCAAATCACTTTCTACATTTTATTTCCCTAAATAAAATTATTTGTAAGCCTGCAACAATAGGGGTTGGTGGCACTGAAGCCTCACCAGGCATGATTTCAGGGGATAAAACACGAGCGGAAGGATCGGACATGTTTTGAACATCTCTAAATATTAAAATATCTCATTTTTTTAATCTGCTGTTTCTTTCTTATTTCTCTCAGTGAACAAACCCAGATCTCAGAGATAATATTACCCTGAAAGTGTAATTGCTCTGGGAAGTACTTGGTCCCTGTAGTGACAAGAAAAATACTTGGAGATGTGGATGAGGGAAACCTGGGGAGGTGGGATGATACAACCCTGAAGCCTTGAGTCCTAACAGAGTTTTTTCATCTCCAAATTAGGATTATTTCAGTCCTTTCTCTGCTTCTTCAGCATTAGCTCTTCAAAATGCTGCTGGATTGCCTAAACTATAAAAACCCCCGAATTTTGAGTGCCCACCCTGAGCTGTGCCAAACCTTGTTGAACAAAGATATCCCAGTGAACTCAAGGATGAGTCCTTGGGATTAATTGCAGAATCTGTCTCAACTAAACACGGCACAAACAGCCTTCAGGTCAGCTGGATTTGAGCTCAAATTCTCAATCCCTACATTATCTGAGTGCCCAAAATGTTGTTTTCATGACAATTTATTCACGATTATCCAGGGTGGATTGGATGGGGTAACCTCCCCATCTAGACCAGCAGATGAAGGTTTTGGGGGACATCCTGAGGTCTAGAACACCCATATCAGGCAACCAAATTGCCCTCCAAACAGAAAGTGTTCCAGACTGATGTGGAGGAGGTAATTTTTGCAAGAGATTTGAGAAACAGTGGCTGAAAGTGGAAATAAGAGCGAAAACAAAGTGGAAATTTTTCACAGATAATATGATTAACTGTCAGACACGGTTACCACAAGAGGGAGGAAAATTTCAGCTTAGAAATGCCTCAAAAAAGAAGAGGTTTTAAAAATTTCATCTTCTGTTCTTATCTACTGTTCTAGAGAAGAGACAGAAAATGTTGAAACAAGATTTTTGCAGAAAGATGAACTTGATAATCAAAAATATTCTATTGGAGTATCATAGAGTCACAGGAGGGTTTGGGTTGGCAGGGACCTTAAAGATCATCTATTTCCATGTCCCTGCCATGGGCAGGGACATCTTCCAGTTGATCAAGTTGAAATATCACCATTTCTTGATCAATTCAGTGTGAACCACCCAAAAGCAAATCTCTCTGCATGATCTCAGGCCAGAATTCTATGGGAGATCAGGCATGGCAGCAGGTCCTCCATGAGCTTCCTCACAAAATTAAATTCCTCTTACATTTCCCTTCAGAATTCCAGAATTTTTTAGGCTGGTAAAGATGTCCAAGATCATTGAATCCAACCTGTGACTCATCTCCACCTTGTCACCCAGCCCAGAGCACTGGGTGTCACATCCTTGGACACCTCCAGGGGTGGGGACTCTGCCACCTCCCTGGGCAGCCCCTTCCAACACCTGACAACCCTTTCCATGAAGAAATTCTTCCTAATGCCCAGCCTTGTTGCAAAAAATTAATGCTCAAAACTTTTCAGTTATTAACCAAACCACACTGACATTTCAGTGCCAACTTAGAAATAATGACAGGGTAGCAGAACATCACGGAAATTATCTGCATGGAAACTCCTGAGGCAGCTGAGGCCCTGAGCACTGAAACAATGCAATTGTCAGAAGGTCGATATTCCCTCAGAATTGCCCCCTTCTCACAGTGAAAACAACCAGGCAGTTAGGCTGGAAGAGAGCTCAGGATGCCAAGGAAATCTGATGTTTATTTCCAAACAAAGATGGATTTCCTGAGCAGTTGGAGAAGCTGAAATACACCTGCTCATTTTGCATTTCCAGAGGAAAATGGGGCAAAGAGCTTCCTTTAGGAATCAAAGAATCTCAGGATGGTTTGGGTTGGAAAAGACTTGAAGATCATCTTACTCCAATCCCCCTGCCACAGGCATGGACATCTTCTACCAGATCAGGTTATTCCAAGCCCCATCTAACCTGGCCTTGAGCATTTCATGGGTGGAACCTGTGACATATTTGAGAGACAGATTTGGTTTAGCAAGACACCAGACATGGAAACTGGGAAGTCCTTCTACAACCAAGACTGAAAGGCTCAGGAGTGAAGATTTATGAATATGGCATTGTGGTAGGTATCAAACTTTGCTGCTCAAACTTCCAGGTGGAAGTTCAAACTTCCAGGAAGAAGCTTCATAGAATCATACAGAGTTTGCAATAATACTTTAATGTTAGTTGATGAAAATAAAGATCCCCTGATCTGCATGCTGAAGGCCAGAGGGGAATGTTTAGGTATTTATTAAGCATGGGTGAATATTATTTTAAGGTATTATGGAGATATTTCTATAACTGCTCACAGCATCTTTTCTAACTCCAATTGTTTTCCAGTTAATTGTCCCTTGTTAGTCAGGCTCTGTTGCTGTTTTCATGGTTAAAAGGAAGAAAAATTTAACACCGGCTGGCTGTTAAATCTCTGAGAGGTTTTTAATTCCAGCAGTTGGTCATCCATGCACGTTCAGCAGGATCCAAGCTTTTTATTTTCTGGAACATCTCGCAGGGAAAGGAAGAGGTTGTCTCACTCCCCTCCTGGTATCCTTTACTCTGAGTGTGGGATCATGGCCTGTGCTGACACATCTGAGAGAAAAATTGAAGAAAAGAAGAAAATAAAAAATAAAAAGAAAATAATAGAAAACAGTAAGAAGTAATGCTTCTGGTAACAGGTCCTGACTTCTGGGGAATTCTTTTTGTGGATTTAGATCAGTGGCAGCCCATTCATCATTGTCCCTCAGAGAATTGCTGCAGACAGCAGGAGAGTGGAGCTGCCCTGCTGGGAATAAAGCTGTATCCAGCTTTATGACAGGGTTTTCCAATAGAAATCCCAGCCTGGTGAAAGGGCACAGGTAAGGAGGCAGGAGCACAGAGCAGACTCCTCAGCAGCTGTGTGCACTGGGGAATTTTCAGAGACCTGGCAGTTTTCCTTCTCTGGAAAGAAGGAAAACTTTCCTTCCTTTTTTTCTCAGGGAAGCAAAGCCCATTTAAAAACTGGAAAAAGTCCCATGGAAGCCACAAGCTGCTCAGGGAGCTGGAGCACAAGCACAGAAAATGGGTGAAGGAGTGGACCTGTTGGAATGAATCCAGAGGAGGCCACAAAGATCTGAAGAATGGAGCTCCTCCGCTCTGGAGCCAGGCTGAGGGAGATGGGAATGTTCACCTGGAAAAGGTTTAGGGAGACCTCAGAGCCCCTTCCAGAGCCTAAAAAGGCTCCAAGAGAGGTAGAAAGGGATTTTGGACAAGGGATGGAGTGGCAGGACAAGGGGGAGTGGCTTCCCACTGCCAGAGGGCAGGGTTAGATGGGGTATTGGGAAGAAATTCTTCCCTGTGAGGGCGGTGTGGCCCCAACACAGGTTGCCCAGAGAAGCTGTGGCTGCCCCATTCCTGGAAATGTCCAAGACCAGGCTGGATGAAGCTTGGATCAACCTTGAATAATGGAAGTTGTCCCTGTTCATGGCAGGGGTTGGAATGAGATAATCTTGAAGACCCCTTCCAACCCCAACCATTCTGTGACTCCGTGATTCTTCTGGAGGTGAATTTCGTGGGACCAGAGTTATGTCCATGGTCTCCCCATGGTGTCCCCAGATCCTCAGTCTTGCTCTTCTGGAAGGCATCACCAGAGCTGGTCATAAAGAAACGCTTGAGGCCCCAAGTAAATGGGCACACCAAAGGTTTCCATGTGGGTATCGTGGACTTCTCAACACAAATACAAAATCTTCGAGTTGAACTCAGGAAAAAATGGCTTCTATTTGGAAAAGGGCAACAGATTCCAGGAGATTTTGATAAATAAAGCTCAGCAAAAGCCAGCTCGAGTTCCCTTAAGGAGATGATAATGCCAGCTGAAAAATGATGATGTTGATGCTTGTTGATGAATAAGAACCTGTGACACTGCAGGAACTTCCTTAGGCTGCTGAGCTCTCTGGAAATTGAGCCACAGCCACAGCCCTGGCCAAGAGCTCCCTTGGGAGAGCACTGACAAATTGTACAATCCACCATGAATTTATTCACTTCCTGAGGAGTCTAGATAACAGCAAAGTGCTGCCACAATTTATTTTTTCTTTCAGATTCCGGGTTTCATTGCAAATACGTTTCCTCTTTATTTTAGGAGAGTTTCAAGAGAAAAAGGCAGTCCCAAACTTCACTTTGGGAAGTCATCTTGACATGAAAAAGGTATCTGCTGGCTGATCTGTCCTCTTGTTCTACTGAACAGCACATTTTTGCACTTATAAGTGAAAAGAGAACTGATTTTGGGATAAAAATCACAGAACTTGGATACCCTGAAATGCTTAAATAAGTAGAGAGACCTTCCTTTATTATAGTTTGTGTGTGGGACGTGATTCTTAATTTTCACCTCCTTTGTGCTCCGAAATACCCCAGAGCCCATTGAACCAGGCTGAAATTTTGCAATGGCAATAAAGTAAAATAATAATAAAAAAAGGTGCTGTTTCAAATGATAAAATAATTAAATACAGCTAAATTTGAAGCGGCTCTGGCAAAGTGTAATAGCAAAAGGCCATTAAGTGAGCTGTCCATTTATAGAAAACACAAGCTATAAAATTCATTTTTAATGGACTGTTTCCATGGAAATGTTCTTTAGGAGGGCTGTTTTATAGGATATTAAGCAGCACAAGGAGTTGAGCTGAGTGGAGTGGTGGCTGTAATGCAGGGTCTATGGTTTGTAAAAAATTGAAGCTGTTAAAAGGTTTATGGCTAAGAGAGTGAGGAATAATTCAGAGCCGTTTATCACTCACCCAGCAAAATTAAGTGCTGAAGCTCAGCACACCTGAAGTGGAATCCCCTCATTAGCTCCTTACCCAAATGTCTCCGAAAGAGAGGGAAAATCTGTTCCCTGATTATGGAGGCAATAATAATTATAGGTAATTTGTACATCCTCATTCCGTTAATTGATGGAATCTTGAGGTGTTTTTTAAATATTAAATGAATAACTCGCTCTGCACGATGAAATCACTCAGTGCAATAAACCCTTGCTTTTGTTTGCAGCCTGCTCCTTATGCCCGGGCCTAATGGTTGTCATTTAATGCTGGAATTTCATTAACGTGCTGCTGAGGCTGTGGTCTAGGCAGAAATCCATGGCTGAGGTCCAGAAGCAGCCTGTTCCCTGTTCCAGGGACTGGAAAATCCAGGTAAAAATGAAAAAGGCTGGGAGAAAAATCCCAGAGGCTCAGAAGGGGAGAGGTTTACCTGTGATTTTGAGGCATTTCTAGACAAAGAAGATCCCCCAGACAGGTTCAGTCAGTATTTATTTGTCAGTGAGTCAGGAAGCTGAAATGGGTTGAGCTGGGAGGGATCACATTGTCTTAGACATCTCAGACTGAGAAATTGGGGTTGTCCCATCCCTGGAAGGGTCCAAGGCCAGGTTGGATGGGGCTTGGAGAAACCTGGTCCAGGGGAAGGTGTCCCTGCCCATGGAGGGGTTGGAACAAGATGATCTTGAAGGTCCCTTCCAACCAAAACCATCCTGTGATTCCATGATTTAATTCCCCCTCCATTTTAGGGCAGAAGGTGCAGAACTGGGAAAAAAAACCCCAAACAAACAAACAAACAAAAACCTTGAAAAAACAACAAAAAACCTACCTGAGGGACAGAAATGCATTTAAAATGCAGCCTGGCTACATCTAGATCTGACTGTACAGACAGAAATCAAATTTGGAGAAGCTTTTCATTGACTCTCTGGTAAGGCCCAGCCATAATAACATTTTGGAAATACTCTGAAACACTCAATTTTGGCACAGCAGGAGTATCCCTTCCTGTTCTGTCTGAATATGGAAGAGGGCAACCTCAGCTGAGGGTCTGTGGATTATTTCAGCCTCATACACATGGGTGACAGCTTTTCCTTTCTCCATGGCCACCAGCACATTCCTCTGACACAGCAGTCCCCACACAGCCAGAAGGAATTTAATCCAGATGTCAAACTGCAGGGAGTTTGGCAAGCAAAGGATCTCCTGGAAATCCACAGGGAGGTCGCATCCAAAACCACATTTATCCAGCACCTTCCAGCCTGTTCCACAGGGAGCCACTGCTCTGGAAAGATCTGTGACAAATGACCCTGCCCCTTCCTCCATGTAGCAATGGGAAGGGTTTACTTGGCAGCCAGATGGCCCTGGTTAGTGAAATGTTCTTACCAATGACCCCGAGGGATGCTCAGACAATTCTCTGATTTTGTTTTTGTTGCTGTTTCCCCTCTCTGGTGCCCACAGAAGCAGAAGAAAGTTGCTTTAATGGGAAGTGACAACTCACAACTGAGACCATTTCTTTCCATCAAGGAGGGTAAACGGCCAGGAAGAGCCTTCAGGTCTGCAGATGTCCAGCCACAGGAGTTTGCTCTAATGTCTCTTCTTGTCCCTTCTCTGAGGGTCAATTTGCAGAGTTCAAGTGGTGCCCAGCCACCCCCATCCTCCCTGAACCGTTCCTACAGCCAATTATGTCTTGAAGCTTTAATCACTTCAAATCTGGGCTTTTATTCTGCTCCAGCAGCAGTTTTAACCTCTCTTTTAACCAACTCTTCAAGGATTTTGAGCACTTTAGTATAAATACACAGAAGGTTCTCTTCTAAAGGGTTTAAAAGAGATTCCTTCATCTGTTTCACTCCCCTTTTAATTTTAAAAATGCTACAAATTGTTTCTGGTAGTGGGGTTTGTGTCAGCCCAGTGATATTCCATGAATTTCTGTTAAATGCTGGATGAAAAGTTTTGGGACAAAGCATGGAAATTCTTTTGTTGTTGTTGTTGTTATTGTTGTTGTTGTTTTGTGTGTGGGGATTCACAAGCACAAAAGGCAGACCAATCTCTTGCACGAATCTTCAAGAGGAATGACCCAACTTCTAAAACTTCACAGACCCTGTGGGTGGAAAAAAGTTCCCCAAAACAGTAGCAAAGACATTTTAGCACTTCCTTTATTAACACCATTACATTAATTTCCCTTCAATGTTTGCTGTTTCTATGGACAAATGGCATTGTTTATGGATTTAATCTTTCTTTTTTCAGGAGGCTGATGCTGTTTGGCCAGTGAGATACAATTAAATGTCTTTTTCTCCTCTCTTTGACCCTGGTTGTGATTCCAGACAGGACATTTAAGACCCTTATCCATTTAAAAAAGAGAGTAAAACACTTTGCTAATCAGATTACCTCAAAATAAATAAAAGAAAAAAATTAGGAAATGAGACAGTATTCTGGACCATCTTCAATAATACAGGAAGCAAAAATATTAGGAAGGGAGGAAAATGGCTTCAGAATGTGATTCTTTGGCCTGGATCCTGGATATTGAATTTGTTTGGTGGGGATAAATCAGAAAGAAATGGAAGTAAAGTATCAGGAAGGGGAGAAAATGGCTTTGGAGAATTTATGTCCCACTGGAGAACCAGGAATTGTGAAGGGAGAGCCAAAGGTGGGAAATTAAAATGAGCCCAGGACCTGGAGGGCCAGAAAGATGTTCCATCCCTGTTCATTAGAGAGATGAACTCCTAAGGGATGAGAATTAAACACTTGGAACCACTGGGACCATCTGTGGAATTGAAGCTGTTGCCTGGTAATGACTCCAACAGAACCAGTTTTTCTTTTTGATTCTATTTTTCCTCTCATGTATGCATTGACTTTTATCTAACACGGCAAAATTTACATAAAACAAACACAAACAAAAAACCAACAAACAAACCCGCAAACAAACAAACCAAACCCAAATCCAAACCATAAAAACATTAAAACCCCCAACAAAACATGCAAAAATACTCCCATAAAAACACTTAGCATATGGAAACTGCCCACTCAATGTACTCTGGGCCACAGACTCCCAAAAGGTAGGATTAGATCTGAATAAACCCACCCAAGGCACAGCTGCACCATCTAAAACCAGTTAGGAAGGGAAGAGTTTGTGCAATTCTGCCTCTAGGAAGGAAAATCACCCGAGGAAAGGGGAAAATGGGAAGGTCAGACTTTGGGCAGACTGTGGAGGTATCATCCTACAGCCCTGCTTTTTCCTCAGCCTCTGTGGAATGCCTTGGATAAAAGGCTGAGCTTGGAACAGGTTCTGGCTAAAAGAGGAGGTAGATTGGATATGAGGAAGAAATTCTTCCTTATGAGGGTGGTGAGGCCCTGGCACAGGTTGCCCAGAGAAGCTGTGGCTGCCTCACCCCTGGAATTGTCCAAGGCCAGGTTGGACAGGGCTTGGAGCAATGTGGGGGATGTGGGAGAGGTTGAAACAAGATGATGGAACTGGATGTCCAGTAAGGAAAAGTGAGGCAGAACCATCCCTTTCCCTCCTTGGGCCTATAAAAGCATGGATGGCTTCAGGCCAAAGTGAGCCCCAGCACTGAGCAGATATTTAACACCCAATAAATCTTTACCTGCAGCAGGAAAAACTCCAGATTTGAAACTTTCCCCTGCTCAATTCAGCAAAGCTTTGCAGTGACCAGACTTGGTACAGCTTCAGGGCTTGCCAAGTCATTTGGCATCGTCTGCTTTCCTGTCTTTTATCTCAAGTACAGCCCTTTTTTAATAAAGGCTATAAAATATTCCTTTCTTTTATGGTTGCACAAATATGCCTCAGCTATCAAAAAAAAAAAAAACCCAAAAGCCTTTCCTCACAAAATCTGAGCATATGTGGGTGACTTGAAACCTCACTGTGAGAGATGATCCAGCCTTGACAGAAAGCAGAGATATTAAAAGAAAACTCTCCTTGGGCTGCCCATGCACCTAATGAGGCTTTTTGCTTCCCTCCCCCATTTTATCTCTGCTGTCCCATTAATGTCCCTTCTTCTCCTGGTGGCTGCTCCTCACGTGCTGCCCATTAAGGACAGATTAAGCAGTGATGGATGGCAGCCTGATTCCCTGGAAGCACGGCTGGCATTCGGATGTGTGGCGCAGGAATTCATTAGGAGCAAAACTGGGTTTGGGGATAATAAAGACTTCATCAAACTGCTCAGAGAGTTCTGTAGTTCTGTAAATCTCCACCTTTCTCTTCTGTTGGGGCTGCAGACTGTTCTTCCAGGCAGAGACATGGAGGGTAAAATTTGAAAAAAAAAAAAAAAGGGGAATAAAAAGGAAATACAAGATGAACTCAAACTATTTGATGGGTTTGAATGACAAAAAGATTAACACTGGGAGGAACAGTGAGGGGAAGTAATGCAGTGCTCTGTTTAATGAGAAATTGGTGCTGTGGGACAGGAAATCATGGAATAGTTAGGGTTGGAAAAGACCTCCAAGTTCATCAAATCCAAACTTTGGCTGAATGTCACCATATCCAATAAACCACGTGGCAAAGTGCCAGGTCTACTCCTTTTCCAAGCACTTCCAGGAGTAGTGACTCCACCACTGTCCTGAGGGTCCTGTTCCAATGCTTACCCACTCTTCCAGTGAAGAAATGCTCCCTAATATCCAACCTGAACTTTCCTAGGCTCAACTTGAGGCTGTTTCCCCTTGTCCTGTTTGCTCCCTGTGAGAAGAGACCAACTCCCACCTGGCTGTATCCCCAAGTCCCTCAGCTGCTCTTCATCACTTATGTTCCAGATTAATCTCCAGGTCTGGGAATTCTCATGGGAAGTACAAAACTGCGATTTCCAAAGGCTATTTCTTCTGTTCAAGTCTAGGACTGACCCTGAGAAGTCTCTTTCCAAGGAATAATCCCTCCAACTCAAAGCAGGACTAGGAAACTGTTTGCTCCACTGGGGACCAAAACACCTTTAATTCCCATAAGGATTAGTTTGTTTTCCTGACACTGAAAAAGGAAAATTGGAGGTTTGGAAGGGGATGCAGCACTAATTAACCTTGCCTGGGATGGAGAATTAGTGGAATTATTTCCCAACATGACTCCAAAGAGGGGAGCACTGGCTTTGCACATCCTGCATCCCCATGATTACAAACTGGAGTAGCCCTGGTGTGGTGTGGGATTATCCCACTTGTGGAGTGTGGAATGTTCCAAGAGGGAAAATCAGCTGGAGGCACAGAGAGGGCACTGAGCCCTCCCTGCAACAGGACTGCCAGAATCCAGATTGCCTCTGCTAACCACATTTATTTTCAACCAGGGGCTCCAAGGAGCAGCCATGAGAAATTCTTCAGGGAAGTCTCAGGTGGGAAAGAAAAGGAACAAGCTGTCACATTCACCCCCTGGCAAAAGTGGAAATGTTGAGCAAAGGGAAGCAGCTTCCATTGGAAGATGAGGATTTGCTCCAATCCAAAGGCTGTGCTCATTTCTCTTTCTTGTTTTCTACCACTGAAAAATGCCAGAGGGCAAATGGCAGCCAAGAGCTCCTTCCTTTATTGTACCTGGACAAAAAGGTTTCTCCATCAGCAGCTCTCTCTCTGATCTATCATCAAAAAGAAAAAAGTCAAAATAACCTTGGATTCCAGCTCACACCAAATGACTGGGAAGGGAGGGAATGTTTCCAGCTCCAAGGACAAATCTTGTAGGTTTGCTCAAACCAAAGGCAGATTGGAGAGAAACCAAAGGCTTTGGAGCTGGGAATAAAGAGGGTTAGCAATGGTTTGATCCGCTCAAACTCCTGGGACAGTTGCACCTGTAACATCTTGTTGGGAAAATCTTCCATTTCTAAGGATCAAAGCTCAAGCACAGGCTGGAGTTATGCCACATAAGCCCTTGCTGTACATCACCTGGGCTTAGGCAACCCCTCAGCCCAGAGCAAAGGCACGATGCTGATGTTCCCTAAATAACTCCGTGTGACTCCAAGTTAGTCCCAGCATTTATTTAAACCCTTGAAAACACAGGAAGAAAATATTTGTTTTCCTTGGAAATGCAATGGAACAAATTGAACCCAAGCCATGTAGGTAATTCCAGTGCCTTAAGTTTTCCTCTGGTCTGCATTTCATTTGGCATTTTCAAAGTTTTGGTTGCCCTTCCCACTAGTCCTGATCTGTTTAAAGCCCAGCTTCAGCATTTTTTAAGTGTCAACTTAAAAAATGTTTTCCATTGCTGGATCTCCTCAAACCCACAAATATTTGGTGGTGCCTTAGATCTCTTGGTGGAGTTCAGGATGCAATTCTCAGGAGGAATTTCTTCATGGAAAGCGTTGTTAAACATTGGAATGGGCTGCCCAGGGAGCTGGTGGAGTCCCCATCCCTGGAAGTGGTTGACTTCCCTGTGGCACTCACTTTCTTGTTGACAAGAAGGTGATGGATTAGACTCAATGATTCCAGGGGTCTTTTCCAACCTTAATAATTCCATGATTCTGTGCTGAAATAACCACTCTGAAGAGAAGACAGATTTAAGGAGGATGGCAGAGATCTTTTGAGAGCTGTATTGAAAATCTCCCATTGTTCGTGAGGTTTTTTCCCTCTCTTCTGTCATTTTCCTAAAGAGTTGTTCTCATTCTCCACTCTTTATCCTGGAATCATTTGCTCTCCCTTTGCATCCTTGGTCAGCAGGCAGCCATGGCTTTTCAAACCGTGACACATCAATCATTTGAGGGACTGAGGTGCAGAGCCAAAACCCAAATTCCTGTGGGGAAAAAAAAATTCTACTTCCTTCCCCTTTGAACTGTGGGAGAAGCTGGTACAGCATTTCAAAATTCAGGTGTGGAAATGACTCAGATTTTATTCAGGGGAGGTTTAAATTGGATATTAGGAAAAAGTTATTCAGGGAAAGTGTTGTCAGGCATTGGAACAAGATGCCCAGGGAAGTGGTGAACTCAACACTTCTGGAAGTGTTCATAAAAAGTGTGGATATGGCACTTGAGGACGTCTTTTCCATCTTTTTCTAAGTGACACAGACAAATCCATGCAAAATATGGGAGCTGGGAGGAATTTCAGCAGAACTGTGTCAGTTCAAGGACCTTGTGAATGGGTCAAAGGCATAAACTACTAACTCAGCTCTCTTTTTCCTTTGCAGGTGTAATTTCAATAACATCAGAATTATGAAGCTGATGAACAAATCCATCATCTTCTCCCTCAAGTGTAGATGACAACCGTGGTTGCAACAAGCCACGTCCTGAAGGACAGTCAAGGAGCTGCCGCCGTGTTCCAAATTTTCCAAACTCCAGTGCTGCCAGTAGTGGGAAGGAATCTGCATTGGTAAGATAGTTTGAGAAAATAGGGATATTAATGGTGAAGAATTCACCGTCTCCAACTCAGTCCCAGAGGATCTGCCTTGGGCACAAACCCCTCTCTATAAATTCCTTAGTTTTTCCCACCTTGTAGTGGAAATTCCAGCTGTACTCTTATTTAGGAAATGCTTCTCCTCTGAATTTCAACAGGATGGGAAAAAAAAAGTTACAGGCAAAGAATGATCCCCACAATCCCATTCCTGAAAAATCCAAGGAGCTTTGGAGTGAGGACATCTGCTGTGCAGTATAAACCATAAAAAAGAGTGCTGGGATTTGCAGAAAATGTTGGGACTTTCCCACTGAACTGATCAGGGTTTCGTATTTGGTTTAATATTCCATTGAATATCTTATATTCTAAAAATACCACATTTATTGATTTATTAATAATTTGACTTCTTCTTTTTAACCAGAAGGGAAAATGAGTTCAACAAGTGTTTGGGCAGCACTTCAGCCACAATTTGGGATTCTTGGGCTTGTCTCTGCAGGGCCAGGAGTTGGACTTAATGATCCTTGCGGGTCCTTTCCAACTATGATTCCATGAAATCCTCTTTGCACAAGTTGCTGACCAAATACATTTAGGCTTTTAAACAGAGAAAAATACATTAAATGATGAGCTATAGATAAAGCAGGAAAGTGTTCACTCCTTGAGGGATTTGGTTCCTCAAAATCCTATCCAGATATCTGAACTACTGTGGTTAAAGATCATGCAATCATGGTTTGGGTTTGAATGGACCTTCAAATTCATCTAATTTCAGCCAGGGACACCTTCACTATCCCAGGTTGCTCCAGATTCCATCCAATCTGGCCTTGGATGCTTCTCTGGACAACTGTGCCAGGGCCTCACCACCCTCAGGGAAGAATTCCTCTCTCATATCCAATCTAAACCAGTTCTTTTTCACTTTAAAAGCCATCAGGGATTTAGATTTATGCAACCAGACACCATCTGATCCTTCTTAAGTCTTAAACTGCTTTGGGGTCTTAAAATCCAGAGTCTTGCTGACACTCTCAGAGAAGGATTTTGGGGGATGTTATTTCATGGCCACACTTTCTTTTATCCAATGTCTTTTGATTCCCAGTGGAAAGCTGCTTAATAAAATGTGGCAGGAGCCTGTTGACTCACTTTGCACCTTTATGTGAAGATCAATGTCTGATGGATCCGTGATGCAATGAAAGAAGGATGAGAGGAAAAAGAGTACAGATTAAAAATAAAAAGGAAAAAGAAGAGAATGAAGTGATGAATCTCTTACAAATTCCCCAAACCCTAGGCAGTCAATAATTTGACATGAGCTGTGCCTAGGACAGGCTCATATTTTCATACAGGATATTAGGACATGCAAGGAAGAAAAGGGGAATCATAAATGAGTTTTGCTGATCCCACCGGGTGGTGGGGAAGTCCCAAGCACATTTTTGTCTCTCTTTCCCCTTTCCCTTTGTCTCCCAGATCAGATAAAGCCCTTCCTCATAAACACTGGGAATATTTGGGTGTACTTTGCATTTGCTGTCACTCAAGAAATAAATCTGTCGTCCAAACTCAGGAGAAGAGGGGCAAGGAAGACAGGCAGCTGCAAAATTAATTTGCACAGGAGTCTGAGCAGCAAGAAAACTTGCCTTGGAGCTGCTCATTAGCCAGGCTGATGGCAAAGGGAAAATAAAAAGAAGGTGAGTTTTAAGGCATCTTTCCAGCCAAGGCACTCAAACATCCATTTCCATCTGCCCAGGATGAGCAACTTTGCATGAATTAGGCTCATGTGCACCATATGTCTCTTGATTTCCATCTTTATCCTCTTTGCAAAGCTGTTTGAAGAAAAGATGCCAGGTTGGTGTTTTAGAGGCTCAGAAAGTTCAGTGCAGGGAAGAAAAAAGCAACAAGCTCAAAAAACCCTCAAAAAGCCTCCCAGAACAAAACAAAAACGAGACAACCCCCCCTGCCTATTCACCCTCACTAAAGAATTTGCATAATTTGCCTCCACTTTTGCTATTTCTACTGGCAGTGCAATTATTTCAGCAAAGCAAGAGATAATTAATTACCAATATTCACTTTAACTGAGTTTAAATAACAATTAGAAATGCATCAATTATCAGCAGACACAGGGATATAAACCAGAAACCAAGGGCTGGGTAAACCAGGTCAGTGAGTCCTGAGTGTGTGGGCCCGAAGGCAGGAACAGCTGTTTCCAAGCTATAAAAGACAATGTTTGTCTGCTCCTTTCCTGGAGATTTCTGTTCCTGGCTGGCATTTGGCTCAGGGGCTGCAGACAACTCTTGGGAGGCAGCTTTGAGGCATCATCATCACTTCACTGGAAGTTAAATAGAGCACAAACGAGCCCTGTGCACTTTATTTCTTCACCCTGAACTTTGGAAGAATAAGTCACACGTGGGCCTTCGGTGAAGTAACAACTTTTGTTTGTGATGAAATGGAGGAATCCACGCAGGAAAGTGTCCTGTAGTGAAAGAACCCACTCAGAAAATTGTCCTGAGCATCTGCTTTGGGATAAAAAATAGAAAGGAAGGTGATGCCAAAGATTTGGACATGAAGAGTCCTTGGGGAGTTGAGATCAGGTCCCTCACAAGTTTAAATGTGAGTTCTGAGCCGTGAGGAGAAACAAGCAGAGGAAGCAGAGGTTTCCTGGAAAAATCCACAGGTAATATTTAGATTCTGCATTTTATTGCCTTTTCTTCATGAAAACTCCCCTAATTAGCTTTGGTTTTGGGAGAATCATGGAATGGTTTTGGTTAGAAAAGACCTTCAAGATCATTCTATTCCAACTCCCTGCCATGGGCAGGGACACCTCCCACTATCCCAGGTTGCTCCAATCCCCATCCAACCTGGATTTGGACACTTCCAGGGATGGGGCAGCCAGAGCTTCTCTGGGAAAACCTGTCCCAGGGCCTCACCACCCTGAATTTCTTCTTGATATCCAATCTAAATCTACACTCTGTCAGTTTGAAGCCATTCTCCCTTGTCTTGTCAATCCACACTCCACTAAATGGTCTCTCCAAATCTTTCTTGTCAGCTCCCTTCAGGAACTGGAAGGAATTTGGATAAATGGAGCCTCATTTCTTGGTTCTGAATACAAAATTTTGCATCCAGGTGGACTGGCTTGACTCATCTTGGTCCCGTTTCCCCCAACATTCAAATCCCTCTGTATAATCCTTCTGCCCTACTCAGAGGCAATCATCATCTTTTAGAAATGCTGTCAGCAGTGATTTTATTCTTCTTCCCAAAGCACTGACAACGATGCTGAAAACTTCTTGCAGAACCTGCATCAGCGATGATTTCCCACTGACAAATTCTTCCTGAGATCTGTTATTGGACCACTTTTAATTGATTTGATATTTATATTTATCTTTTTTTTTTTTTTCTTTTAATATGACTGTCAAAAAATTAATAAAACCTGATAGAAAAGTCTCACACTGAGGCTGTTCCTAGTATCACCAATCTTTTGTCTCCTCAGAAACATGACCAGGCTGGCTTGACAAGGCTCCCTTCCATAAAGCACTTTGACTGACATTAATTGTGTTCTGACCCTCTGGTTCTATATTGATTGCATCATTTAGCTTCCTTTTTTTTTTCCCCTACTATTTTGTGTAGAATTGATTCTCAGGCTTAGAAACTGATAATTGCCATCACCAGCTGATAATTGCCATCTCATTTCTCCTGTCTCACATGACATCAGTTTGAGACTTTCATGGATCTTCTTGCCCGAACTGTGGCACTCTGATGAGCTTTATTTATTTATTTAATAGGTTATGGAACTAAATGTCCTTTAAGGTCCCTCCCAACTCAAACCATTCCATATTCCCATGATTTAGCAACTGAATGAACCCTGAGAGGTGAGGCCCTCCCTCTGCTCCCTGTCTCCATGAGGAAAGTGCTTCTGGAAAGCCAAATCCTGATTGAAGAACAGGGAGTGCTGAGTTCCTGCTTAGAAATTCCCCCTCATTCCATGGAATCTGATATTTAGCCGTCTCAAATTAGGTTTGGGTTTTTTTTTTTTTTTTTTTGCTTATATATAAGAAAAGATCTTCCTTTGGGCTTCCCTGCCCAATTCTCCCAGGATAAAGCTGGGATATTTCTGCTTGACTGCCCTGAACTGGTAGGAGTTCACAAAATCCCATTTGTGGGCACTCTTGGAGGTGACTCCAGCTGTGTTTTGCCCAGTGGAGGACGGATGAGAATTGTGAATGACCTTTAAGGTCCTTTCCAACTCATTCCATGTTCCTCTGCTGAACTGCTGCAGTTTGAGCTCAGTGGAGTGCAGGAGGATGTGAGAGCACAGATCAGCTGCTGGAATTTCTGCAGGGGCTTGTTAACAGCACAGCTGGCCCATGACTGGGAAAGGGCCACCCCAGGACATGCCCAATGAATTATCTCCTATTTTACTCAACAGGAGAGATTTTTTTATCTCCGGGGCACTGGAGATGAGGTTTTATGTAAGGAGTGACAGGACTCTGTAACAGGGAGCTGCCCAGAGATCAGTAATTCCAGATATCTGCAGTCCTGAGTGCTGAGCCTGCAAGAAGCAGCTTGGTGGGGGCTTGTTTGAAATAGTTTTATTTTGATTCATGTGTTTTCCCACTCACTCAGTTCATTACAAAGCATCACTCATGGCTGGCTACATTTGCAGACTGGTTTCCCAGGGAAATGGGATATATGGATACACCTTAGGAGGTGTTTGTCTCATCCCTTGTACCTTTTCATCCTTTTCACTGACCCAGAACAGGAAGTGGAATTTTTTGGCCAAGGAAACTGTGGCTGTGCCATGCCTTGAAGTGTTCAAGGCCAGGCTGGACTGGAGCAACCTGGTCTAGTGCAAGGTGTCCCTGCCCATAGCAGAGGGGAATGAGATGATTTTTAAGGTCCTTTCCAACCTAAACCATTCTGGGATTTTGTGAAAAGGAATTTGAAGCCTTTAATGTGTGACTTGCTTGGTGAAATACCTGTCTGAGAGAAGAGAGCTCCCTTCTGCATTGCAGGGAGGTAGAGCAGGCAGCCATGGGATGGAGGTGGAGGGAGTACAGAAAGAAAGGAAGAGCTGGCAAGACACTAAAAGTCACAGGGAGATAGATTTGGGTGAATTTTGGATCATACTGGACTGGGGGAATTGTGGAATGACCTTGGAGAACCAAAAACCTGAGCTCTGTTACCTGACCTGCAGCTCTGGGGCTTTGGGAGGATGGGCAGTGGCCTCTTTGCACCATTAACAACTTGCCCAACTCCCCTCTGGATTCTCATCCCTGATTTTCCACAGTCATTAACACCAGTTCACCTCCAGCATCTCCTTTGGGTGTAGGATCTGATGTCCCTGAAACACTTTTCCAGGTGCATCCCTATTTCCTCAAAACAGCCACACTTTTCCTTAAATCCACTCACTCTGGACTTGCACACCACTAATAGAGGTCTCTGAGCACTCTCTTTTCTGTGGATGAGTATGAATCTTCATATTTGATATCTACTTCTGGCAGCTGATATTTTCCAAGCAGATGAAATTTCCTTTGTTTCCCCATTTTTTGCCTTTTCCAGCAGTGCCTGATGGTCAAACTGGGATTGGTTATTAGGAATGGTCTCAAGAGGGAGTGAAGGTTGGGAGTATGAATATTCATTTTTAATATAAAATTTACTATGAAATCATGGAATCACGGAATGGTTTGGGTTAGAATGTTCATTTTGCTCCACCCACCCTGTCATGGACAGGGAGCCTTCCACTAGACCACGCTGCTCCCAGAACACTTTGAGGGATGGAGCATCCCTGGAAAACCTAAAATAGACACAAAATATAATTTAAATATAGATACTACATTAATTTTTGAAGAAGCATTAGGCATTTCCACAAACCTTGCCTGGTTTTAAGTTCAGCAGACAAAGAAAACACAGGCAAATCCCCTAAAATACACTCCCCAGGCATCCGCACACAACACAGCTCCTGTGTGGGTGGATATGTGAGGAAAAATCAATTTTCTGGAGGATTCCTGTGGTGCCTGTCACCCCCTCAGCTTAATTAAACATGAAAAATCCTTGCTCCACATCCCATCCTTCAGCCTAAAGACACAGTCATCAAGCTGGCACTCCCCACACCTCCATCCTGTGGGTCAGGGAGGGCTGGAGGGATAAATTGCTCCGTGGTGACATCCTGATTTGGACACACGTGGTCTCCCTGCATCCAGCTGAACAATATTCCCTGCTCCTCTCTGGATCTTTACAATTTCCTTTATTTTGGGACTTATATTTGCTGTGTTTCTTAAACTGGCTGGTTTTTTTTCCTCTCTCACATTTCAGGTCCAGACACGGGTTGTTGTCTTCTGACCCATCCTGGCTCCCAACATCCCAAACACGTGTTCATGCCCAGGATGTCAGGAGGTCTGGAAAGGTCGGACAACCGCGCTGTTCCCATCAATTTTCTCACTTCTGAGGCTCAAAAGCAGCACAAACAAAAGACCTTTTCAAGTGCTGCTGTAAGAAAAACCTGCAAAGCTTCCAGAGCAGGGGAGGGATGGGCAGCTCAGCAGGCACTGAGGGAGGAAAGGGGTCATCCAGGGGCGAAGTGCTGTGATCCAGGAGAGCTGAGCACCTCTCCTGGCTGGATATTGATTTCTGTGCTCCCACTCAAATCCAGGCTTGTCTGGAGGAGCTCTGAGGGCAGCGTGGGGTTCTCCACTCCCCCAAGCCCTGGGCTGTGGTGAACGTGACCATGGCCAGGTGGGGAGAGCTCAGATGTTCCTCTTTTGTTGGAATTGGCTTTCTACAGGCAGGAAAAAATGGCCGGGGCTCCTTGTCGGCCTTGGGTTTGAGTGAGGCATTGCTCCATCCCAGGACAGTCCCTCCTCACTTGGGATATATAATGGCTTTTCCCATCTGCTGATTTGCTGGACCACAACCCCCTGAAATCAGAGGGTGCAGGCCAGGTGTGTGTGAAGGGACAAGGTGACATTTTATCAGTGGCATAGCAGAGTGTGAGGCTTTTGTCCCTCAATTCCAGCATGTCAGAAAGGAGTGAGCCTTTCAATGGGTAGCAAGTCAATAACATAGATAAAAGGCATGTGAATTGTCACACTTGGAGGTAAAAGCTCATTTCAAGCCTCCTTTTCATCTTCCAGAGGGGGACTGGACGGGGCAGGGCTGACCACTGACCACGTGTCTGTCCCTTCTCCCAAGTAACAAGTGATGGGACAAAAGGAAATGGCCTCAGGTTGCTCCATGGGAGGTTTGGTTGGATTATTAGGAAAAACTTCTTCCCAAAATGGTTGTCAGGCTGCCCAGGGAAGCAGCTGGGTCACCATACCTGGAGGAATCTAAAAGATGTGGAGATGTGACACTTGGGGACGTTACTGAGTGCTGGGCTCAGCTATGCTGGGGGAACAGTTGGAGTCAATCACCTCAGAGGGTTTTTCCAATCTAAATGTTGCTATGATTTGGAAAAAAAATGCTTCACCAAAATAGTTGTCAAGCCCTGGAACAGGCTGCCCAGGGAAGTGGCTGAGTAACCATACCTTGAGGGATTTAAAATGTGTGTGGGTGCGACATTTGGGGACGTGGTTTTGTGGTGGCCTTGGCTGTGCTGGGTTAATTGTCCTTCCTTTGCTGACCTCCAAAGCTGGCTCGAGGTGATTTGGCCTCCTGGCCACCTCCTCTGCTGTCAAATTTCTCTCTGTTCTCACTCTTGAGTGTCACCACCCACTGGTGCTCAGCCTGTTCAGCAGAATCTGGATACTGCAGGAGAAGGAGGCAGGGATGGGTTCATCACCCCTGGACAACCCCAAAAAGAGGAAAGGTGCAGGATTTGTACCAAAATGGATCATCCCAGAACAAAGGAAGAGCCAAACAAGCAGGAGTAGCCTGAGGCCAAAATGTGCAATCAGATGTAAGAGCAATGCAGCAGGGAAGGAGAGAGGGGAGCAGTGAGGGATCAGAGTCATTTTTGGAGAGATAGGGAAAAGCAGGAGAAGGATTGTAAAGAAAGCTTATCTTGTTCCTGCCTGTTCTCCCACTGCCTTCGGGATTATGCAAATGAATCATTCAAGTAGATTTCCCTGGTAATTAAAAACTCTGCTCTTTTTAATTAAACTTTCCCTCCAGAGTGAGGGCTTTTTTGTTTTTAGTTCCCCCTTGAGAAATTAATCTTTACAAGACTTCTTTTCTTTCCCCTCCTCTCTTCTTTTCTTCTTTCTCTTTCTTTCCCTTCTCCCTCAAAATTGTCAAGGCCTGTCACAAACTGATCTGAGCACTGAGTTAAACTAGAATTTGCTGGAGAAAGCAACAGGAGAAAACTTTGAATCTGGGTTGAGGCAGCAAGTGGGAGTTGGACTTGGGAGCGTGGGAATGACTTTAAGGGCTTGTGCACAGAAGCAGAAAGAAAATATCAGAGGAAATCCAAAGAAAGGTAGGATGGGGAAAAAAAAATTACAAGTTTGAGTGCTTCCAGCTCCTGAGATTTAGCTGGTAGGAGGTCTACAAGGAGATATAATTAGTAGGAAAGCTGTAATGAACTCAAGGCGCTGGAATATTTTACTGCAGGTCATGAGAAATTGGCAGGGTTAAACCAGATGAACAATTACTGCACCATATCACTTCAGAGAGGTTTTTCTTCATGCCCAGCAGCTGATGGAATCATAGAATCATGGAATATCCTGAGCTGGAAGGGACCCACAAGGACCATCAAAGTCCAATTCCTTCCCTGCACAGGGGACCCCAGGAATTCCACCATGGAGACAATGTCTGCATCAAGCAGGCTCAAATTCAGTGCTGGATTCATGTTCTCCTTTATCCACTGTCTTAGGATGTGGTGTTTCAATGCAGGACACAGGTGCCAGTGCTGTTGTCCCTGTCACCACGCTGTCCCAGCCCTCTGAGGAATTTTTTCTCCTTCCCTTCACTGGACCAGACCCTTTGGAAACTGGAAGGCTGGGAAAAGAAAACAAAACAAGGAAAGCAAAGAAAATTCACGGGTCTCTGAGGGACCTGGTCTAGTGGAAAGTTGGCCCATGGTAAGGGACTGGAATGAAATGAACTTTAAAGGTCCCTTGTGACCCAAACTATTCTGGGATTCTGTCATTTGTCACCAGGAGTCATCTGAGCTTTCAATTCCCATGAGGATCTGGTGAATGGTGCAAGGCCTGATATAACTTGGCAAGACCCTGATGGCTTTGTCAGCCTCTGATTTTGGAGTTTGGAGCCAGTTTTTGCTCCTTGGACCCCTGCGAGCACCTTGGATGTCACGGGAGAGGGTGATAAGCAGAGTCATCTAATTTGGGTGTTCTCCTTTGAGTACAGTCAGCGAGGAGGAATCCAGAGGTGGCCAGGGCTGGGTGGATCTCACTCCAAATCAGATTCCTGTGTCAGAGAATCCTAGATTGGTTTGGGTTTGGACACTTCCAGGGATGAGGCAGCCACAGCTTCTCTGGGGAACCTGGCCCAAGGTGTCCTCACACTCGCAGAGAAAAATTTCTTCCTCACAGCCCATCTAAACCTCCCCTCTTTCAAGCAGCTTGCCCAGAATGCTTCATCTTGTGAGGGATTGGTGATTGTCCCCTTGGCTGCAAAACACACCCAGGGACTTGGGACAACGCCCTGCTGCCTAAACCTGGGCTGAGCTCTGCTGCCACAGCTCAGGCTGGTGTAAAATCTCTCTCCACACAAATTCCTGAGGCCCAGGTGACCTCCATGAATCCATGCAGCCCTCGTGGACAGCACAGGGGGTGGGATGAGGCACTGGGTGGGCCATAACTCAACACACAACACTGAGCAAGGCAAAACCTCCTTGCAAATGTCCTGAGCTCTGCTCTGTGCTTGGAAATTACAGCCTCTCTCCAGTGCCAAAGGAAAATCCATGGATTCCCTAAGGAAAATACAGCATTTCCATTCACCACCTTTTTAAATCCGCATCCTTTCCCCATCACAAGGAGGAAATTTTAGCCTTGATACTTTATCTTCACAACACAAAGGCTCCCGTTTTTAAGTGCTACACTTTTTTTTTTTGAGGTTTTTTTTTTCCTTTTTGGTAAGGAATTTTCTGGTTTAATTGAATTTAGGTTTTTCAATCAATGCCCTAAAGCAGGCAGATTATGCAGATCAGGGAGTGTCTAAATGCACACAGACGTGATGGGAAGTGGCAGATAAAGACCAGTGCTCCATGAATAAAATGTCTTTTCGGGATCAATCATAAAATCATAGACTGGTTGAGGATGAAGGGACCTTAAAGATCGTCTTGTCCCACTCCCCAGCCATTGGCAGGGACAACTTCTACTAGACCAGGTTGCTCAGAGCCCCATCCAGCCTGGATCATCAAATACTTTCCAAAAGTTTGGAGCTGTCAAGTGCAAGAAAGCAAAGGAAAGAGGTGGGAGGTTAGAGTGAGATCATATTTTTAGTGTGGTGCAGAAAATCTTCAGCAGACTTCAGGATGAAGTGAAATTCTGCTCCAGTCAAAGTCAAACAACAGAATGAGCACCATTTTCAGCAACAAATGTCAGGTATTGAGAAAATTCTTTACAATGTTGAAAAGGACAGAATGTTTCAGTCCTTCATCTGAAATTGTCTGTTTGGAATTTATCCTGTTCTTTTATCTGAAAAATTTATTTTAAGAACTGAAAAAAACCCCAAAACCCCAACACAGAAATAAACCTCAGAGCGCAAAACACTGTGTTCTGATGTCACTGAAACAAACCTTTGCTTTCAGCTGAAGTTTTTTGTTCTGCTGCCTTTGTCTGAAGCTTTCAGCATTTCAGGGGCTGTTCAATTTCAAAATGGAAAAACCCAGTAAGTTCTGGAATTTCCCAGTAATTGGAAGGTCTGGTCTACTTTTAACTAAATCATTTCCAAGTTGCCAGTTTTGTTCCCATCCACATCATGGTTTATTTCTTCTAAACAAGTTTTCCTTGGGATTAATTAAAGGTGGGTTTAAAAAAAGAGGGAGAGTGACATTTTACATAGACAGACAGTGACAGGACTAGGGGAATGGTTTTAAAATGAAAGAGGAAAAAGTTGGGTGGGAAATTGGGGAGAAATTCCTCCCTGTGAGGGTGCTGGGGCCCTGGCACAGATTTCCCAAAGAATCTGTGGCTGTCCCATGCCTGGAAGTGTCCAAGGCCAGGTTGAACAGGGCTTGGAGCAGCCTGGGATAGTGGAAGGTGTCCCTGCCCATGGCAGGGGATGGAGTTGGATTATTTTTTAGATCCCTTCTAATCCAAACCAACCCAGAATTTTTCTCTGTCACCTCCCTGAGTCCAGACCTCAAGAAAAAAACTCATTCCCTATTTTTTTCTTTCTGTTCTTCTGGCCTCTCTTGATTAACTCTTGTACACGATGTTCTCTGAGAGGTACCTGCTACTTTCATGAGAAATGAACTGGAATAATTTATTCATTTGCATTCAGACATTGCAGTGGAGACAGGAGAAGCTGACAAATGGGTTCACACCAGCTGGTGAAATCTAGCATGGGAAGAGGAAAAACCCAGGAAAGGTTATTTGGCCACGGGATGAGAGGAGATGAGGTCGAAGAGAGGAATCTGCTTTAAAAAGAGAGAAACTCCCTGTTCAATGTGTGGCAGTAAATAATAATAAAAATAATTAATCTGTGTGCAAATTAGGTGGAAAGGCTTTTCCCTCTTTGCCAAGAAGAAATCCTGGGTTTCCCTGTGGGAGACACTGACCCTTGGGAAAGGGGGAATGTCACCATGTCCTCTTTAACAAGGTCATGCCTGGTTCTGAAGGTCGTGGCTGCCAGGGTTGCTGATGGCAGGAGAGCTGAAGATGATTATTTTGGGAGATTTTTCACTTGCAGACCTGTAACGCTGCCTTTCTATCCCATGAATGATTTAGGATTCTTGGATTTTAATTTGGTTCTTTTCTTTCTTCCCAGTTTAAAGATTCAGGACCAGTGGCAGAGACAAATAATCAGCTGATTAATCTCACAGAAAATCTGAAGATTTTCTTTTTTTCTAGCGACAAAATTACTGCAGACTGTGAGTGAGCCAGAACCCAAAGTGTGGCAAGGCACTGACTTGGAAACTCAGAAAAAAAGGGGTAATTTGTGGTGTGACCTCCAGGGTTTGGGTCCCAGAGGAGAACTCTGAGAACAAAGAATCAGCCTGATGTAAATTTGGCAAATGAAGATTCTCAGGGGGCTGAAGTCTGTGGGGACAGGCTGGGAGAGCTGGGAATGTCCAGCCTGGAGAAGGGCTCCAGGGAGAGCTCAGAGCCCCTTCCAGTGCCTGAAGGGGCTCCAGGAGAGCTGGAGAGGGACTTGGGATAAGGGACGGAGGGACAGGACAAGGGGGAATGGTTTCCCACTGCCAGAGGGGAGAATTAGATGGGATATTGGGAAGGAATTCTTCTCTGTGAGGGTGGTGAGGCCCTGTCCCAGGTTTCCCAGAGAATCTGTGGCTGCCCCATCCATGGTGGTGTCCAAGGCCAGGCTGGACAGGGCTTGGAGCAAACTGGGATAGTGGAAGTTGTCCCTGCCCATGGCATGGGCGTGGAATTTGATGATTTTTTAGATCCCTTCCAATCAAACCATTCCATGATTCCATGATTTCCTGATCCATCCGTTGCCCACAGCTTGTGGCCACTCAAATGTCTCTTTCTTGTACCTTTGACTTCCTGGGATAAATGATGTCTGGTTCTCTTCTGCAGCTTTCTAACAGCTCCAACCCCAGGATTCCCACTGGCACAATTCAAATTATAAATAGAATTCTAGGATGGTTTTTATGTTATCCTGCTGAATTTTTGTCATCTTTAATTTCATGTGGTTACCCTTAGTTACATAAATAAAGTTATTTTTTCCCATAGAAATGCCATGTATTTCTATTAATGAATCTTTTCCTCTTCCTCTTGGGGAGAATCAAACAGATGGGATTTATTTTTTGAGCGTTAAAACGTTATCAAATTTTCATAACAAATAATTGCTTCACATTTAAACAGTGTTGGAGCAAAAAAAAAACCAGGTACTGGGGAGTTCCATCCTCCAAACACAACAGTGGGACATGAAGTCCTCATCTTCTTGCAAGGTCACACTACAGACACACACTACTTAAATTAGTGAGTCCTGAGGGTACTTTTAAGATGCTGGATTGGTGGCATTTGAGCTTGGAAAATGAATGTAAGAGAAGGGTCAGGAAGCTCTTCTCCATTCCCTGCTAGATAGTGACACCTCATTTTTTTTTTCTAAAAGCCTTTTCCGGAAATCAATGAGCTCGAGCTCCCCGTTAGGAACTTCTGTGGGGTGGCAAAAGCTGTGACTGCACAGTCCAGCTTCTCCCAGGGACTGAAGGAAGGTGAAAGCTGAGAACTTGCCTTTGGGAGTGACTGGGATCAGGCACTGAGGGAATGGAGTAAAAGGGGAACATTCCTGGTTGGGAAGGACTGTGCTGGAGGGAAGGAGGGAAGAGGACTCAAGCCTTTTGTCTCTCACAAGAAAATGTGTTGCAATAAAAAACAAAACCCTGTCATTTTTGCCGAGCCATCTCCTTCTTTCTCCTCCCTCATTCTTCTTCTTCTTTCTCCTCCCTCATTCTTCTTCTTCTTTCTCCTCCCTCGTTCTTCTTCTTCTTTCTCCTTCTCCTTCTCCTTCTCCTTCTCCTTCTCCTTCTCCTTCTCCTTTCCTTTTTTCCTTCTCCTTTCCCTTTTTCCTTTTCCCAATTTCCCCCTACCCCTTTCTCTTCCCCTTTCCTATACCTTTCCCCTTCCCCTTTTTTCTCTTCCCTCCCCTTTCTCCATCTGCTCCTCCTTCTCTTCCTTCTCCTTTTCTCCTTTCCCTCTTCCTCTCCCTTTCTCTTCCTTCCTAGGACTCCTCTCCCAGCAGGAGCTTAGAGGACAATTGACCACAGATTATTTTTTCCTCACTCATTTTCTCAAGAAATAAAAGATTTATCCAGAATTAATCTTCATCCATGAACTTTCCTCAACAATAACTGGGAGAGGATGAAAACTGGTTCCTCACAGACTCAGTACCATGGCTGTGCTGTCCAGTGAGATGTTTCAAAGTTATTTATATTGCTAAGTTTTTGGTGGATTTTGGTTTTAGTTTTGATTACTGGGAAGAAACAGCTGCAGGAAAAGGGAATCCAGCTGTTTCCTCCCTGTGCCTGGTTCTCCCTATTATTTGGACAACGTTGCATTAGTTCTGGAGTCCTGCACTGAATTCAGCAGCTCCTTTAAGTGTGTGCTTCTTTAGAACTCATTTTTTTAAAAGGCCTCTCATTTTCCTCCCCAGAAAAGGCTCTTGGGCTGATCCCTGTGGAAATTTGATCTTTTCTGTGCTGCTTGGCACCAGGTCTGGTATTAATAACTCAGAGCTGGACACTCCTTGGGTTCAAGGAGAGTCACTGCTTGAATGACAGCTGCTCCTAGCTCTGGTGTTACATCCCAGATGTGACATGGGTAAAATCCACTCTGGGCTTGGGTGAATCACTGGCTTTTGTTGAGGAAACCATCAGAAGAGAGGTGGGAGAAGTCTTTCTGTGCTACAGAGAGCAAAGTCTTACTCACTGCACATCCTCTGGCTGAGCTAATGAATGAAACAGCCAGAAGTCAATTAATTTACAGCCACAAGCCCTGCCCTGACTTGTCCTTGCAGTGAGTTTGACTTTGGCTGTCTCTGGGCTATTCCACGAAATTTTGTGCTAGAAAAACATTCATGCTGTGGAATAATTGAGATGGCAGTGGGTAAATCTGGTCTGTGGGGATTTTACACGGCTGCTCTGAAGGATCCACCCAGCTCCCATCCCATCTGTGTCCTGCCAGTCAGTGGGGTGGGCACTGCCCAAAGCAGATGCTGATGCTCCCATCCCCTGTGGAATTAGTGACAGGGCTGTCCTAGAAGGGGATAAATCAATAACGTCCTCTCTAGCAGTAGGGAAAACAAATTGGAGAGGAATTTGGTCTGTGCCGTGGGAAGCAGGATGCAGTATGAGCAAAGCACAGATGATGGCAGCAAAGTATAAACCCAGGAAAATATCAGTCCTATTTAATAAAGAGCTGAGGAACTTATTAAGAAGTTTCTGGGAAGCTGATCTTTGGGATCCCTACTGGAAATAAATCCTTCTGAATACACCTGCCTGCAGGACAGCAAATTTCTGTCGTTACAACAGAACCAAGAAAAATATTTTACAAGGAAAATATTTGCTTGTAACAGGAGCTTACAGTCGATAGAGAGGTATAATTGTTCCCATGCTAATTAATATAGTTCTAACACAGTCCCCAAGGAACTCATTCCCATTTTCTTTCCTTTTGCTGAAAGCTTGTGACTGTCAAAACCCTCTTGCTTTCAGAGAAGTTACAACTTTGGGAATACATCTGGGATCACTGGGAATGTGTTTATTTGTGGACAGCAAAGTGAGTTGGTGCTGTTTCTAGCCTGGGTAATTTCTCCTGAGTTCCCCTGCACTGGAAGTGTTCAAAGGCCAACTGGACAGGGTCTGGAGCGCCCTGGTCTCATGGAAGGTGTCCCTGCCCATAGCAGGGAGCTGGAACTGGATGTTCTTTAAGGACTTTTTGGGTTGGAAGGGATCTTAAAAAGCATCTTGTTCCACCCCCCTGCCATGGGCAGGGACACCTTCCACTATCCCAGGTTGCTCCAAGCCCCATCCAACCTGGGCTTGGACACCTCCAGGGATGGGACATCCACAATTTCTCTGGGATACCTTTGCCAGGGTCTCACCACCCTCACAGGGAAGAATTTCTTCCTAATATCCAATCTAAACCTACCCTCCTTCAGCTTAAGGCCATTCCCTTTCTCCTATCACTGCATGTCCTTATCCAAAGTCCCTCTCCTACTTTTTAGGAGCACTGGAAAGGGCTTTAAGGTCTTCCTGAAGGCTTTTCTTCTCCAAGCAGAACATCCCTGAGAGAATTAAAGGAACAGTGCTTATCCAGCAGTATAGCATGACTGTGGGGACAATTTTCCAGAGATGCAGAGCCTTTGGAGCATTTATTCCTTGCTGGATGAGCAGTCCTGTGGCTCAGCAACCTGGACCAACTTCCAGAGCTCCACTAACAGATGTAACAGAGCCGCCCTGGAGCTGTCAAGTCACTTTTTTGTCACTCCATGGTGTGGAATCATCCGAGAGCTTGCTCAGTGCCTGGCAACCACAATAGGTGTTAAGAGCTGCAGTGAAAGGGCTGCTTAACTTGACAACCAACAACACCCCCCGGCCTTTCTGTGTCTGTCACTGTCTGAATAAAACATTTTGTCAACAGCGCGATTTCTCTCGGAACAAGTCGCCGCTGTCACCTGCTCAGAGGCAAAGCCAAGGGAAAGGCTGGGAGACAGAGAAAATTCCTGCTGGAACAGGAGCTGAGTCAGCCTTAATTCGGACAAGGTGGGGGAAAATCCCTGTGAGACTGAAAGCTTCTGGCATAATGTGAGAGTTGTGTTGGTATGGTATGGGATGGGTGGATGGATGGATGGATGGATGGATGGATGGATGGATGGATGGATGGATGGATGGATGGAAAAAGGCATGGGCTGGTCCAAGGAGAAAAGCACAGGGCACTACTTTTCAGAGGAGCAGATGGGTCTCATCAGTGATGTCACAGTGGGAGGGGGGCACTGGCAGAGGGATGCTCAGCCCACCCTGTCCTCCCACATGGGATCATTCCTAGAATACCTCAGATGTGAGCTGCTCTGGCTGCTCCAAGTGATGCCTTGAGAAGGCTGACCTAGAACAGAGACTGGACAGAGCTAAAGAATAAATTAGGGATTTATTAGAAAGCCTCAACAGATACACCTTGGGCAGCACAAGAGCCCAGCCAGGGCTACACCCAAGATGAACCCAAAATGGTCACAAAATGCACAACCACTCACGAAGTCTCTCATTTTTGTAAGTGTTGGTGGATTTGCATATTGGAACTCATTGTCCAATTCCAGCTTTAGCCCATGAAGTCCCATCCTTCTTGTTTTTCCCTCTTTAGACCACTGTTTATGCTTTTGGGCCTGAGATTTGGATCAGTTTTCCTTGGTCCTCAGCTAGAGGAGGAATTGTTTTGTCTCCCTACTCTATGAAGAGAGCTCACTGTCCCCTAATATGAAGCCCAGACCCACACACTAAAGCAGCACAGATTCTGAAAAATATAAAAGCTAAAACCTGAGGTACCACAAGGACCCTGGGGACTGCCCCAGTCCAGTCCAGGTCCATGGTTCAACATATCAGGGGCCAAGTCCACAATGATAAAAGTTCATATTTCTTATCTCCATTGACCTCAGACAATGAACTCCAGCTGAAGGCCACCCTCAGTGCTCACTGTTAAATGAAGGTAGTCCTGGATTTAAAGTTGGTCTTGGATCAACCATTTTTTTTCAAGGCAAAAGCTGAAGACTAAGCCAGAACAACTTTCCAACAGCCTTCTGGGCTCCTCATGGGAGGAAAAAACCAGAGCTCCTGATGGGACAATTGCACACTGATGGAAATGGGGCCAGCTGAATGTCGCGTTCCCAATAAGTCAGAGCCACACAACAGTTTGTGTTGTGTTGGAAGGGATCTGAAAGATCATCTTGTGCTGAGATCCTGCTGTGGGCAGGGATGCCATCCACTATCCCAGGTTGCTCCAAGCTCCATCCAACTCTTCCAGGGATGGGGCAGCCACAGCTTCTCTGGGAAACCTGGGACAGGGCCTCTCCACCCCCATAGGGAAGGATTCCTTCTCAATATCCCATCTATCCCTGCCCTCTGGCAGTGGGAAACCATTCCCCCTAGTTCTGCTACTCCATCTCTTGTCCAAAATCCCTTTCTAGGTCTCTTGGAGCCTCTTCAGGCACTGGAAGGGGCTCTGAGGTCTCCCTGGAGCCTTCATTTCTCCAGGCTGGACATTCCCAGCTTTCCCAGCCTGGCTCCAGAGCAGAAGGGCTCCAGCCCTTGGAGTATTTCCAGAGACTCCTCAGGACTTGCTCCAGTAGCTCCACATCCCTCTGCTGTTGAAGACCTCAGGGATGGATGCTGTGTTCCATGTGGGGCACCTCCAGAGCAAGCAGGAGAATCTCCTCCCTCACCCAGCTGGTCCCAGATGCCTCAATGCAGCTCCTGGCATGGCTGGAGTTGGGTTGACTTCCATTCCAGCTGTCTCTGGACATCTGGAATCTACAGCCTCCCTGCCTGGAAAACAATGACACCCTGTTGGAACCCTGGTTGCTGAGAATTTTAGACTTTCTGTGCTGGCAGGCACTGACCCCCAAGAGAACACTGCATTTGACCTGAGGCCATGGAGAAGTCTTCCAAAATTAAATAACAGAACTGGGATTATGGGTGTGTAGTTTGAATAAAAGTGTGTGATATCACATAGCAGAAAACTTAAGAGTTTGAAGTTTTAAAATATAGTAGTAGATATAAAACAAGATAAAAGTTTTAGAACAGAAGTTGGTCCTTCTTCTCTACCTTCTTCTTCACCTTCTTCTTCATATTTAAGTAATATTGTATAATTAGATAAAAAAGTCCTCATTGCAGAAAACGAGCAGTTAGTTGTTAGGTTAAAAGTAAAAATAATTTAAGTGTCATTTCTTAATTAGACAGTTTATCCTTAAAAGGCCTTGTAGGGAGAGAGATACAACTCCATTTTTACCTTATTAGAGAGAAGTACTGTAGAACTCACAGCTTGTAAGACTGTAATATAAATAAGAACTAATAAATATCTGAGTCAGAACAAGAAATACCATCTTGTGATTTAATCCCAACCCTAACAAAAAAGCAGCAAAAGATTTTACATTAGTGGTGCCCTGTGTGAGGATTGAAGAAAAAAGAAGCAAAAGAATTGACAATTCCCACACACCTTGGCCATGTTCAGGTTGCAGTCATTCCAAGGGAAAGGTTTTTCCTCCTGACAGCTCCTCACCTCAATCCCAGCTGATGTTTCCAGGTTGTAAAAATACTGGTTAGAAAGTGTTGGAAAAAGACAGAGCTGAGCTGAGGATTTGAAATTTGCATGGAGCAACAAGCAGTGGCTAAAGCTGAGGACTCTGAAAATCCTGGCTGGATAATTCCATCATTGCAAATGCTCCCCAGCTATTAATGAATCTCCATCTGCTCCAAGGCCCTAGATTTCCATATTACTGGAGAAGGAGATAAGAAAAATCTGTCTGAAGAGATTTTATCCAAACCCTTAGAAGAAGAGAGGAAAAGAGACTTGAGGCCTTCTCCTTTCCATGATGCTGAGAAAGCTGATCTGTGGCAGAGGAGTAGGGAAAGCACTCTTGGAATAAAGAAATTTCTGCTTCAGAAGAGGCCTTTGTCCCAAAATTCTGACTGGAGGAGGACTTGCCTCTCATCACTTAGGGGAATAATTTCTGGGGGTTTTTTGTGAACCATCTCTTCTCAGTTTTAGCAGTGTGACTGCTCCCAGCTGAGCTGGCTGGGGTGGAATGTTGGGCTGCAGATTGTCCTGAGAAATTGTGGATGCTGTGTCTCTGGAAGTGTTCAAGGCTGACTTGGATGGGACTTGGAGCAGTCTGGTCCAGCTGAAGGTGGCCCTGCCCATGGCAGAGGGGTGGAACGAGATGATTTTAAAGTCCCTTCCAACCCAAACCATTCCATGATTTTATGGCTCTCTGCAAAGCCAAGCTGTTTCTCAGAGCACCAGGAGCACTTTCTCACCTTGAGATCCAAAATGCCAGAGGGGCAGCTCCTCCATAGATCCAGCTTTGGAACCCTGGGCAGGAGAAGAGCTGCAGTTGGGTCACAGCCCTCCTTCTCCTGTTGATGAGACCCATAGTCCTTTCCCTGTCACATTTCCACAACTCATCGTGGAAGTGATTTTCATGGCTGGAAGGTGGGAAAGCACCAAGTTAGACTTGCTGCTGATGCTGTGAGTGTGTCCTCACCATTTCCTGAGGTGGAAATCCCTGGAAACAAGAGATGGAGACACCATCACCTTTGCTGAAATTGTATCTTTGAACTCATATTTAGGCCCCAGTGTCATTCCAAGAGTTTTAACTCTGAACAGCTCTCAGCACGTGAGGTAAGAATTTCTAAGATATCTAATCCCCCTTTTTTATGGCCAGAAAACACTCATGGCTTTTCAAATCACTCCAAATACTCCTTTCTTTCATTATTTTTCACAAAAATCCTGTGCTGAGAAACTAGTGTATTACAGGGATCTGATGGATTGCTGAGTGTTTATGGAATGTCACCTAAAATAACTCACAGCAAAGAGGTGTTTGCCTGTTCCTGGGATGCAGCAGGAATTGCTTCCACACTATTGCACTGCTAGGAGATACAAATGGCAATCATTTAAAACAAATAAAGGCTTTAAATCACTTAACACATTTTCTTTAACTCCTCTGCACTATTTTTAAAGGCAAAAATGTCTGAAACATCCAGACTGGATTGGTTATTTATTATTCCTGAGGAAGAATATTCAAGGCCAGGCTGGATGGGCTTGGAGAAATCTGGTCTAATGGAGAGTGTCCCTGTCCATGGCAGGAAGTTGGAATGGGATGATCTTGAAGGTCCTTTCCAAGATTAACCATCCCATGAATCCATGCAGAGCTTTCCTGCATGGATTCATGGGATGGTTAATCTTGGAAACACACAAAAACACACACAAAAAAAGAGAGAAATTTAATAATAATAATAATAATAGAATAATTTGGAAAGAACTTTTGGGACAATGGCTCAGATCTTGCCTTCTAGAAACACCAAGTGATGTCAAAGGGGAAGCCTGGGGAAGCCAGATTTCATGGAAGGGAAGATGAAGTTGAGAATGGGGTCATCAAAGATGGGCTCTTGGTGTTTCCAAGACTATGGAAAAAGGTTTGTTGGATCAGGCACCAGATCTGGTCAGATCAGGAAAGACTTGCTCCTTATAATTTCAGACATCCATGTCAAACTGACTTTTATTTTCACTTTCCATCCTGCCCAAACTAAAAATATTGCATAAGGCAAATTACAAAATTGTCCTTAAGTGCAAACGCAGATTTAATCTGCGACCTCTTGCTTCATTTAGTAATAGTGATATTTAACTTATATAAAATCTATGACTAAACTGGGGTTGCTAAAATACAGAGGAAAAAAAAAATCTCTGTATTCCTCCTCCTTTCCCAGCACTGAGTTTGAGTCACAAGACCATTTTAAAGTCATTTTTAGGTTCGTAGCCTGGAGTGTTCCTGGCTCCTGGCAGAGTTTGGTGCATCTGTGAGAAGATAATTTTGCACCCCCAGAGAGGGGCTGTGATGAGGAGCAGAGCCCTGCTCCTTCTCACGGTGCCAGCAACAGATGGGACCTCCTGGTGAAGGACTCCAAACCTGTCTGATCCACGTGGATGGGAAGCTAGGATCGCCGTGTTCTGCAGGAGAGGCTCTGTCGTTGTCATATTTTCTGAATAATCCTCTTTGCCCAGGATTTTCTCCTGAGAAGCTGAGAAGCCTCAGCTTCTCCTGTGTTTGCTGCTCTGGAATGTGGTCTGGAGATTGTTTATCCAACATGTGAATTGTTTTAACTTAATGGCCAATCATGGCCAGCTGTGTCGAGGCTCTGAGGAGTCACGAGTTTTTATTATTCATTCTTGTTAAGCCTTCTGTCTGTATCCCTTCTCTTTCTTTAGTATGGTTTTAGTATAGCATTCTAGAATAGAACAGAATGGAATGAAATGGAATGGAATGGAATGGAATAGAATAGAATAGAATAGAATAGAATAGAATAGAATAGAATAGAATAGAATAGAATAGAATAGAATAGAATAGAATAGAATAGAATAGAATAGAATAGAATAGAAAATCAGCCTTCTTAGAACATGGAGTCAGATTCTCAATTCCTCCTTTGACCTGGGGACCTCACAAATACCACAAGGCTTGGCTGCCCCGGCAGCATGGTGGCTTCTTGTTGGAATCCTGGATGCCGAGAATTTCAAACTTTCTGTGCCAAAGGGCACAGACCCACAAGAAAATACTGTATTTGACTTGAGGCTATGGAGAAGGCTTCCAAAATTGATTCGTAGCACTGGGATTATGGGTGTGTAGTTTGATTAGAAGTGTGCAATTTCACTGGGTGGAGTGAGACAAGACTTAGAATTTAAAGTTTTAGAATATAGCAATATATGTGAGGCAAGATGGAGGTTTTAGGTCAGTGGCTGGTTGCTCTTCACCTTCTTCTTCATGGGTTGAGGTAATATTTTGTATTTGGACAGAAAAGTCCACATTGCAGATTTCGAGTGATTAGCTATCGGGTTAGAAGTGAAAATAATGTAGGTGTCATTTCTTAATTGGATAGTTTAGCCTTAAAAAACCTTGTAACAAGAGACAGACATTTTGTGCCTTGTAAGACTGCAGAACTCACTGTTGTGAGACTGAAACATTGATAAGAAAAAATAAACACCTGAGCCTGAATGTGAACTATCATCTCGAGAGCCTTCAATCCCAATCTTGACAGAGGTAGAAAAAGGGAGCCAAAAACCAGGAGCTTCTGTTGGGACAGGATTGAATCATTCCAGGAATGGACCAGGAGGTGGTACAAACACAGAGTGATGAGGTTCCAGCTCTCAAAGTGCCACAGTGCAGGTGCAAGATGAGAGGGAAGAGGTAGCAATGAAAAAAAAACCAAACAAACCCAAAAAAATCCCAGAAAAAGAAAAAAAAATGGAAAACCAGAGGGACACCGCAAGGAATCCCAGTTAAGGCTCTCTTGAACACCAGCAGTCACTGCAAGAGGTTGTGGTTGGCTCATCTTTAGGGATTTGGGGTTGGAAGCAATGCGAAGGTGACAGTGATAAAATTAAAAAAGGAAGAAATTGAGGGGCTGGAGCATGTCCAGAGAAGGGAATTGAGCTGGGGAAGGGTCTGGAGCACCTGGACTGGCTGAGGGACCTGGGAGGGCTCAACCTGGAGAAAAGGAAGCTCTGGGGGGACCTTCTGGCTCTCTACAAGTCCCTAAAATGAGGTTGCATGGTCTCTTCTCTCAAATAACAAGCAACAGGACAAGAGGAAACGGCCTTAAGTTTTACCAGGGGAGGTTTAGTTGGATATCAGAAAAAATTTCTTCACAAAAAGGGTTGTCACAGTGATTTGAGGGTGCCAGGATATCTACTTGGGAATCCTGAAATAAAAAGAAATTGAAAAACCCCCTAAACCTAGTTTATGCATTCTCAGATAGAAAAGCTTGAATTTAGGTCTCTGTAGATCCAGGATAAAACATTTCAATTTTAAGTGGAAATTAAACTGTTTCAGAGTGAATTACCTGAAAAAAAAATATTTTTTCATGTCCCATTGTCCCTAATTTCCCCCAGTTATTGCTGCCCATGACAGCCTCTCCCTGAGTCACTGCAATCTCCCAGGAGATCTGTGGATCCACGTGTGAGCTTAAAAAAATTCAGGAAGAGCCTCACTGAGCACATCTGGGGCTTGTTACAGGGATATTCCTTCTCCTGGTATTTCTGCTCACTCTATGTCATCCCAAAACTTGGGCTGAGGATGGAATTCATTGTGAGATTTTTTGTTCAGACCTTTTCTGTTCAGACTTGTCCATCAAAATCCACATAAATGACAGGTTTAATTTTGTAAAAATTGTGTGGCTGAATGTTCAAGACATCTGAGAGAAGGAAGAGCCCATTCCAACTCCCAATGCTGGGATTTCACAAATTTGGTATGAAAATCTTCATCGCCCACCCCCTCCACCTGTTTCTCTGGATCCATCCCAAAGGAACCCATCTTAACAGACCTAAGGATTAGGGCAAGGCCAGAAAGCAAAAGGATTTTTCAATTCTTTGTCATCAAAGCACTGAGATATCAAAGGAACTAAAGCACCTACAGACACAGATACAATTTTTGAAGACGCCTCCTGGGTCTACGTATTTATCTTGGCTTTTTTGTTTCATTTGATAAAAAAGGTGAATTGTGATCCCCCATAACCCAGAGCTGATCTCCAGAATTTTAATTCAGATTTCCAGGCGCTACAAAGAGTTATCTGGATGGGAAGATAATCCTAAACCCCCTGGAAAACCAGAGATGGGAAAGTCTGGCTGTTGGTTAGATTTGTGTTGTCTGCAAGTCAGGAGTGACCAGAGGGATTTAGATAAGAACCTCTAGACAGGGTCAGGATAAAGTCCCTAAAAACTGACATCAAATATTCACAGGAAATGAGAAAATGTGCATCAGAAAAGCTGTAACAGAGTGAGTATCATTGAATGGTTTGGGATGAAAGGGACCTTCAAGATCATCCAGTTCCAACCCCCTGCCATGGGCAGGGACACCTTTGACTGGACCAGGTTACTCCAAGCCCATCCAGCCTGGCCTTGAACACTTCCAGGGATGGGGATGTAGTGACCTATTCCCCTAAAGTGCTTGTCCTATGTCAGGACATCGTGGTCCAGACAGAGTCTTTGGACACAGACATGGGATTTTTGTGTTGTATATTCCAGTATTAATTGCTCCTCCCTTCTTCCCCCAGGAATTTATCCCGTTTTTAACCACTTTAAATGGATACAATATCCTATGGGAAGAATTTCACATCTTCCCCGTGTGTTGTGCCAAGGAATGGGCACTTTGTGCCAGAGAAATTACCTTTGTGTCATAAGTCTGGATAAGATTTTAGGTCACAGGGATCATCCACAATAAAATACAAGCAGTGCTTGGATATTCCTTATTTATTCCACAGCCTGGATGCTTAACCATGGATCAAAGCCCTGTTATGCTGAGCACGGTGGAAACACAAAAATTTCTCCTGCAGCAGAACAGAACACCAGAATGTCTGCAGGGCTTCTCCTTGGCACTGCTCCAAAGGATGGACAAAGGAGCTATCTTTGCAGAAAACCATGGAATCATCTGCTCCAGATCCTGCTGGCAGAGAGAGGAATAAACCTTGAGAACTTCCTCTCCACCAGCCTTTGCTATACCTGATGAGAGACCACAGATATTCCTTATAAATAAGGAAACATCAAGGCTGGAAGCTCTCAACTCTCACCTTGCACTCTCAGACTCCTCAGCATTTCCCACAGTCTGGGGTGGGATATTAATATTGACATACCAATTAATAAATATGACCCAGAATTTAATAATAAATGGGGGGAAATAAAGAATTTGTTATGTTTACCTTCCTTCAATTAGACACTTGGGATCAGACGCTTGGGACATGTGCACCTGGATTATTATTGTGTGTCAAAATCAACCAGAACTGGGGGAGTTCTACGGGGGAATCAAGGGAAAATGTTATTTAATGTGAACCTGGTCAGTTTGGGCAGATTCACCTCAGAGACAGAGAACAGTCCCTGCATTGATTTATTCCATATCACAGACAAAGACTTGTTAAGAAACCATGGAATCATGGAATGGTTTGGGCTGAAAGAGAACTTAAAGATCATCTCATTCCAACCCCTGCCATGGGCAGGGACACCTTCCACTATCCCAAGGCAGGTTTAGATGTGATTCCAAATCACATCTAACCTGCCTTGGACATTTCCAGGGATGGGGCAGCCATGGCTTCTCTGGGAAATCTTGGACAGGGCCTCAGCACCCTCACAGGGAAGGATTTCTTCCCAATATCCCGTCTAAGCCCAACCTCTGCGAGTTTAAAGACATTTCCTGTGTCCTGTCCCTCCATCCCTTACCCAAAGTCCTTCTCCAGTTCTCCTGGACACCCTTCAGGCACTGGTAGATCCCCCTGGAGAGCTCTCTTCCAGCTCTTCTTTTCCAGGCTGGACATTCCCAGCTCTCCCAGCCTGGCTCCAGAGCAGAGGGGTTCCAGCCCTTGCAGCATCTCCAAGGCCTCCTCTGGACTCACTCCAGCAGCTCCACATCCTCTGATGTTGGAACCCAGAGCTGGATTCTGTGCTTCAGGTGGGGTCTCATGAGGGTGGAGTAGAAGGGAAGAATCTTCAAATAGATGGCAAAGAATTTTGTGGATCAGGAATATTCCCTGCATCTAAACTTTCCACATCTAAGATGAAGACAGTGATCCTCTTAGGCAGATATTCCTTGATAATTTTCACATCCTTCTATTCTACAGAGCAGGACATGCCTGAAAGTGGACTTTATTTTTTTTTTCCTAGTTTCTAAATAAAAGAAAAGCATTGTATAATATTGGCACTGCGTGGGGTATAAAGCCATGGACACAGACCTTGGCTTCTCCAATAGATTTACGGCAGAATTCCAGACTAAAGCTGACTCACATCTGTCTGGATCTGAGGACAAGTGGCAAACTCCTCCTTTGGCTGCATCTGTCACAGCAGGACACCTTTCCCTGCTATCCAGGCGAAAAACTTTCAAGCAACACCTGCCAAGTTGGATCAGGGGAAGTCTCCATTTGTTTTTGGGTGATTTGCCAGAGGAAGAAAATGCAGACATGACTTGTTGACACTGGTGCAGAGTAAGCGAGAAATGAATGGAAAATGGGGTGGAATTGTGCTGTAAAACTCCACTCTGTGGGCTCCCTTTTCCCTACAGGGTTTATTCCAAAAGAGAAAGTGCACAGTGGAATCTTCCTGACATTTTTAATGGGCAGTGGTCATTAGAGCCTTTCTCCTTGGGTGGACAATTAACCTCTCATTTTATGGAAGGTGAAAATGGTCATTCTTGATTTCAAGCATAAAATTTGCCTTGCATTAAGGGGGAAAAATAAATCCTCCAGAGCACAGAACAAAATAATCATGATGAATAAAGATATGTGAGGAATTGCTCTGCCAAATGATGATGGGATTCAACCAAAGATTTCTAAACGAGTTAAAAAGAAAATCAGTTTTAATTCCTTTCCCGACTCTCAGCACTGTCTGCTGCATATTTGAGTCCTGAATACTCATGAACAAAGCTCCTTAATTTAGCTGTTTCCCAATTTCTGGTAGATTCCAGGTAGCAAACTGCAAAGTCAGGTTAAGTTCCTTTGCATCCGTGACCAGAAAGCAGCAGTGGTTAATGAGTGTCACCTAATGACAGAGCTGATGATGGAAATCTAAAATCCCTTCCAAAAAAACGAGCTCACATTCACAGTGGCTCCCTAAAACACCAAAATTTGGGCTTTCCTGCAGAGAATGGAGGCGAATTTGCCAGGCAAGGTGGCTCTGGAAGTGCTCTGAGGCCAATTTCTCTGGAAGGCTAAAAATGAGCTGATGGTTTATCTCCTCCAGAGATTCCCTTCCCAATCCTTTCCCTTATCAGGAACAAGGTTCCTATCAGTTCCCTGCAGGGACTTCAGTAAAGAGAGATGACAGAGTTCAGCTCTACAAACAATCCATGCTAGAAATGCATTTTATGCATCCCTTAGAGGCCAACCTGCGCCTTCCTCCAAGATACAATTAAGGCCACCTTTTCCTCTTTCTTTTTTCTTTCTTTCTTTCTTTCTTTCTTTCTTTCTTTCTTTCTTTCTTTCTTTCTTTCTTTCTTTCTTTCTTTCTTTCTTTCTTTCTCTCTTTCTCTCTTTCTCTCTTTCTCTCTTTCTCTCTTTCTCTCTTTCTCTCTTTCTCTCTTTCTCTCTTTCTCTCTTTCTCTCTTTCTCTCTTTCTCTTTCTCTCTTTCTCTCTTTCTTTCTCTCTTTCTCTCTTTCTCTCTCCTCCAGAGAGAACAAGGCCAGAGCACAATAACATTTTCATATTTCGACACCACTTCTTCCCTTCTCACTTCTGTAAATTTCCTAGAAGCAGGGAGTGGTTTGGGTTGGAAGATCACCTCATTCCATGGGCAGCGACGCCTTCCACTATCCCAGGTTGTTCCAAATCCCATCCAATCTGGCCTTGGACACTTCCAGGGTTGGGGCAACCACAGCTTCTCTGGGAAACTTGTGCCGGGGCCTCACCACCCTCTCACAGAGGATTTCCTTCCCAGTGTCCCCTCTAAGCCCATCCTCTGTGAGTTTAAAGCTGTTCTCCTTTGTCCTGTCCCTCCATCCCTTATCCCAAGTCCCTCTCCAGCTCTCCTGGAGCCCTTTCAGGCACTGGAAGGGGCTCTGAGGTCTCCCTGGAGCCTTCTCTTCTCCAGGTTGGACATTCCCCGCTCTCCCAGCCAGGCTCCAGAGCAGAGGGGCTCCAGCCCTTGGAACATCTCTGTGGCCTCCTCTGGATTTGCTCCAAGAAATATATATGATATCTCCAACAGAGATACATGAAATCTTGAGACAGTCTTGGCTGAATTTGGGGACAAAGGGTGAAATCCTGAGTTATTTTTCTTACTCTGTGGTGTGACAGCAGGCTGGGCCATTCCTTGTGTGGCAAAATCCCCTTCCTTGCATGAAAGAAATTTTCAGTCACACAGTTCCTGCTGTGAACAGCTCTGTGCCAGGATGGCGTGACTAAGAGCTGCTCCCTCCCTTTCACAGAACATATATTTAGATCTCTGTGTGCATCTCTATCTGCACCATATAGATCAGTATCTATAGCTACATCTATCTATATCTATATGACAGAATCATAGGATGGCCTGGCTTGGAAGGGATCTTAAAATCATCCAGGTCCAACACTTTCCACTATCCCAGGTTGTTCAAAACCCCATCCAATCTGGCCTGGAACACTTCCAGGGATGGGGCAGCCACAGCTTCTCTGGGAAACCTGTGCCAGGGCCTCACCACCCTCACAGGGATGAGTTTTTTCCTAATATCCAATATAAATCTATTTTCTGTCAATTTGAAGCCATTCCCCCTCATCCTGGCACTCCATGCCCTTGCAAATAATCCCTCTCCATCTTCTTAATCATCTTTTTCAGGTCCTGGAAGGCCACAATTAGTTCACCACACAGATTCTCTTTTCTGGGCTGAGCATTCCCAATCCTCTCAGCCTTTCCTCACAGCAGAGCTGCTCCATCCCTCTGATCACCTTGGTGCCTCCTCTGGACTCTCTCCAGCAGCTCCATGGCCTTCCTGTGCTGGGTCCCAGGGCTGGAGGCAGCTCTGCAGGTGGAATCTCACCTGAATGGGGCAGAGGGACAGAATTCCCCCCTCTCCTGCTGCCCAAACTGTGGGATGAGCCCAGGACACTTTTGGATTTCTGGGGCTGGAGCACACATGGCTGGGTCATGTCCAGCCTCTCACCCACCAGCACTTCCAAGTCCTTTTCCCTAGGGCTGCTCCATCTGCTCATCCCCAGCCTGGATTGATGCTGGCATTGACCCCAGAGTGGCACCAAGACTTGGTCTTGTTAATAAAAGCTTAATACAAACACAAAATTAATACAATTAAAATATTTATATTGATACAATAGACAAAATACCAATTTTTTTGATGCAAGCCTCTTACAATGTTTCCCACTTTCCTCTTTTTTTTTTTTTTGTACTAGGAATGGAGAAAATTTCCTCTTAAATCCTTTATTCTTCCAGACCCTGTCTTTGCAGCAGCTCAAGAGCAAAAAACTGGGAACTTTCTCCCAGTTCCCCCTGTATCTCCTGTAAACAACGACTTGGAAGTCATCCCCTGATACAGCAAATACAAAACAGTTTTCTTCTCTCTCCAAACTGTTACCCCAGAGATTTGAAGGGTGAAAAACCCCTCTGCAGCTGACCTCAGAAAAGATTTCTCAGCTGGATGTGTGGCTTTCTCTTACAAGCTTCACTCCATAAATTATCTTTTGACAGAAAAAAATTGAAAACAAACAAAACAAAACAAAAAGAGCCCAAAAAATGACTTTAAAAACAATGAATTGTGTAAATAATGAGAGAAGCAAATGCCCTTGAACAGGCTGTCACCTCCCTGTACCTTGCTGAGGCTTTAGCAGGAGTCAGTGTGGGTTTAATTAACACCTTCCTTGGCCCGAAATCACCACGTTGTTCTCAAACAAGGAGTGACACCCAGGTGAAAGCCTCCAGGTTTTGTAGTGAGCCTTGTTTAATCCAGGTTTTGTTCCATTTCCTGGGACAGAAGGCTTGCAGCAGAGTGCCTGGTGACAGCCCTTGTCACACCAGGGCCTCCCAGATGTGCCCAGAGTCTCGGGAAGCCCAGGACACGACTGTGCTTGCAAACAGCATCCAGTGGCTTTGCTGGATCTGTGCCTCTGCTGCTCCTCAAGTGCCAGCAGCACAGGAGGGAATTTCTCCTCTGGATGCCCTCACAAAGAGTGACAAGAGTGATGCCTCAGGTTTTAGCTTTTATATTTTTCAGATTCTGCTTTAGAGTGTGGGTCTGCGCTTCATATTAGGGGAGGGTGAGCTCTCTGCACAGAGCAGGGAGACAAAACAATTCCTTCTCTAGCTGGAGACCAAGGACAGCCAACCCAAATCTCAGGCCCAAGAGCATAAACAACGTGGATTGAAGAGAGAAAAACAAGAAGGATGGGATTTCATAACTTAAAGCTGCAATTGGACAATGAGCTCCAATGTGCAAATGGACCAGAACTTAGAAAAGTGTGAGACCCCATGACCGGTTATCCATTTTTTGTGGCCATTTTGGGTTGTGCTGTCCAAGGTGGATTATTTGAGGCTTTCTAATAAATCCCTACTGTATCTTTTAGCTCTGTCTAGTCTCTGTTCTAGGTCAGCCTTCACAAGGCATCAAGAGCACAAAGTTTGCAACACTGGAGTGGAATTGGAGCCTTTTGGAAAGCGAGGGAGGGCAGCAAGGTCCAGATGCTGGGGGAGCCTTGGTTGAACTCTGGGAGCTTTTCCTTTAAACAAATCCTCTTCTTATCTCCCGTTTTCCTGCAAGGTCTGGAAGGGGATTAGACTTTTGATGTTGGCCCACCTGGGAGCTGGCTCACCCCTTATCCATTTTGGTCCATGCTGTAGGATTTGACTTTGCTGTAAGATTCTTCCCCTGACTCCCTGCCCTGCTTTGTGGGGTCACGGGAAGGACATTGGACACTGGAGGGTCCTTCCTGCCCGTGCACAGGATTTTAAACGGATTTAACATCTGCAGTCCCTAAAATCCAGGCTAGATCATTCATCTCAACAGGAACAAATGAAAAAATAGGATTTGAACTAAATTGTCCTTTAAGTCCTTTCCAACACAATCCAATCTCTGCTACTACAATTCTTAATTTTTTCAGGACCTTTCAGGAATCTGCCTTCCATCACAATTTCCATAGGAGACAAGTTCAGACTGTGCCTTCTAACAAGTCTAAAACATTTTAAGGCAAAAACCTTGCCTTTTTTTAAGGGCAATGTATGTTTTGCCATTTATTTTCAGAGGATGCAGGATTTTACCCGCTGATTTCAGCTTCCAGCAGACTGAGTCATCTCCTCAAGATCATCCTAGAGATTATAATTTCTGAAGGGTGGAGAACTGAGATAAACAGGGAGTCTTGGAAGCCAGATGTTGCATTAGAATTGTGGAATTAACTCAGGTGCAGTCACCTTAACTCTGACCCTTTCCCCTTTCTCACAGTCTTGTAGATTCTGCATTTAAGAACCAAGCTCTAGGATGTCATTTTTGGTGCAGATGTCTGCAAGTCCAAGTGTGCTGTGCTATTTTTATGGCATTTTTAGCATAATAATATATTCTGTTCAAAACTGGTGATGTATGAACATAAATATATCTTATTTGCCTACTAACATTAGACAGGAAAAGTCATTCTTTGTGCAACATCTGTAATGTGATCATTTCAATTTTATCTTCTCCTTTTAGGTGTCTGAGCAATAAACCTTGAAAGACATTATTTATGGAAGTTGGTGAAATACCATCATTGTTATTACAGAATAAGAAATTTTTCTTCGCAAAGAAGTTCTGAAGGTGTTTTTTTCTTTTTTCTCATCCCTCTAGAATTCTGATGTGGGACAATTCTGGTGTGTTTCAGAGAATCCTGGAATGGTATGGGTTGGAAGGGACCTCAAAGATCATCCATTTCCACCCCCTCCCATGGGCAGAAGCTTTCTGGGACACTTTCCACTGCCCCAGGTTGCTCCAAACCTCTTCCAACCAGGTCTTAGGCATTTCCAAGGATGAGGCAGCCACAGCTTCTCTGGGCAACCTGTGCCAGTGCCTCATCACCCTCAGAGGGCAGATTTTTTTCCCCAATAGCCAAGCTAAACCTACTCTCTGTCAGTTTGAAGCCATTCCCCCTCATCCTGTCACTCCAGGCTCCTGTAAGAGCCTCCCTCTTTTTTCAAGGAGAAACCTTGCTGCAAGAGAGAGGGAAGGCATCACTTCCATGAATTTGGGTTGCATTTTTGAATGAATGGGCACCATGGCCTTGAGCATCATGAACAGAAATTAAAACTTTATTAACAAAGAGCAGAGCTGTCCTGATTTGAGGCAGTAGCAAATCCAGCTGTAAAAATGCACACACTACATCGGGATGAATAAATAAAACATATTTGAGGGGATTTTTTGGCTCTGGGACCCCCTGAAGCAGCATGGATCACATCCAGGGATGTGACCTCTCATCCCGCTGGGAAGAGCCCCTGACTTGTGCTGTGTCCAGATCATGACAAAAACCCTCTGAGCCATTAAGGATTTCTTGGCTGAGAAGGTTGTGAAACACTGGAATTGGCTGCCCAGGGAAGCTGTGGATGCCCCATTCCTGGGAATGTCCAAGGTCAGGCTGGACAGGGCTTGGAGCAACCTGGGATAGTGGGAGGTGTCCCTGCCCATAGCAGGGATTGGAATAAAACGGGCTTTAAGGTCCCTTCCAACACAAACCATTCCATGACTCCACCCTCAGTAGGACTGACAATTTAATTATTAACATAGAGATCACCTGTGACGTTCTCACCACACCTGAAGGTTTTTATCTGCTCTCCGTGTCCTGCACAGCTGCACAGCCCAGTCACCAAAAACCAATGTTTAAGTGGAAGCGAATATGAAAATGATTGCTACTGTGAGGCAGGGAATAAAAGACAGAGTAGGAATATCTTTTCTAGTGATAACATGTGAATAAATCCCTGTGGCTTATTTTGATATCGCTGACATTTTTCATAAAGACATTCTCCAAGGAGCCAAAGACATCTGTCAGCACAGAGTGAAGTGTGTACAAATGAAGCACAAATCCACCCTCCTGAGGAATGACAGAGGTGTCGATAATTTCAGTAGCTGGGAGGGAGCAATTCTGATGCAAAACCTGGAGGAGTGAATCCCAGCTCGAGGGGTTTTTAGCTCAAAATGTGATCACAGTGACGCAATCACGGAACGGCATCACCCCGCGCAAGGAAAGCTGCAATCCCTGAAAGTGCACCAGGCGTGTGGAAAAGAGAGGAGAATTCAGGAGATGGCATCATGCCTGGTTTCTGCTGTGTTTCTAAAAATTTGTCTTTCAGGTGTCTTTTGGGAAGAAAATAATTTTTAAGATTTTTTTTAATATATGACAGAATTCAGTGAAGCTGCAGAGAATACCTGGTTCCTGGTGTAGTGAAAGGTAAGGGAACCATAAGGAATCAATCAAAGGGAATGCCAGGGGACCAGGGCAGGGATTGTCCCTCTGTGTTGAAGAATCTGGAGTGTCCAGTTCTGGCCCCTCATGACAAGTAGGACATTGAGGGGTTGGAGCATGTCCAGAGAAGGGAACAAAGCTGAGGAAGAGTCTGGAGCACCAGGAGCAGCTGAGGGATCTGGGAGGGCTCAGCCTGGAGAAAAGGAGGTTCAGGGGGGACCTTCTCTCCATCCACAACTCCCTGACAAGAAGGTGCAGCCAGGTGGGGCTCAGGCTCTGCTTGCAGGGAACAAGGGACAGGATGAGGGGAAATAGTCTCAAATTTCATTCAGGTTGGACATCAGCAGGAATTTCTTCATGGAAAGAGCTGTCAAGCATTGGAAGGGGCTGCCCAGGGAGGTTTGGAGTCCTCATTCCTGGAGGTGACCAAGGAAGGCCTGGACATGGCACTCAGCGCTCTGGGCTGGTGACAAGGTGGGGGTCGGTCACAGCTTGACCTTGATGGTCTGTAAGGTCCTTTTCAATCTAAATAATTCAATTCTCTGATACTCAGTTCTCTGATAATTAAATGTCTCTATGAACCTGTCTCTTCCTTGGGCACTTACAGCAGTGATTTTTAGCCTGTCTGCCCATCTATTTTTCTGAAGCAGAAAGAAAAGCTCCAGGACAGTGACCTTGACTGCAAACATCAGCTGCAAAATATTTAAGGGCTGTAAACTGGGAAATATTAAACTGCCCTGGGGCAGCGTTGGAGGTGAACAATGCCCTCACATTAACCCAAGAGCAGTGCTGAGTCACACCTGGAGGACTGCAAAACTCACATTTCCTTTTACATCCTCCAGAAAAACACTTGTGAATTTTGTTTCCTTTAGAGCAAATCCTGGCACGAACGCACCAGGCAGTGAAACTCCCACTAGAACCCTTGGGAGATTTTATTGTGGTGTAGAAGGTTCCTTTTCCCTTCTGATAAGTCAGAATTTGGGGCTCTGTGTGGCTGGGAACAACTGCATCCTGCAGGGATGTGTCTCCCAGGGCAGAGCATCCATTTGGGATAACTGAGGGAAATGGGAAATGATGGTGTTCAGCCACCAAAACTGATCCTGTGCTTCCCAGAGTTGCAGGAGAGTTTCACTGGCTACAGGGAAAGCTCTCCAGGGTAGTGTTGGTTTTCCAGCCCATCTCCCTTGGACATGTTTGGTTTTCAGGGATTAACCACCATGCTGGGATCACAGTGGGAATACAGGCAGATTCCAGGCTTTTTTTTTGAAGGAGAAACTTCTTTTCTTGTTGTTAGCATTGAGATCTTCAGCCAAGGAATAGAAGCTGTTGGGGCAACTGGGAGCAGTCACCAGCAGGTCCCAACAGGCACCAACTCTAAGGAAGAGAAGAGAGGGATCTCAGGGCTGGAATTGTCCTTTTGCCTGATTTACCTCGCTCTTTTCCATATTATCCTCTCCTTTCCCTTAAAATCAACCCCATCCTGGCACACAATGAGTAATATCCATTTAATTCACCTTTTATGGAGAATCTGCATCAAAAAGGGACATGGGAGAGCTCAACCCCTATTCCACATAACCATGGCAGCAAAAGGAGCCCCTGTGGACACAAACCTATATGATATTTCCTTCAAAAATCTTGGAATTATGTAAACAGCATCGGTCACATGGGAGGCCACAAGGATTCAGACATATTTTTGCATTTCTGAAGGCAGCTTTCTTAAAGGTCCCTCAAATGTAAAGAAGCCTGGGGAAAAAAGGAAAAGTCAAATGTTTATTATTCCAAGCCCCATCCAACCTGGCCTTGGACACTTACAGGGATGCCACAACTATTTTGGGAAACCTGGGCCAGGGCCTCACCACCCTCATAGCCAATAATTCCTTCCCAATATCCCATATAACTCTGCCCTCTGCAGTGGGAAGCCATTCCCTGTGTCCAAAGTCCCTCTCCAGCTCTCCTGGAGTTCCCTCAGGTACCAAAAAAGCAAGAAAAAGGTCACCCCAGAGCCTTAAATTAAACTCTATTCCTATTTTTTTTGATGAACATGAAAGTTGTGGGGTTTTAGGATGTGTGAATTGATTGATCATGAAATCATAGAGGAGCATCATGGAATTGTTATGGCTGGGAAAGACCTTCAGGATCAAGCCTGACCTTTGACTGTCACCACCACTAAGCCATGTCCTCAAGTGCCACATCCACAGGTTTTGAACAATTCCAGGTTGTTCCACCTTTACCCTGGGTGGCCTGTTCCAATGATTTACAAACCTTTCAGTGAGAAAAATTCCTGATATCCAGTCCAAACCTTTCCTGGTGCAACTTGAGGCCATTTCCACTTCTCCCATCCCTTGCTCCCTGGGAGAAGAGACTGATCCCACCTCACCACAACTCATTCCAGGGAGCTCTGGAGTGTGATGAGACCTCCCCATGCCAGGTGTGATGCTCCAATTCTTTTTGAAGTTCTGCTTTACCTCCATTGTTGTGTTCCCCAGGGCCATGAAGGAATTCTGGAGTGACTGGTTGGATGAAAATATTTTTATCACCCAAGGAAAATCCAAGGATTAACTGAGCACTGTCTTGGACTATGAAGGAAGTTTTACTTTCTTGCTTCCTTTTTCTTCCCGAAACCTCCCATCAGGATCAGCTCCCCCCAGCAGCTCCAGGCTGATGCAAGTTCCAGGCACACTGGGATTTATCCTTTTTTTTAAAGCTCCAGTTTTAGGAAGTGGAGAGGGGCGGCTTTTGCAATTCCTGAATCATCGTGGAATTCAGTCCTGCCTACACACTTAAAAGCTTCTCCAATTTTCCATCAGAGCCTTGGCTCCCCTTTTTTTCCAGAGTTTGCATGATAATGCAATTGTTATTTTCTCAAGGTTCTCTGTACTGAGATGAACCTCAGACAGAGAGAGGAGAATGGTTAATTAGCCAGACTAATGAGACCTGCGATCCCCAGTTTCAGTGCAGAGTTAAAGAGGGCTCATTAAAGCAGAAACCTCATGGAATGAGCCAGCTCCAACAAAAAGGAAGAAGAAGGAGGAGTGTTAACCCTTAAGGAGGCTTTGATTTCCATCCAACATGGATGGAAGAAGGAAATAACACAGGGAATAGCTAATTCCATCCTGCAGTGGATTTGCTGGCCTGCTGAATGGGCAGAATGGAAAATAAACCAGCACTGTTCAAATAGTGACAGTTTTTCCCATGGGAAAGGAGGGAGAGGGATAAAATGCAGGAGAGGCTGGGTGAGAATCCATTGGGATTTTTTGGAGGGGTACAGAGAGGAGCCCACATACATCAAATGCCAGCAAAAAGGGAAAAAAAATAAGGGTTATCCTTTCCCTGTGAAATTCAGGGAGGCAAGGAGGTAATTCCTGATCAGCTGGGAATGATTTCTCCAGTGTTCAACCAAATAAAGGATGAGACACAACCCAGTCATGGAGGTTGTGCTTTTGCCTCCTCTTTGCTGCCTTGGTCATTTCAACCTTTGGCACATTTGGGTGGTGATCTCCAGGCTCAGGTCAAACATTAGGAAAAAAATCTTCAGTGAAAGCATGGAATAGGCTTCCCAGGGAATGGTGGAGTCACTATCCTTGGAAATGTCTCAAAATTGAGTAGACCTGGCATTTCACCATATGGTTTAGTGAGAATGGTGGCACTCGTTTGAAGGTTGGACTTGATGTTCTTGGAGGACTTATCCAACCTCAATAATTCTATGATTCTGTGATTCATTTTCTTAATTTCTGTTGCTCTCAAGCCCTTATGCTGACACAAAACCCCAGCTCTAAGGGAGCAGTTTTTATGTGTTTTATATATAGTTTTTTAAATCTACTCTACTATGTACTAAAGTACCAAGGGTACAACAAATTGATTTACACAAAGCCCAGGAATTCACAGAGAAAAATAAACAGATTGAACCTTTGCCTTGCACTTTTGGTTGCTACACTGGTATTTTCTTTTCTATTTATTAATCCCTGTTTTGAAAAACAGAAGGGGTAAGAAAGTAGGGGGAAAGCTGTCCAGAAGTTAATGAAGTGTTTTGTTTTGCTGCTCTTGCATCTTTTTTTCTCATCTACATACAAAAAAAAAAATAAAGAGAAACACAAAGAGGAGCTGGTCTTTATACACTTTATCCTTTGGAAAATATTCCATAAGCTATGTGCAAAGCCAAGTTAAGCCTAATTTTTAATTCTGCCCTCATTTACAGGGACACATCTCATTGACGTAAATCCTCGGTGGTGTAGAATCCTTTTCTCCGGGGGCCCTGGAGGATTGGATTCAGCTCTGGGGAAGTGGGTGGGAGCTGCTTGGATCAGCACAGCAACAAAGCCTGAGTGCTAAAGAAGATGCAAAAACATTTGAAGGAGGCAAAACTGGAGGAGGGAAATTGGGGAGTTCTAGAATTCCTGGGAAATTGGGGGTGTTGTAGAATTCCTGGGACTGCAGTAGCCATGGCTGGACATGGTGGTGGACGGCCCTGTTTAGGTTAAATGTGATGATAATTGTACAAATTATGCAACTTTTTCTCCTTTTCTGCTGTCACTGGGTGAGAATTAGTAATGGGCAGCTCAACTCTGTTAATTGCAGTATTAATTAATAACAGCCTCCCCATGTAGATCACCTCACGAGGTAGAAATGGTTTTGGTCATTTCTCCAGCTTAATAGATGGAAAATATTGATATGGGAGTTAAAACCAGCAGCTCTGCTCCGCTCAGCCGACAGAATTTCCATGATGGATGGGACAAAAATGTTATTAATGAAGCTTTTTGAAAGGACAGCACATCTACAGAGCATAAACACACAGAGGAGCAACCATGATGAACCCAAAAGGGATTCCAGTGCGAGATGATGGAAACCACCAAGAATCTCACACCGAGGGATGCTCATGTGCTTGTGGAATGGTAATGATCCAAAAGGAGATGGAAAAGTCCTGGTTTGTTATATTACAATATCCTTAAATGGTTTATTAAGGAAACTGAGGCAAGGAGCCAAATGGTTTATTTGGCACCCGAAAGATCCGTTTGGAGGGCGAAATAATTGGTGGATGTGACCATTAATGAAATACATCTTAGTTTTCAAGAGCTAGGGGATGTGTTTGAAAACCTCACAGATTAGAAAAACTCAAATATAATGAAGAAATAGAGAGATTTTATAATGTAAAAGTAGATCTGCCCTGACTCACTTTATTCATGGCTAACTTCTGTTGAATAACAATTTTCCTTATAAAAACCACACTTATTGAGTGTCTTCTTTCCAGTTCTGAGCTATGATTTAACTTCCAGTAAAATATTCAGATTTGAGTAAATTATTTGGTCCAGAGAGATCTTGTGGATTCCCCATCCCTGGAAGTGTTCAAGTTGCGTTTGGATGGGGCTTGGAGCAACCTGGGATAGTGGAAGGGGTTGGAAGTGGAGGATCTTTAAGGTCCATTCCAACCCACACCATTCCATAATTCTGTGATTCCCAAAGATAGAGAATCAATGAACACCAAAAACAAACTCAATTTTTTTATGCTTTGACCTTTTGCTTTTATTTTTAACAAGTTCGGTCTCGATTCAGTTTCAGTGAATTGCTGGTTTTTACATTTTTGTAAAACTAAAACCCCATCATATTCCCATTTTCTTACTTCCTTTCTGTTAAATAAGTGCTGGAGAATGGGAATTGTTGACTTCACAGGGAACAGAGTGGGGACAAGGGACAGGAATTTTTAACAGTATAGGGTAAACACTCACTACACCTTTCCTGATCTCTTCCAAAAAATCCCATTAATTCAATGTTAACAGGATGATTTATCCTCTTCAGGTTTTTATGGAAAACCAAGTGCAACCCAATGTTGAACAAATACAAGCCCATTTCAGCCCATTTTGAAGTGGTGCTGAGTTAGCATGCAAATGAGTCACTAAAAATCAGCAGGAAATTACAGCCTGGAATATGAATCATCCATCGATCCCACAACCAGGGATAAGTGAGAAATTTTGGAGAACAGTGTGGATCCAAGGGAATGATGTCAGAGAAAAATGAAATTGCTGGAAAAGATAATCAGAGTAGTTAAGGACAGAAATTTATTTTTAATGTGCACAGCATGGAAAAAAATCATACTTCAACCTCCAGAAATGGTCTCCTGCCTGCTCTTCCCAGGAAAAATGGAAAAAAAAAAGTGGAGATGGCTTAAATACCAATGGTGCTGCCTCCCTGACAGATAAAAATCCATATATCCCAAGGAAGTGTCCCTCTCTATAGAGGCAATTAAGCTTTTGTTCTATAATTCTGGATTATCAATATCTCACGTCAAGACTGCTGCAGCACTATTTAAAAACCTGATTTGTAGATGGGATAGGATGTCAGGAAATGTGTTGTATTTTCAGGGAAAGGAATAAAACAAGATGAAAAATAAGCTCTTTTTTCCCCCCTAAATCTTGCTACTTCAAGAGTAACAGAAAATTGAACAAACTCAAAAAGTAATTAGCAGGTGATTGGGGGAAAATATTAATTTTGCTTCCTATTTGTTTTTAAGGAGAAAAGAGAAATAGTTTTTTCTCTATTAAAAAAACCCTGTCATTTTGATGGGAAAATGTTAGGAGAAATTAAATATTAATAAATGCAGCCTTAATATACCTGTATCCAAAGGTAGGGTGGTGCTACTTTATCTTGGCAGAAGAGTTGAAGGAATATCAGTTCTTCAGGAGACTTACAGCTCAGATCTTGTGTCCAGTTCTGAGCCCCTCATCCATTAAAAAGACACTGAAGTGCTGGAGCATGTCCAGGGAAGGGAATGGAGCTGAGAAGGGTCTGGAGCACCAGGAGCAGCTGAGGGAGATGGGAAAAGAGGATCATCCTGGAGAAAAGGAGGCTCAGGGGAGACCAAAACTCCCTGATAGGAGGGTGGAGCAGGATGGGTGACAGGCTCTGAGAGGACAAGAGGAAATGACCCCAAGTGTGTCAAGGGATTGGGTACTGGGAAAAAATTCCTCATGGAAAGGGTTGTAAAGCTTTGGAACAGGCTGCCCAGGGAGGTGGTGGAATCACCACTCCTGGAAGTGTTCAAAAACCACGTGGATGTGGCATTTGAGGATGTGGTTTGATGGTGAGCATGGTGGTGATGCTCGGCTGAAGGCTGAATTTGCTCTTAAAGGCTTTTTCAAAATGTAACCATTCTGTGATTTTCTGATTTTGTCACTCACAGCCAATTATTTCTTGTCCTGGTGTGGGTGACAACTGCACAAAGCCTCAACAGCAAAGAGCTGGGATGCAGTGGTTTGGTCTGTGTCCAAGGTAATGAAGCCAGGTTTGGGCAAATTAACTCAGGGGTAGTGAGAAGGACTTTCATTTCCTTGTGGCATGGCTGGTTGGTGGAGCAGTGCAGGGACAACGAGGTTTTCAGAGCTGCTTCGGGTATTTTTACACTTGGTTTTCACCTTGCTGTGCCTGACAACCCAGCTCAACCAAGAAAACCATTGGACAATGCAGCAAAAGGCTGCATATTGGGATTCAAAATGGTTATCAAACCATCTGTAAAAAATGAGTAAATACATTTCCAAATGAACAGGATCAGATAAGGAGTTCATATTTATTTTGCAGCTCTGTTCCAGCTAAGAAAAAATAAAGATCATCAATGATTTACCAGTAGTAGCTGGTAGACAGAAGGAGGTAAGGTTCATGGCATGAATTCAGGGCTTTGGAATTACCTATCCTGGCACAATTAAGAATTTTAGAACTCCAGCATGGGTTTGTTTTTGCTTTTCAGTATCCCAGAGTGTTATTTCCGTTATTTCCTCCCTTCAGATTGTCAGTGTCCCAAAGGAAGACTGCTAACCAAAATCACCAATTTTATCTTAATTAAGACATGCCATGAAAATTAAAATTATGTATGTAAATGGGTAAAAGGAAACAAAGCTACTGGCAAACCTTTTAAGATTTTTGTTCTACATCAGAATAGAGCTGAATGAAGATATGAGGGAAATGGATCAGTGGAGCAACTCACAGGGGTGACATGAGCCAACAATGAGTCTAAAACTTATTTTAGTGAATACATTCCTGATGAAAACAATGGAGACAGCAGGTTTGAGGGCCCGAATTTTACAGTTTTATAAATCCATCAGTAGAGGGGATTGAGCACATCTGATGAGGGGCAGCTGAGGGAGCTGGGGAGCCTAGAGCAAAGGAGGCTCAGGGGGGATCTCCTGGCTCTCCACAACTCCCTGACAGGAGGGGAGAGCCAGCTGGGAATCGGGCTCTGCTGCCAGGGAACAAGGGACAGGAGGGGATGAAATGGCCTCAGGCTGCTCTAGGAAAAGTTCAAGTTGGATATTTGGATAAAATTCTTCCCTGGAAGAGTGGTCAAGCATTGGAACAGGATCCCCAGGTAAGCAGTGGAATCACCACCCTTGGAATGTTCAAAGTGAGCAGACGTGGCACTTGGTGATGTGGTTTGAGGGAATGGTGATAATCAGTCAAAGGTTGGATGATCAAAGGTCTTGGAGATTGGCTCCAAACTTAATGGTTCCATGATTCCCTAAATGCCACTGGGGTCACCCACCAGTGACAGGAGTGGGAGCTTGCATTCCTCATATCAATGCATCTGTACCTTAACCTCCTGCTGATTTCACCCTCCAGGCTCTAATAAAAAATTAAAATGGGTATTAACCACTTCCTTATCTGACCCACACTTTCAAATCCATGTACCACAACTTTTAACCTACAAATGGAACAAACTGATAAACAGCACAGCTGAATATTCTGCAATTATACTTTTTATTCTACTTTTACCCTCTTTACAGACACCTTGTTCCAGCATTCCCCCAGGGATGCACGGCCTCTCAGTGGGCCTGGGATGCTGCCAGCAATAATTTAAAAATTACAATAATTTCAAAATTATTACTATTACTGTAATTTTCTCTTGAGATATAACCTGCCTGCACTGGCTGTGTCTGTCAGACTTTTTCGTGTTGGAGTATTATTTTCCACAGCGTGGAATTATTAAGCAAAACACAGGTTTTCCATGGAAAATGAGGGGATCAGTTTAATTGAATATTGTGGCAGGAGCAGATTAAAGGGTCAAGAGCCTTTAGAACAGAAATTGTCTGTTCCTAACAGAGATTTTAGAGCAGACCAAGTGAACTATAGCAGAAATTGCCTGGTTTTTGTTAACTGTGAAAGAGCCAAGATCTGATAGACATCTAAAGTCGTACAAACCTCCAATATTTCCCCCAGTTTGGAAATCTCTTTTTATCTGTTTCCCCTGGCAAGGGGAATGTAAAATTTATGGGGAAGTGCCCCCCAGCCCAGGGGATGCTCCCCTCTGCTCAGACAGGGGTTAATGAATGCTCTGTGCACAACTTCCCATTATTTTCCTGATTTTCCTGTGAGCAGGAATGTGGAGTTAAGCCACTTACTCCCGTGTCTGATAGTGTCAGTCAGGGAAGATAAGTGGTGTGGAACGTGATAAGGTTGTGGGAGTGGTGCACCTGAGTGTAATAACAAGTGGGGTTTGCTGGGATGCTCCTCTGCCAGGATACAGGGAAAATCCAGGAAGCTGCACTGCAGGAAGTTGTCCTTGCCCTACAAATGTTGCTTTATAAATACACATATTAATGCTTTGGTTTCCTCTCTTTTAATCTCAAACAATTAAAAATTTGCCGTCTAATTTCCACTTAGGATGCAGCAACAGGGAGTGAAGAGAGAGGAGTGTTTTGTTAATTAGGTGACACAATTTTTGGAATTGATGAAGTTTGGAGGACAGTCTGTGTTACAGACATTGAGTGTCCTGTAAATACAGAATGGATTCCGTTCCCAGCTTTTTCAGAATCGTGGAATCACAGAATGGTTTGAGTTGGGAAGGACCTTCAAAAACCTCCAGTTCCAACCAATGCCACTGGACCAGGTTGCTCAGGACCCCAAACTGGAGCCTTTTGGGACATGTTTTGGCACCTTCCAGTGCCTAAAGGGAGTCTGAAGGCTGGAGGAGGACTGTGGATAAGAACATGTAGTGACAGGACAAGGAGAAATGTCCTCAAACTGAGAGAGGGCAGGTTTAGACTGGATATTAGGGAAGAAATCCTAATGATAAGGCACTGGAACAAATTTCCCAGAGAAGTTGTGGCTGCCCCATCCTTGGAAGTTTCAAGGTCAGGCTGGATGAGTCTTGGAGCAGCCTGGCCTAGTGGAAGGTGTCCCTGGCCATGGCAGTGGGCTGGAACTGGGTGATCTTAAGGATCCCTTCAAACCCAAAGCATTCTATCAGCCCTTTCAAAAAAAATAAAATACAAAAATCAAAAGCTTGATGGTTGCTCAAACCAACCCCTGAGGTCCTTACAAGTGCCACCTGCTGCTCAGCTGGGTAGGAAAGAAGCTGAAAAAGCTCCTGGATTTTGGTGGATCCCTGCTGATCAGCTCCATAGATTGCTCCTGATCTGGGATCTGGGATCTCAGAGAATAAAGAGCAGCTCCAGTCTGACAAAATGCAGTCTCCCGGCACCGATGTCTGAGTATTTCATTCCAAGTATGTTTTAGCATTCCAACTGCCTGGTCCCATAAGCTTCTGAGAACTTACAGCTACTTGGGATTCCAGAGGAATACTCCCAGACTTAATAAAACTGTCTTGGGGACTAATGAATTATTTAAAGACTGCATAAAGAAAATGTAACCTATGCATTTAAAGTAGGAAAATCCACTTTAAAGTCATCATTCTTCTGTCTTTATCAATCTTACAAGGTTTTTTCTTCATATATTGGTATTTTGTTTGTCTAGGCTGGATGAATTCCGAATGGGAAGAATTGTCATTTAATTTAGGCCAATACTTGGCTCTGCATAAATGTATATTGATAATAAATATAAAGTCTTTTGCTTTATGTAGGTATTTGCCCTATTAAACAATAAAAAGTGCTTCACACAAAATTGGAAGGAATAACACAGAGGAATCACACACTCAGGTGTAACTTCCTTGGGGGTGTGGATGTTTTTATCCTGGAGCTCACCTTGACCACTGAGGATCGAAGATCTTTTTCTTTTTGCATAATAATGGGCTTGAATTTCAAGTGGTGAGAAAGAGAAGTGTCTGGAGAGAAAACCAAGTAGCTCAATAGCACCTTGAGAGGTCAGAAACCTCCAGTGAGCTGAATGTGGAGGACTGAATAGGGAAGAGGGGAAAAAAAATAGGAGGTAAAGAAAAACCTCTGAATAATGTGATAGGCATGAAACCTGTGGAAAATCTGGGCTCTGATCAGGTGCTGAGCCTACTCAAAGAAATGAGGAGAAAGCGCTGGAAAGGAAGGGAATAAGAGAAAATTCCATACTGGGGTCAGAGATGAAATCAGCAGAGGCCAAAGAGCACAAGCAGAGATAGCATCCCTTCAGCTGGAGCTTTTGAAGCTTTAATTATTTGCAAATCTTTGAGGATTAAACACCACCTCCCTCATGAAGCAGTAAAGAGGGTGGCAATGTCCCTGGAGCTGGAGATATTTGGCATTCTTACATCCCCTGTGGATCATGGAATCACAGAATCATTAATGTTGGAAAAGACCTCCAAGGTCATCAAGTCCAGCTTTTGACCAAACATCTCCATCCCCACTAAAGCACATCATGAAGAGCCAAATGAGCTCTTTCCTTGAACAATTCCAAGCATGGTGGCTCCACCAGTTCCCTGGGGAATCTGGGCACTGGAGATGGGAAAAGAGGGGGAAAAACTAAGGCAGATAAAGTAGGAAGCTGAGAAAGAAGGTATTTTGTGTGTTATGCACAATTTTCAACCGTGAGTCCTTCCTGAAGCAGGAATGATTTGGTTAATCCAAAGTTTTGGTTCCTGTGATGGAAGCTGCTGTGTCCCACTCCACTAGGAGCAATCCACTGGGAAAGTTTTGCTTGGCAAATCCCCTTGAGGAGGCAAAAACATGAGGAATAGCAGACATTGCATTTCTTCAGCAGTAAAGGTTTGTTTTTCCAGGTTTTCCAGCACTGGAGTGGGAACAAACAGCACAGGTAGCAAAGAGCTTTCCCATTCAAGTCTATTAATCCTCAGTGTTTAAAATTTCCAGGAATTACTCCCACAACATCCTTGGAGTAGTTTCACCTTTGCTGAACAGAGAATGACTCTATGAGGATAGAGCTCCTTCAGGTGATGTCCTGCTTCCCAGAGAGAAATCCCAGCTGGAGAATCCTGGGTGTTTGGGAATGATGAGCCTCGCTGTCATTTCAAATCCAGCCAGCTGATGGCTGTGTCGGGCAGGAAATGAGCTCCCAAAAGCAGTGGAAACTGCAGTTTCATCCCTATGGGGAAGCCGGGAGGGTGTCTGAACTTCCAGAAATTCAGATTGAAGCTCCAAAGAGCACCCAGAGCCTCTGCTTGGCTCCGAGGGGAGCACGGGATGAAATCTGGGGAAAGGTGAGGAGGGGACTGACAGGGGAATTTGGGAGAAGGAAGAGAGGGGACAGAGGGAGCTTCTGTTTTGGAGAGAGAAGCAGGGATTAGTCCCAAAAAGAGAGCAGCTGAAAGCCTGGGAATGTTCTGGGAAGAAAAGGATTTGCTTGCACTTCTCCCTAATGATGTGCAGGACCTTCTAGTGGCAGATTCCCTGCCTGTGGATGTGAGGCTGGAACTGGATGTTCTTTAAGCTCCCTCCCAACCCAAACCACTCCATAATTCCCTGATAATTCTGTGATCTAAACCACCAGCCCCTCTGCTTCCCACAGCTGTTTCTCTTCTGCTCAGGAAAACTTTTGATTTTGGATTTTTTTTTTTTTTTTATCCTGTCAGAACTCACCCGAAGATGTCAGTTTTACTGAAATGTGTTCAGAACCACTCCTCCTCCTCCCTGCAATACAGGATTTTGATAATACTGTCAACAACTTTTTTTTGAGCTGGTGCAATTAGATTTTGGGATCACTTTTTTTTTTTCTCTAAGAAAATTAGTGGTTATTTTTGTTACTTTTAAAAGCTAAAATGCTGAAAGACAAAATTTCTACTCAGCCATTTTTTTCTGCTGGTTTGGTTTTAACTTTGGATTTTATTTTATTTTTTAATATTTCTTCTAGTTCTCTCTGTCCAACATGCATTCTCTTAATCTTGGAAGGGAAATCACCTTCAAACAGCATCATTTCACACAGTCTGGAAAGTCCTTGATAAACTCAACTGCAACTGAGTGTTAAGGACCTCTAATCATGGGTGCTGGACTTTTTCCCTGTGTGAATTCCAGGAGTAATTCCCTCAGCTTGCATGGGTGACAGAGTTGTCTTTCACTGCATCACTTCTTCCTACAGAGAGAACACTTATGTATTATTTATTATTTATTATTTATTATTATTTATTATTTACTATTTACTATTTATTATTTACTATTTACTGTTTAGTTTCTTTTTTAAATTATTATTTTATTTATTCCCCACCCCTGGAAGTGTCCAAGGCCAAGCTGGACAGGGCTTGGAGCAACCTGGGATAGGGAAGGTGTCCCTGCCCATGGCAGGGGGGTTGGATCTGGATGATCTCTAAAATCCCTTCCAACCCAAACCACTCCATAATTCCCTGATAAATGCAGAAATAAGGACTTGGGTGGATTGGGCCAAGTTTTGGCTGCCTCTTAAGAGCTAAATATACTTTTTTTTTTTTTTTTACAGCATTCACATTGGACATTTCTTCAAAACCCTCTGTTATCTTTATTTGATGTATTCATTTGGGATAATTTCCTGATGCAAGGCCCTGTTGACCAAAGAGCTCATCCCCAGCAGGAAGCCAAGAATTTGCTCTATTACCAGTTCATTCCTCCCCTTCTCCCCAGTCCCAGAGAACAAATGAAATCATCAGGGATTTCAATCTGGAAATGTCCCCTCCAGATAAGACAGATTTCTCTGTGAGTGTTTTATCAGTTCTTCCAGCACGCTCCATCACCACAGGAATACACAGCTTGTGTCTATCTTTATAGATATCACTATATATCAACTTCTTCTTGAATATATATTCATAAACATTATTGAACATATATGCAGATTTATATAAGGATCCTTAAATCAACTTTTCTTTCCATGGCAATTTCAATTTGGCAATAAAAAGTCAATGTGATGGATGTGGCTCTCTTTTCCATGCAAAAGCTCAATATAGATCTTTCAGTATCAATAATTCCATCTGTAAAATACATGTCTATAAAACACTCCAGTGCTTAAGACTGAGTTAAATTAGTGAGATTAATTCTGATACCTATGAAAATAAGTTAAAAGGAGTCAACTGTAAATTTGGCTCTTCTTTTCCCCTCTCTCCTTGCCCTGGCAAAGAGAGACACATTTCATTTCCCACTGATCCAGCAGCCAGCAGTAATTGGTCTGCAATTTATTGTGAGCGGAATAAGAAAGGCAGGAGAAAGGAACTGCAGAGGAGAGCTGCTCCTGGTTTGCCATTAAATGTTCCAGGCAGCCTCACAGAGCTGGAATTATTTCCTTTCACCACCTCCAAGCACTTGGAGGATATAGGAATAGAGGAATCCCCTCCCAAAGCCCTGCTGTTGGTCCCAGCCAAAGGAAGTCCTACACTCAGAGCCATGTAAGACTGGAGAGATGATGCCAAACATGTCCAGAGAAAGGCAAGGAGCTGGGAAAGGGTCTGGAGGAGAAAACTGGTGGAGCTGGGGGTGTCTCAGCCTGGAGAAAAGGAGGCTCAGGTGCCTCCTCACTCTCTACTACTCCCTGGCAGGAAGTTGTGCTGAGGTGGGCATTGGTCTCTTCCAGGAAAAAAACAACTGGGCAAGAGGAAACCACCTCAAGCTGTGCCAGTGAAAGTTCAGGCTGGATTTTAGGAAGAATTTCTTCACTGAAAGGGTTATCAATCCCTGGAGCAGGCTGTCCAGAGCAGTGGTGGAGTCACCATGCCTGAAGGGACTTAAAGGATGTGCAGGTGTGTTACTTGGGGACATGGTTTAGTGGTGGCCTTGGCAGTGCTGGATGAACTTGATGACCTTGAGGGTTTTTTCCAACTGGAATGATTCCAGGATTCCCTGGAATGTGCTTTGCACAGCCTCTCTTTCAGTGCCTCTATCTTTGTGTTTCACAAACAAATCCATCAGGCCAAGCCTGACACATGGCAGGACACCGTGACACCAGTGGGAAGTGACCTACCTGAGCTTGGTGAAAATTGGGCAAGAACCAAAACCTGACTTATTCTACAATTTCCAAGCAGAAGAGGAAAGGGAATTTTAGGGAGTTGTAGCCTCTACAGCCATGTATCCTGATGCCATCACCAGCAGAGGACCGGGCAGGGATTTCTCTGGGGAAGTCCAAGAGGGTGTCTGTCCTCCCAGGAACTCAGAATCCACCTGCAAAGGGCACTGAGAGAGCATGGCTTGGCTCCAAGGCAGGCACAGGAAGAAAACTGGTGGATTTGGGAAACTGGAGTGAGGGGAAGAGGAGACCAACATTTGGGAGGAGGAACAGTCTGCCAGGTGGAGAAGGGATGAAAAGTGCACCTGCAGCACCACTGTCCACATCTAGAGCTGCTCTTTCTCTGCGGAGAAGAAAGCCACAGTGGCCAGGGCAAGGCCGTTTCACATTCCTGGAAAGTTAACATCTTAAAAACATTAATAATTAACACTGTTTAATCAACAAAAATTTTGGTTTCTGCTCAGGATAAGTGAGGGTAACTCCACAAAATGATCCCAGCACAGGAAGGCAGAAGGTCATTAACTGCACAAAAAGGGAATTGAACTCAACCTCCAAGTGTGTTGAAAACAAGCTGACAACAGAAGCTGAAAGCAGCCGAATCCAATAATTTTATATGCTGGAAATCTGTCCCATGCTCTTCAGGAGTCCTGATCCACATCTGTGTTCAGATTCTCATGTCAATTCTGCCACCCCTCAAACCTTCAGCCTCTGGTGCCACATTGCACCAAATCCAGGGATGGGATCTACCCGAGATTCAGCAGCTGCTGCCTCGTGCTGAGCCCTGGGTTTCCTGTCATGGCTCATTACAATAAGTTAGATTAGAACTACAGCTAATTGCTGCTGCTGTAATAGTTTACAGGAGATGTTGTTTCTGTTTGTACATCACGGAGTTGGCATAATGACATGTTGTCTTTCCTAATTATATCAGCCAAATAATTCCCGCTAAGTGCTGGCATAGTGTTTTAATTAATATTATTACCCCCGGATCTGTCACAAAGCTCAAATGTCTGGAGCTGGAAAATGACTTATTTTGTTTTCTTTTGTATCTTGAGGAAAGTTGAGTGGAAACCTGGAGGTCTTGGATCTTTTCTCCAAGCAAGAGAGAGATGGGTTTGATTGTTGTCTTTGCCAAGGGCATAACCCTGGGCAAATGAGGCAGAATTTCACTGCCTCTGTAAAAAGGGGAGAGAATATTTAAATTTATTTCTTTTGTCTCTGGCATAAACGATTTCAAGGAATTCCTGACTTAGAAACTGAGGCTGTGAATAGGAATTAGCCAGAAAATGGGTTTGTGCTTCAGGCCTAGGCTCCCCTCTGCTTAGATGTTTAAATTAACAATTTAAGCAATTAGCAATTAGTGATTGGATAAATTAAGATTCAGTTACCCAGGCTGTTTGCAGGTGAAGGGAAGCAGGAAAGCACCTCTGGAGGCAACCTTGATCATTAGTTTGCTGTTTTTCCTTATTTAAATAGGCTTTAAAGTTATTCTATCACATAGTTAAGTGGCTAAAACAAGGAGGGATGAGGTGAAGATTCAGGAACTTGTGGTCAGTGCTCCAGGACCCATCCACATCCACATTCCTAGGTTCACTCAGGTGGGATTTGTGGGATTTCTTCCTGTGCTGGGAACTCCACTGATGTCCCGACCAACTTTCTACACAGAAACTGTGTAACTGAACCATCAGCCATGGATGAGCAACCTGGTCTGGTGGAAGGAGTCCCTGCCCATGGCAGGGGGTTGGGATGAGATGATTTGAAGGTCCCTTCCAACCCAACCATTCTGTGATTGACCCAACAATTTGGTGACTCCCAGAGTCACAGAGTGGGTCAGGCTGGAAGGAACCACAGTGGGGTCATCTGGTGCCACCTCCCTGCTCCAGCAGGGCCATCCCAGAGCACAGGCATAGGATTGTGTCCAGACGGATCTGGAATATCTCCAGTGAGGGAGACTCCACACCCTCCCTGATGTCTGTTCAGTGCTTGGTCACTGCACAGGGAAGAAGTTCTGCCTCCTGTCCAAGTGGAATTTCCTGGGATCAGTTCCTGCCTGTTCCTCTTGTGCCATTGCTGGGCCCCCCAGAGCAGAGCCTGGACCCTGCTCTGGGCCCTCCCTGCAGACAGGGACAGACAGGGATGAGGTCCCCTCTCAGCTGTGTCTCCTATCAAGGCTGAACAGCCCCAACTCCCTCAGCCTTTCCTTGGCAGGGATGGTCCAGTCCCTCCATCATCTTCATAACTCCTCTGGACCTGCTCCAGGAGCTCCATGTCCCTCCTGTCCTGAGATGCCCAGAACTGGACACAGCACTCAGATGTGCCTCATTGAATCTGTATTTATTTCTCTTTGACTTATTGGTGTAAGTTCAGCAGTGACTAAACTGGCCTCAAAACCAGAAGGGAACATCCTGAGTGCTGAGGCTGCTCTGACTCCCAGTGTGGAAATGCATTCCCTGAGGGATGGGAACAGCCAGCTACAGGAGCTTGGATTTTCACAGCTTCACAATTATCTGCTCCATAAAAAGCTGCTGGTGGTTTTGTCACGGTGTGAGAGCTGCAAGAAGTGCAGGGGACAGTTTGAGTTCAGGAATTTGTACTTTGGGGATGAAGCAGCCCATGGTGTATTAAGGGGTGTTTCAGAGCCAGCTGGATCTGAGCTTCTCTGGGAAAAGGTCTGTGTTGAAAGTGCTTTGTTGCCTCTGAAATGGGGACATGGATACACTGAGAGAGGGAGGTAGAGCTGAAATAAGGATGAGACAAGGGAGAAGGTGGGTCAGGCTGCCATGATCCCACTGCTGGCACCAAAATAATGTTATGATAACTTGAAATAATGTTAGGGTCTGATTGTTAAAAGATGCTTCTGTCTGAATTAGTGTGCAAATGAGATCATAAAAATCAAGAGTACAGCTTTTATTTAACAGCAAGTGTGAGGTAAAGAGTGGGAAAGACAAAGAGAGGCAGATTAAATAAAAAGATTAATCCCCATATGGTTCCCTGTGGTGTCCCACTGGCCCTTCTTCTTCTGGTCTTCTCAGTGTGGACATCCCCAAATGTTCTTCTGCAGGTACCACTTATACACACCCCAAGTCCTGGGTACCCAGAGGCATCTGTTCCATTCCCACAGCTTGGGATGGGCTGTTTGTAGGCAGTAGCTTCCTTTTCCTACAGTTTGGTGGGAATTTTTGTCTGGATCACTTACCCAGATCTGCCTTACCAGGCCTGGAATCTTCCCATTGTTGTATCTGCACTGTGGAATTTCATCCAGTGGGCAAAGCTCAAACCCTTACCTCTGTTTAGGTCTGGTATTAACACCCTCCCATTTGACCTCCAGGCTCACCTTAAGTTCCTCTTATGGTGGCTTTTCTTGTGGGATTTTCCTTCTTTGGCAGCGCTTTGGGGTGAGCTGACTGAATTCTTTAAGTCCTGACAAAGGCAACAATGGGAAGAAATTTGGGAGGATGCAGTGGCTTCACACCTTTGTTGGCCCAGCTACTGCCTTGGGTCAACACAGACCGCATTAAAATAGATCTCCTGCCACACAGAACTTGTCCTCCCTGAGAATATAAATCATATTCTGTGACTATTTTTTCCCATCTGTCAGAACAGGACAGACAATGGGTTTTCTGTTTGTCTAGAATTCTTTTTTCTGTTCGTCTTGAAGCTGCCTGGAAGAAAACCAGGCAGTGGCAAGGTATCACATGATCTTTGGAGGCCAAAAGCTTCAGTTAAATCAAAACATTTCATTTAACCAAAGCAGAAATGGGTTCCTTTGATTTTTACTTTTTAATTTCAGTCTTTATGACTTAACAGAATATACAGTCAGTGGGAGGGAAAAACTAAGAATAAAAGTAATTTGGAAATGAAGAATGAAAATGTTATGTGCTGGAAAGGTCAGAGAGGCAGTTTCAGCTTGATTGGAACATTTTGCTCGGATTTTTTTTTTTATTTTAGTTTCCCAAGAGATACTTAATCAAAATCCACAGAATGTTCCTTCACCAATGAATCAGCAGGGCATTTCTAACCCATCTATTTAACAGGATCCACTCTCACACATTTCACACCTGTGCCACAGTGGTGCCACAGGAGGGTACAATGACCCCGTTCTGCCCAAGTGCTTTTAGAGAGGGCACTGCTAAGCCAGGCTGATAGAACAGATGATTCAGCCAATTAACACTCATTAGTGTGCCTAGGCGGGGTTTTATCCTGACCCAGAAGACTCCTGACATTTTCCACGTTTGCTCTTCAAAAGGCTGTGTGTTAAGAAGCCCAAGAGCATCTCCCAGGTTGGTACCAGTCCAGATGGAAGCCACAAAAGTTCTCAGATGGGTAACTTTTCATGGGATCATTAATGTTGGGAAAGACCTCCAAAATCATCAAGTCCAACCCATCAAGACCAAATCCCACCATGCTCATCATAAAGCGCCTCATCCACTCATTTTTCAACACCTTCAGGGATTGGGATTCCATCACTTCTCCTGGACAGCCTATTCTGATGCTTGACCATCCTTTCAGTGAATAAATTTTTCCTAAAATGCAATCTGAACCTCCCCTGGTGCAACCTGAGCCCATCTTGTGCCATTTCTTTGTGTGCAAGGTCTTTGATTGTGATGGGTGACTTCCACTGAAACCGGGTTAATGCACAGCGTGTGATTTGATGAGAAAACTGCACTGGAATGAAATTCCTGAGACTGGTGCATGCCCAGTGAGATTCAGAGAGCTCTTGGAAGCCCATCCAAGAGAAGAGGGGTCTGCACTCGCTGTGGTTCCCAGCTGCAACCAGATGTTTGAAAACCTGGGCAAAAAGTGAGTGGAGAAAATTGATTTTTAACTCCATTCCTTACATCTCCATGTGGCTGTTGGACATGAAGATGACCAGAAAATAATGGAATAATGGATTATTTTGGGTTGGGAAGGATGTTAAAGATGGTCTAGCTCCATCTACCCTTCCTTGGGATGCCTTCCACTATCCCAGGTTGCTCCAAGCCCCATCCAACCTGGCCTTGGACACTTCCAGGGATGGGGCAGCCACAGCTTCTCTGGTAAACCTCTGCCAGAGCCTCAGCAACCTCAAAGGGAAGAATTTCTTCCCTTTATCCCATCTACATCTACTTTCTTTCAGTTTGAACCCTTTTCCCCCTGTCTTGTTTCTCCATGTCCTTGTAAATAATCTCTCATCTTGTTGCCTCCTTCAGGCAGTGGAAGGCAGCAATTAGATCTTCCCAAAGCTTCTCTATTCCAGGCTTAACATTCCCAACACTCCCAATTTTTCCTTATAGGAAAGGTGCTCCATCCCTCTAATCTTGGTTGGTGACACTGTGCCACTGCTGAGCTCCCCAGGACACAAATTCCCTGAACACCCCTTTGATGCCACCAGAAATTAGAAAGTGAAAACAGAATTTAGTTCTTCATCATTCTTTTTCAACACCCCAAAATTTCTGTCACATTTTTTCTGTGGACCTGGGGGGAAGCTTTAACGCATAAAGAATTCATACAGCTCATCAAAAACATTCTGGGCTATCACAGGCACTATGCTGCAGTTGGAAAAATGCTTATTTATGAGTCTTGCATACTGTTAACAAAATAACAGCTTTCATTTTGCTTTCATACCCCATGATTCAGGGTGTTTACAGAATAAGCTGAATCTCATTAAATTTCGAACTAAGAGATGGCAAAAGCCCAGCTTGGCTGAGGTTCCACTCTGAACAAAAGCTGAGAATGCACCTCAGAGGTGAACAACAGGCCTTGACTTCAGAAAAAAGAATGGAAACATTGAATGCTTGCTGGTTTTAGGGGTCACAGATTTCAACTGAACTGAACAAAGTTCAGTTTTACCCATTTGTGATGGTTTGTAATGATGGTACAACAGACATATGCAGGAGATCTGGATTTTATTCCTGAGCTTGTTGGAGATCCTCTGTACAAAGCACTTCCCCTTAGCCCAACCATTAACTGGAAGTGACAACCCTGATTTTAATAAGGTCCTCTAAAAGCTGCTGTCAGAGAGCCTGGCACTGGGATCCTCCCTGCTGGAATAACTGCTCAGAAAAAGAACAGCACCAGGCTCATTTGCCTAAAACAGGCTGAAGGCTTTTATCCCAGTGCCTGAGCCAGGAAATCAATCAGGAACTGACTTCCATCAGGCTGCATTGAACAGGAGACTTGATGGGTCTGCCACCTGTGTGGGAAAATCCCAGGGATAAAGCTGTTCACAGCTCTTAGAATCATGGAATTATTTATGTTGGAAAGGACCTTTAGGATCATTAAGCTCCGCTGTTAGCCTGGCATTGCTAAGTCCTGCACAAAACTGCATCCCTAGGTGCCAAGTTTTTAAACACCTCCAGAGACTGTGACTCCACTGCTGCCCTGAGGACTCTGTGCCACGGCTTAAAAGCCATTTTAGGTCAAGAAATTTTTCCTAATATTTGACCTAAACTTCCCCATGTGCAACTTGAGGCAGTTTCCTCTTGTCCAAGTGCATGTTACTTTGGAAAAGAGCCTGACCCCACCTGGCTTCACCCTCCTGTCGGGAGTTGGTGAGAGCCAGAAGGTCCCCCCTGAGGCTCCTTTTCTCCAGGCTGAGCCCTCCAAGATCCCTCAGCCCCTCCTGGTGCTCCAGACCCTTCCCCAGCTCAATTTCCTTCTCTGGACATGCTCCAGCCCCTCAATATTTTCCTTTTCTTAAGAAACCCAGAAGTGATCCCAGGATTTGAGGTGTGGCCTCAGAAGTGTCAGTACAGGGGGACAATCCTTGCCCTTGTCCTGCTGGCCACAGTTTTGCTGTCACAGGTGATGTCATTGATGTTTTGGAAGCCTCCTCCATGTCCCTGTTATCCAATGCTCAGCCCTCAGGCGTCTCTACCAGAGCCAGTGGATTGGAGTCACAGCACAAGGGCCTGAAATTTGCTCATCTCATTCACCCCAGGTTGGAAAAGAAATCTAAAACTCTTGGCATGACCAGGATTGGTTTGGAAAGAGAATTTGGAAAAGGGTGGAGAGACAATGAAGTGGATGGGATGGAGAAGGAGAAGGAGGAGGAGAAGGAGAAGGAGGAGAAGGAGGAGAAGGAGAAGGAGAAGGAGAAGGAGAAGGAGAAGGAGAAGGAGAAGGAGAAGGAGAAGGAGAAGGAGAAGGAGAAGGAGAAGGAGAAGGAGAAGGAGAAGGAGAAGGAGAAGGAGAAGGAGAAGGAGAAGGAGAAGGAGAAGGAGAGGAGAAGGAGAAGGAGGAGGAGGAGAAGGAGAAGGAGGAGGAGAAAGAGAAGGAGAAGGAGAAGGAGGAGAAAGGGGAGAAAGAGGAGAAAGAGGAGAAGGACAAGGACAACAAGGACAAAAAGAAGAAGAAGAAGGAGAACGAGAAGAAGAAGAAGAGGAAAAAGAAGAAGAAGAAGAAGAAGAAGGACAAAAGAAGAAGAAGAAGAAGGAGAAGAAGAAGAAGAAGAAGAAGAACAAGAACAAGAACAAGAAGAAGAACAAGAACAAGAAGAGCAAGAAGAGCAAGAAGAAGAAGAAGAAGACGAACAAGAACAAGAGCAACAAGGATTTGCAGTGAGAAAATAGAGAAATACAAAGGAATTAAAAATAGCAGTGAAGGAAAGAAAACAGCTGCGGGCAAAAGGATTTGCAGAGCAAAATGGAGCAGACCAAAAGAAGGAAAAGGTTTTTGTGGAGGTGAGAGAAAGGTGGAGAGCAATGGGTACAGGTGAAAGCAAACCACAACCAAGCAGAGCAACCTTGACCAAATGAGGGGGAAAAAATTTGGTGTCAGTCTAAAGGTCTTTATTTCATCCTTAAAATATTGTTGTGCTTCAAGGAGGGCTTTTTAACCCCTCTCTTTAACCTCCCCACATTTTTCTTCACAGAAACATTTAAAGGACCAGTATAGAAATCAGAAATCAATATGTACTCAGACACATTGAAAAGATCCAAATGAAATTTTTAAGCATTTCTGAACCCAAAGTTTTCATTAGAATACATTGAAACACTGGAACACTTTATTCATTGCTCCAGCTTTCACCCGCCTGCATTTTCTTACGTTGCTTTGTGGAGGAAACCATTGATCCATGCAGGCATATTAACTCACTTAATTACAGCCATCCTGAGCATCTTATCTTAAACCAAATATGTACAAATTTATTATAAATTTATTTATTATCAAGTAGAAATTGTGATGTTTTCACCCTCCATCCAAAGGGTTGGATGGTCCTGTTTTAAGAGGGAGAAGTGGGATGTTTCCAAACTCTTCTGTCAGGGTGGTGTTGAGGGATGCAAGGTTTGATGGGTGCCACCTCAGCTGGTGATAATTGCAGGGCAGGGTAAAATCCAGGCTTGGTAAAACCCTCTGGGATAAACGGGATATAACTGGATTAAATGCCTGTATTGACACAGCCGAGTAAACAGGACCATGGGATGGGATGTAAAAAACCAAACCAACAAAACCAGGTGTAGGTTAGGAGTTAAAACCAGATGTAAACCTTCTGTAAAAAGCAGTTGGGATTTATCCACTCTGCTTTATGGGGAAGGGCTGGGAGCGTGGAGTCAGGCTTTGTCATCCCAGTTGGAGTTCGGGCCAGAGAAGAGCTCCAGACCTTTAAATTTTCTTGTGCTGAATAACTCACGGAGTACAGCTGACCACAGGAATCCTTTGGGGACAGGATGTGTTGTTTTGGTTTTTTTTTTTAACCTGTGGATTGTTTTTTCTAAGTCTCTACTGCAGTCCTAGCCCAGACTGGGCACTTTGACCACATTCTGACACTGTATGAAAAAAACACAAGGGGAATACGTCCCCTTCTTAATATCCCATGCCCTGCTTTCCTCAAGCAGGGAAATTATGGATATACCCTTGGGATGTCCTGGTGTGCACAACTGCAAGTGAGGCTGGACTGCCCTATGGAATAATCTGGTGCTGCTGATGTTGAAGATGGAGATGATTTTAATGTGAGAACAGCAAAATACTGCACGGAAAAAATCTTGGTGGAGAGCCAGGATGTGCACTCCAAAGTCCGAGTGCTGCTCCTGCAGGAGGAGATGAACCACAAAATGCCTTCTTTGAGGAATTGCCATCTGTTTTCCAGTATGTTTTTTGTTTGACCTTTACTTTCAGTCCTTTGCTTTCAATCCTCACTTGTCCCAGCAAGTGCTGCCTTTGCTGATCCCTGGGATTTGTGGAGAAGATGACTTTCACCAGGATCGTGTTTTCAATCTCTTCAGGGAGCAGTGAGGGCAGGCCAGCAGTGGGAGGCTGAATTCCTGGTGGGAGGGAAAAAGTGACCTCAATGATGCCAATTTATAGCCTTGGAAAAGCTGCCTCAGGATGTGTGGCCCTGTCTGACCTGTGCAAGGTTTGCAGGGTTAGGAGGCTGCACAGTTGATTGTCCTCCATCCAAACCCACTTCCCAGGCACAATAAAATTTTTTTTAAATTCATTTTCTACTCTACTCAACCACTGGTTTTAATTATTTTTCAGTGTTTTATGGACTTCAGATAGAATTCTGTGCAAAAACTTGTTTAGGAGACACCATCAGGCCTTGAACTCCCATGGAAGTGTGGCTTGGAAGTTTAGAAACATGTTAAACAGTCAAATGGAGATCTCCTTATTCAGAGGGAATTATAACCTGATTTATTTTGATTCTCTCTCAGTTTGAACTGAGAAGGCTTGAATTGAACTCACTAAACTTGTGAACATGAGCTGTTGGTCACAAAAGCAGTAAAAATAGTCATAGGTCCAGACCTAAGATCTGAGCTGGGTCCTAATTAAAAGACAGAAAGTGCAGCCTAAGGAAGGTTTTCCCAAGGTCTGGACTCCAATGAGTTAATTAATCCATTGTTTCCCACATTTAAGCACCCAAAGTACAAAATCCATGTAGAGACCCTGAAATCTGGGTCATTTATCCTGGTGTTTATTCAAATTTTACCTGGCAGTAACAATGATTAATAGATTGTTTGATACATATTTCACCAGTGGTTCCTGAATTAATTCAACTTCTCATAACCAGGGAGAATAATTGAATCCCCTTGTTACTCATGTGTTCACAACCCTCCCATTGTTGTAATTGGGTCACTCCAGGGCTCAGATGAAATCAGGTTTTAAAAATAAGCCATATTCAAATGGGTAAAAGGGAAATCGTGACATCAAACCTCAGCAGAAAGTGCTTGTTGACAATTCAATAAACAGCCTATGCCTCATGCTGTTACCCAGTACCTGAATAAGGATGTGAGAAATTCATTCTTGGATCAGAACTCTGTTCTTCTGGCAGGGGATTCCCTGTCCAGCATGGAAATTTGGAATTAGGGGGGTGAAAAACCTCGTCCCCTTTCTGCAGTTTATTCCCTTGCACCCACAGCTCTTCTATTAGAGGGAACAGTTCTGCCAATTCTGCTTTATGTCTGTTTTGAGTATCTTCTGCCCTTATATTTTGTTGTCTGACTGCAGTGCCATGGACAGCAGAGAGTCCCATGTTCTGTCTTTTTGATTAAGAAGCAATCTAGCCTTTTTTCTGGTCTCAATATTGTTGAAAACCAGTCCCCATTTGGTTATCCCACCCTCTTCATGATTTTTAATCCTCAGCCTCATCCTCCACTTCCCCAGATTTCTTCTCTCCAGGCTGAAGAGTCTCTGCAGCCTTGTCAGTCTCTCCTCTGAAGGCAGATATTCCATATTCCTTATTATTATTATTATAATTATTATTATTTTACTTCATCTGGACTTTCTCTTCTCTCAACTGGGTCTGTTTTGAGAGACAGAGAACAGAGCTGCACAGACAACTTAATGTGAGAGGACTTCAAAATTCAGTGTAACAGCAAAATCCCTCCCTCTGTCTGGTTTCCAAAAACCTCCTTGGCGATTCCCAGCTTTTTTGCCAGCATTTTTGGCTGTTGTGGCACATGAAGCCAGGGATTTCAGGCTGCTCCCAGTGACAAGCCCAGGATGTCTTTCCTGGGTTTTCACAAACTCTTTGGAGTGCAGCAGAGTGCAGGCATGGTTCAGACTGCATTTCCATGGACACAAAAAGTATTTATTTGCAGTCATTTGGACCAGGTTATTTGGGAATCCATCCAACCTGGGCTCAACAGGGATTTTCCTATTTGTTTAATTCAAATCCCTGTGAGGTTCCTCTGGAGCTCCACTCGGAATTTCATCCCACTCTTCTGCATCCTGAGAAGAAACCATTCAGTCCTACTTTCCCTTTTAAACCCTCTCTCTAAGGATTGGAACCTCTTCTCCAATCCTGTAGCATGTTATATTTTTAAATGTTCCTTTTTGAAGGAATTTTTGGAAGGGATTTTGGCTTTTTGAAAGCCAAAACTGGATTTCCAGCACTCTTGCTCTCCCTGAACTGCTGCTCATCTGCCTTTACAGAGCCACATTTCCCAAAACCCCATATTTGCCATAAACTTGTTCTTTTCTACAGAATACTAATTTTCCAGGGAACCAGGCGGGAATTTTCAAGACATAAAGAGTGTAATGCTAATTATCCCATATTTTGTAGATGGGAATTAGATCAGTTGTTTGGAACTGATCTAATGGGAACTGTGGCCATTGATAATATGAGGTTTTATATCTCAGCCAAAATTTCATCTGTGAGTTCCTTCAAGATTCCGGTCCAGGGGATACTTTGCCATTGAACTGATTTGTTTAAATTTGTGGGTGTCAGGAATTACCAGGTATTATAGATGAGAAAGTGGGATTGATACAGATATTTTTGGTACAGAGGCAATAAGTTATTTAAGAGGAGGTTTGGGTTGGATATTAGGAAACGTTTTTCATCCAGAGGGTGGTGGGGTGGTGGAAGATGATTCCAGGGAATGGTCACAGTCCCAAACCAGAGCTCCAGGAGAATTTGGACAATGCTGTCAGACACAGGGGGTGGGATTGTTGGGATGTCCTGGTCAGGGCCAAGAGTTGGACTCATCCTTGTAAGCCCTTCTAACTCAGAATATTCTATGATTCTGTGATTTTTCAGTATCTTCTGGGCTGCTCAGCAGCCAGCCAAAGGCAGCAGGACCTGTCTGATCTTAAACTGAATTATCAGTGCAGCAAATCTTTGGTAGACAATCATAAAACTGATTATAAATTAATTTAGAGCAAACATGGGTATTTCTATTTTTCATTTTAGCATCCAACAGCTCCAAATAAAAATAAATTCTTACAGGCATGAAAATCTTTACAGAATAAGGCTGAATTTAGAGGCGTTTTCACCCAAAATTGCAAACCATTAATGTGGGAATATGTTTAAATGTCAGGGTGTTTCCCCTATATATTTTCTAAATGAAAAGTTTCACTTTGGAAATGCCAAATCCCTATGTTTTGACATTTTTCTAAGTTAGACCTTTTCATCCTTAATTTTAAAATAGCAGTTTTTAATTTTGAAAAATTGACTTCAGTATAAAATAAATGGTTGATTTTTTTATAGATGGACTAACTTGAAGAAGCACTTTTGAGTCAAAAGAAAGAGTTTAGCTCTATCTCAGGTGCTGTTTTACCTTTTTTTTTTTCCCCATTGGGAGGGAGGAGAGGTAATGGAGGGGATTTTTTTTTTCCATGCTGATTTTTGTTTCAGTTCTCAACTACGTCAGTTGCTCTGTCCTATCTGCAATATCCAGGAGGCAGAGTTTGAGAGAAATCCCTCTGGAAAACTCATGTAATGTAATAATCACAGAATCCCAGAACAGTTTGGGTTGGAAGGGACCTAAAAATCATCCAGTTCCACCCCCCTGCCATGGGCAGGGACTATCCAGCCCATGGCAGGGGTTTGGAGCTTCCCCTATCCTGGGTTGTTCTGAGCTCTGTTCAGCCAGGCTTTGGACACTTCCAGGGATGGGAAATAAAAAAAAAAAAAAAAAAAAAAAAAAAAAAAAAAAAAAAAAAAAAAAAAGATAAAATAATAAAGTAATAAAATAATAAAAAAAGAAGTATCCCAGGTTGCTCCAAGCCCTGTCCAACCTGGCCTTGGACATTTCCAGAGATAGGGCAGCCACAGTTTCTCTGGCTCCTTGTGCCAGGTTTCACTTCCTGAGGCTCCCTAACACTGCTTAATGGAATCCTTGCTCCTCTCCAAGAGGAGAATTATACCCAAAATTACCTAATTAGTGGCTCCAGGCTTCTATACAATGATTAGCAGGGCTGGAGGAGCTGCCAGAATCTTCCCTTCTCACCTACACCCATTTTTGGACCTCTCTCAGAGCAGGTGAACTGCTGGGAGCTGACGTAGCTCCCATTGTGAAGCCAGATCACCCTCTTAATTTTCTCTTTCTGAATCATTCATCTGACGATCGTTAATTACCAGATTAATTACCTGTTGAGGTGCACAGGTAGAGACAGCAGCTCCTGTTACATCATCCCTCCAAACCGTTTCCTGCTCCTCTGCTCCCGTCAGCTCCTGGCAGAGTGGGGTACCTATAATTCTCCCTAATTGTGTTTTAACAATCACATGCCTCCCACTCCCACCTCAGTTCCAAAGCCATCCTGCACCTGTGCCAGATCCATTTCTGGGGGAATGGACCCCGATTCCAAACCCTGATTCCAAACCTTCTCCCTGCTGGTGAGTCAGAGAGCAGGAAGGGCTGGGAGAAGGGAGGGTGATTTGCTTCTCTTTGCCTCCAGGGAAGAGATGAAACAACAAGAGGAATTGCTGAAATGTGTAATTACAGGAGTATGCTGTCAGGGAGAGGTGGTTTTGTTTGGATGTTTTGCTGGAAAGCACAGGCTTTGGAAGTACAAACCTCTGGTAATCCCTGACGGAATAAACTTCCTGCAATGTCCTCAAAAGGAAAGCTACGGAAGAGTTGGAAAGGCAGGAAAACGAGCTCAGAGCTGGGTTTCTGCCACCTGATTTCAGATCTCACCTCCCCACACTGATTTCCTTTATTTTAATAATTAGAGACGGTTGATTTGTTCAGCCTGGAGAAAAGAAGGCTCCAG